>NC_058132.1:243067191-243083073 GCF_016433145.1 Gracilinanus agilis
AGGAAGGAAGGGAGGAAGGAAGGGAGGAAGGGAGGGAGGAAGGAAGGGAGGAAGGAAGGGAGAGAGGAAAAGAGGGAGGAAGGGAGGGAGGAAGGAGGGAAAGAAGGGAAAAAAATATATGATTTGAACCCAATACTTCTTTATCTGGAGGGGGGTAGCATGTTTTTCATGAGTTCCTTGAAATAATGGTTAATAATTATGTTGATCAGAGTTTGTAAGTCCTTCAGAGTTGATTGTCCTTACAATACAGTTATTATATAAATTGCTATCCTAGTTCTTTTCACTTAACTTAACATCAGTTCATACAAGTTTTCCAGGCTCTTCTGAAACCTTCCCCATCATCATTTCTTATACAACACATTCCAACATATTTGTATACCATAATTTGTTCTGTCATTTCCCAATTGATGTTTCCCTCAATTTCCAAATATGTCCTATACAACATGAGTTGCTGTAGATGTTTTTGTACTAATGGGTTCTTTTTCCTCTTTCTTTGATCTTTTTGGGGATATACATTTAATAAAAGCACCTCAGAGTAAAAGGGCATAGTTTCAAATTAATGTATAGAATAATTGCATCAATTCAAACTCTACCAATAAGGCATTAAAGCAATTCTTTTCCCACAGCCCCTCTACTATTTCTCAATCTCCATTTTTGTCATTTTTGCCAATCTGATATGTATGAAGTATCTCTCAAAATTGTTTTAATTTGCATTTCTCTAATTATTAGTAATTTAAAACATTGTCTTTCATGTAATTTCATGGAATTGACCTTTAAGGATAGTGTTAAGGTGAAGTTTCTTTATATTTGAAAAGGAAAAGATGGGGAGTTTATATGTGTGATAAAGGATCTCTATTTAAATCTCTATTTAAATTCATGGAAGTCATCTATATTTCTATATATTCCCAACAAAACCCATAAGGTAGAGATAGAAAGAGACATTTTCATTTAAAATAACTAAAATAAATAACATTAAGTACTTGGGAGTCTACTTGCCAAGACAAATCTGGGGACTACATGAACATAATTACAAAATATTTTTGCACAAGTAAAAACACATTAAACAATTGGAGAAATATTAATTGCTCATAGGCAGTCTTAGCCAATATGTTACAAAAGAGAATTCTACTGAAATTAATTTACTTATTCAATGCCATATCTAACAAAGTACCAAAGAATTATTTTTATAAGGCTAAAAATATAATAAAATTCATCTGAAAGAACAAAAGATAAACAATATCAAGGGAAACGATGAAAAGTGTGAAGTGAGGTAGCCTAATAATATCACATTTCAAACTATATTACAAAGTAGTGATCATAAAAATAATCTGGTATTGGCTATGAAATAGAATAGCAAATCTATGGAATAAATTAAATATACAAGACACAGTAGTAAACCAGCAAAGTAATTTAGTGTTTGATAAACCAAAAGATTCAAACTTTGGGGGCAAGAGCTCACCATCTGATAAAAATTGCTGGAAAAATTGGAAGTCAATTTGGCAGAAACTAGGCATAGCCCAAAATAAGATCAAAATGAGTCAATCATTTGATAAAAAGGGTGATATAAGTAAATTAGAGGAGCATGGAAGATTTTACCTATCATATCTATGGATAAGGGAAGAGTTTATACCAAATTAGATAGATATGGGAAGTAAAATGTGTAGTACTAATTATGTGAAATTTAAAAGATTTTCTCAATTGTATTGGGATTTGAGCCAAATTTGTAAAATTAAAACCATTCCCTAATTGATAAATGGTTGAAGGATATGAACAGTTTTCAGAAGAAATCAGAACTATGAATAGTCACATGAAAAGATGTTCTCAAACACTAGTGGTTAGAGAAATACAAACTGAAACCATTCTGAGATAATATCTCACACCTATCAGATTGACTAACTTGATAGAAAAGGAAAATGACAAATGTTGGAGTGTATGTGGAAAAATAGGGACACTAATCCGTTCTTAGCGGAGTTGTAAACTACTCCATCCATTCTGGAAACCAATTTGCCACTATGCCCAAAGGATTATAATAGCGTGCATACCCTTAGACACACAAAACCACTAGGTCTGTATGCTAAAGAAATAAAAATAAAAGGAAAAGGACCTATATGTACAAAAATATTTAGGACAATGTGGCAAAGAATTGAAAATTGAAGAGATGCCCATCAATTGAGGAAAAGCTAAATGGCTTAATAAGTTGTGGTGTATAATTGTAATGGAATATATTATGCTATATGAAATCATCAGAAAATCTGGGAATATATATGTGAACCGATGCAAAGTGAAGTGAGCAGAACTAGAAGTATATTGTACACATTAAAAGCAATATGTAATGATGATCACCTGTGAAAAACTTAGCTATTCTGATCAAGACAATGATACAAGATGATTCCAAAGGACCAAGAATAAAAAATTCTGTTCACCTGCAGAGAGAAAACTGATGGACTCTGAATGTAGATTGAAGCATACTTTTTTAAACTCTATTTTTCTTGTTTTTTTTGTTTTGTTTTTAATGGAAATTTTTTGCATTATTTCACAGGTATAATTGATTTATTGCTTACCTTCTCCATGGATGAGGGAGGGAGAGACTTTGAAAATCAAAATAAAAAAATTAATAAGTAAATATACTCTATTTTCCTTGAAAGAAGACCTGAGTCGGAGCAAGAAGCTCTAGATTGGTGTCCTGACTAGGACACTCACTTGTCATGTGACCTGGTCGGGTCTCTCAGCTTCTGTTGTCTCATCTGTAGCATCAGGAAAAATAATACTTATGTACCTCACAAAGTTGTACTTTGTTTAGATTTATATTTAATGGGAAAATGCTTTACAGGAACCTAGACTACATAACTTTTAGTGTATAATCTTGTGCTTACTCTGTTTCTGTCTCTCTGTCTGCCTGTCTCTGTCTGTCTGTCTCTTTTTCTCTGTCTCTCTGTTTCTCGCTCTGTCTCTCTGTGTCTGTGTCTGTGTCTGTGTCTGTCAGTCTGTCTCTGTCTCTCTCTCTCTTCCCTCTACCTTTCTTGGTCACTATATAAAGAAAAATGTTAAATTTTCCCAGCTCACTAGAAGACTAAAAGGGTGGGGATGCCATTCCTTTAGTTACCTTAGAATGCCAGAGCAGAGGAATATTAGGTGGAAAAAATGTGGAAGACTTCAGGGCCAGAGCTGTGAACAAATCCTGAGATGGGTCTGACTTAAGAGCAGTATTCAGTAGGCATTCAAATCAAGTCTGGAGATGACCAGAGTTATATGAAGCTGTAATTAAACACTATTGCCAGTGAGAAAAGTGCCAAATTTTGTTTCTAAGATTGTTCTTTATGGCTTCAAAAACTCTAGGAGATCCATGATCTCATCTGTCCAGCAATGAAGCTTGTACCATCCCTTCCCCTACCTGCCTTCCATTTTGTTTGACTTTTTGCTCACTTCCTCCCTAATTTTTGTTTCTGGTAGTGCTTTTTGAAAAATCAATTTTTACTTTTATTCTTAACTTAACACCGCAAAGAGAATGGGCATTTGTATATAGAGTAGAATAGAAAAAAGATGATTGTACAAGGAATTGCCAATTTCATTTATGTACAGTATGTTTTTATCTTTAATATATACTAAAGATCATACAGTAAGGCAGCTAAGTTTCACAGTAGATAGGGTGCCAGGTATGGAATCAGAAAGATTCATCTTTATGAGTTCAAATCAGGCCTCAGAAACTTACTAACAGTAAGACGCTAGGCAAGTCACTTAACCCAATTTGCCTCAATTTCCTCATCTGTAAAATGAACTAGAGAAAGGAATGACAAACCATTTCTGTATCTTAACCAAGAAAACCCCAAATGAGGCCATGAAAGATTGGTTGTAACTGAAAAACAACTGAACAACAAAGACCATACTGTAGTTTTCAAAGTTATTCTGCAAGCCTATCTTTCTTTCTGATCTTTTTAGGCATTTTTAGAGGATGCCTCAATGACCCTCTTTTTTTCCCCTCTACCCTATCCCTGTCCTTCTTGTCTTTCCAGTTCCCTTTTCCACATTAGAAGTGGGGAAATCAAAAAAAGAACAAATACACTTGAAAAGAAATAAATCCCTTGAAATAAATACACAGGGGTAGCTAGGTGGCTCAGTGTTTAGAGAACCAAGCTAGGAGGTGAGTGGTCCTGGATTTAAATCTGGCCTCAAATACTTCCTAGCTTTGTGACCCTGGGCATGTCACTTAACCCTCTCATTACCTAGCCCTTACCTCTCCTACCTTGGAACTGATATTTAGTATCAATTCTAAGACAGAAGGTAAAGGTTTAAAAAAAACTCAATTATACACACATTTGTTGGCTACATACATATATATATACATATATATGTATATGTATTTGGTGATTATATATATTAACTACACATATATTCAGTGACATATACATGTATGTAAATATGTGTGTATATATGACTATAACTATTATATGTATATAACTCTATATGTACATATATAGTTATGCAAAACAAATTCCCTATTGACTATATCCAAAAACATATGTTTCTTCCTATAGCTTGAATCCATCACCTTTTTGTCAAGAGGTTCCCCTCTACCTTAACTTTGTCATAAAGGTCCACTTAATGTAGAGGGGGACCTGCTTCCTGTGTCCTTTTCCTGGGTCACCTTTAAACTTAGCACTTGAGAATGTTTGCGCTTATCCATATTAATAAGTGATTTTTTTATTTTAAAAGTATAATTAATGGAACATTGTGCTCCCCCTTCTGTCTCTCTCTCTTCTTCTCTCTCTCTTTCCTTCTCTCTCTCCATCTCTTCCCCCTCCATCTTTTCCTCTCTCTCTTCTTCTCTTTCCCCCCTCTTCCTCTGTCTCTCTCTCTCTCTGCCTCCCTCTCTCTCTCCATCTCTTCCTCTCTCTCTGTCTTTCTCTCTTCCATACTTATATATTATAGCAGAAACTGTTCATGTAAAGAACATACTAGCACATGTAATAGGTATAGTAAATACACACATGTGTATTTACATCCATGTATATATCACTATATATAGATGTAGTTAATACACATAATCACCAAATATACATATATATGTTCTAATTACACGTTCATTTATTTTGACTGGCACATTTAATTTTGACATGCACATAAACAAACATTAAAAGTTGTATCTGTAAACTTAAGCATATTAAATGACATCAACAACTATAATAATGTGCTAGTGATAGGAGATAACTTATGGGTTTTGATGCCTCTCTCACTTCAGGAACAGAAGCTGTATCTCTTTCAGATTATATGTATGATATTTTGTACAAATTAAGTGGCTAAGTGGTCATTGAATGAATGAGTCAATCAACAATCACTCAATAAGCATTTTTACACGCCTACTATGAGGCAGACACTGTGCTCACTGGTGGGGATACAAAAATGGCAAAAGACTATCCATGCCCTTGAGGAGTTCCTAATCTAATGGGAAAGACAACATGCAAGCAGATCTGAATGCATGCCTCTCTGGAACAAGAATCATCACTGATTAGCTTTAATGCCTTACAAGCTTAAGATGGGAGACGGGAGGGCGTTATTTCCCAACATGACATGAAATGAAATGATTACTAAGAGTTGTAGAAGTCATCTGCTTCTGTTTACCAAAGACACTAGATTTTCAACAACTCCTTTTCCCTTCCATCCTGAATGTGGAGGTTGCACAGTCCATCCATTTTTTATCATGGTAGGATTTTCAATTTCCTGATTCTGCATTTTCCTAGTTCAGCTTCATTACCTCTCTCCTAAAGGTGTTTTAATACTTAAAGCACTCCCAGTTCCCAAGTGCCCATCAATTCCTATGGTGCAGCCCTTGTAAGTGATATAATTTAGAAGCTTTCCGAGACCTCTGAGGCATGACCGTGTCTAGCTATAACAAATTTAAATGCCAGCCTTGGAGGCCTGCAATGACATTCAGAAGTACTTTCTTCGGAATGGTGGAAGTTTTTAAATTTAAGCAAATCTTATCAGTTGTGACTGTCTGCCTCCCGACCCCCATCAACGTTCCCCAACGGATCAATGTTTTCTGGTGAAAAAAGCCCTGGATTTCAAGTTAGAAGATCCTGATTCCAACCTCAGCACTGCCGTTTAGTACCTTGTGACTTTAGGCAAGTCACAACTTCTCTGGGCTTCTCAGGGTTCTCGGTTCTAAAATGAGAGGGTTGGATTCCTGACTGTCCAGTTCTGAATTCTAAATATTCAAGTCTTTGCAAGAAAATGAACTGTATAAAGCATTTGTAAGGAATTTCAAGTCTGGCACAGGCCACACAGATTTTAACTTTTGAGATTTTAGCTAAGGAGTAGAAGGACTTATGTCTAATATCTATCTGTGTTCCATGAAAAAGTTCCTGTGGGAACACAGGATAACTAATTGGAGCCAGAATTAAGTAAGAGGAGGAAAACTACCTGCATTTTCTTTGGGAAATTGCTAAATTCCTTTCATGGGGCCAAATTTCTCTCCAAAACAAAAGTCCATCTTTAATGTACCAATATCCTACCAGAGGTGTGTGTGGGACTTTGAACTGAACAGACTGTACAGACTAAAAATTAATATAAAACATAGAGAAGAGTAGGAAAATGTCAAATACACATAAGCAGGCTATATTTTATAACCAAAGACTTTTGAAGAAGAGGATTAAAAACCTTCATTAGAGAAATATATCATAGTAAAAGAAGATGAATTAGACTTTGGTCAGATAGAGGGATAACAATTGGACAACCAGTATTCCACTGGAATCCTCGCTGTAGCAGTAGGAAGCAAGGAAGCCTTGTAGCATCCTCTTGGATTGGAGCAAGAATAGCTCAGGATGTGCTAATTAACTAATGGGTTATCCTCTGCATCTTTGGCAAGAACATCCCAATGGTAAGGTCCCAGACCCAATGTTTGAAGGCTGGAGCGTGGTGTGAGCACAGTAAACAGTCATTCTTCCGGCAGTCATGAGCCCCTCCGCTCTTGAACCATCTTCTCTGACATTTCCCACACTGCAGCTGAAGGCAATATTTTGAAACTTTTTGACTCTTGGACCTCTCAGATGCCTTTTCGCCATGATACACTTCCTTCTGTCCTACTCTGCTGTTTCGACTATGGCTTAGTGCCTCTGACGTCTGGTTTTCTCCTGGTTCGGGCTTTCGATACCTGCATCCTTGTACCAGAGCATGGATAGCTGGCTGTTCAGAATGGCGGAACTTGGTTCCTGGCCATTAACCTGGGACTGGCTTGCCACCTAGTGGCAGAACATGATTCATGTCGGGTGCAATGCAAACCAAGCCACCAAGGAGGAGCAACATATCCTTACACTCTCTCCCAGTTCTCCCCATCTCCTTCTTTCCTTAGTTTTTCTCTTTTCTCATCCTTTTTCCTTCTCTCTTTCTTCTTTCCTCATATTCTTTGGCCCCTTTCTTGCTCATATACAACACTCCATTTCTCATCTCCATTTCTGTTCATTGACTGTTCCCCCAGAATTGGAATGCGCTCACCCGCGCTTGTCTTGGTCTTCTGATTCCTCTGGCTTCCTTCAAGCTTCAGCGCCTACTACGTTCTTTGTTACTTTCTTACTTTCTATAAGAAGTCTTTCTTGACTGATGCAGAGTGGAATAAGTAGACCTGGGAGAATATTGTACACAGTAACAGAAATATTGGATGATGATTATCTGTGTAAACGTGGCTCCTCTCAGCAATGCCGAGGTCTGGGACAATCCCGAAGGACTTAAGATGGGGAATGTTAGCCACCTCCAGAGAAAGAACTGTTGGAATGGTCTTTCGCCTCAGTGTACCTGGTTTTATTTGGGGTCTTTAGATAAGTATAACTTTGCTCTTGCAACAATGATCAACATGGAAGTGTGTTTCGCATGATAATAAAAAATGAAAAGAAAAGAAAAAAAAAAGGAATTCTTTCTTGGTCTGTCTTGTCCCTCAACCTTTCCAGTGTCTTCCTTCTGAGACTTCTACCAATTTATCATCTACTTACCTATCTATATCTACATACCTTGTGTGCACACGATTGTTTGCATGTTGTTTTCCTCCTTAGGTTGTGAACAACTTGAGTGAAGGAACAGCGTTCTGCCTTTCTTCCTGTCCCCAGCCCTTAGCCAAGTACTTAGCACATAGTAAATGCTTTATAATTGTGTTGACTTTTCATTTTTCACTTTTTCTTTCCCATCCCACCTTTTCCTTTTACCTCAAATCAGCCCACCAAGTTTTATGCCTCCTTTTTTGGTAATTCTTTAAAGTCATTGCAAAGAATTACCCCCTCCTACAAAGCAATTATAAATTCATTGGAGTAGTATCTTCCTGAAGAAAGAGATGGAATTCGGTATGGAATTATAAGTATTTTAAAATTTATAATGGAATGAGTTGGGATTTTCTAGGATTAGGCAATGGTTGTCATTAATGTATTACTGTGTACTGTGACTTCCTAACAAGTCTTGGATCATCAGTATTAAGTGGCTTAGTGGATAGCATGTAAGAGTCGGAGTCAGAAAGACCTTACTTCCAGTCCTGCATCAGATGCTTACTAGACCATAGATAGCAGGACATTGGAGGGGTGAATTCTAATTAGAGTAAGCCCATTTTTTTGCAGCATTTAATATTTTTATATTTGTAAAATTTATCAAGATTTTGACAGTGTGTTCCCTCTAAAGAACTGAGTTGAATGGATAAAATGAAAGGTTTCTTTCTTCTTATCCCTCAAGATTTCCATCATCTACAATATTTGACAACTTTAGTAATTGTGAAAAATGGAAATGATAAAATTGCAGATTGAAAATTGTTGCCTGATTCGTCAATTGGGTTGAATTTATCATCTTTCTTTCCCCTATGGCAGGTGGTGAAGTTTACCAAATCCTTTGAATTGATGTCTCCTAAATGCAGTGCTGATACAGAGAACAGGTAGATCTTATGGCTTTCATGTTTCTCCTTTGTTGCTACATTCTATAGCCCATGTTTCCCAATACTAAAAATCTATTTGAGAGTGCCATCTTTCAAAAATAACTAAGGTGACAATTTATCTAATTGCTCATCTATGTTTCATGTCTATAGCCAAGGATGATTTTTCTATGTACCTATAATCAGCTATTAGATTTTTAAGATTGAAAATCAGCATTTGATATGATTAAAATTTTGCCTTCTTTTTTTAATGCTAAACTTTTAATTCCTCCAAAGTAACATTTAAAAGAATCTACTGGTTTGGTTTTTAAGTAAGGTACAATTCTCATTTATGTATGTTTACTAGAAAATCTAATGGCAATCCCCCTAAATCTTCCCTCAGCTAACTATTTTTATTTCCTGTACCAAACCACATCTGCTAAACAAATATAGTAAACTCTCAATCATTCTGATGCAATTATTTCATTTCGATGACTAATTTCTGGCCTTTGATTCTCCTTTCTGCTGGTTAACCACTTTTGGTTAACCCCTGCCAGAACAGAACAGAAAGACATAAAGGGGGTTATCTTAATCAGTAAGTTTTGATATTTGCTATCATCTCTAATGCAAGAATTGGTATGTGGTAGGAAAAGTTATAGCATGGATAAAGTGACATTTTTTGAATTCTATGAATTTCTGCCTATTCTGCATGAATTTCCATGGATAAGCAGGAGATGACCACAGTAAAAAGGAATTATTTGAATTTCACCCATTCCTTTTCTTTTCAGTGGAGAAACTATTGAATAAAATGAACTCAACAGTAGAGAGAAATAACGGGCCTAGATGATTTGATTCAACAAATCAACCCAGACATATAAAAGCTGTTTGTTTTTGTTTATATCTATTAAAAAAAACAACATGGCCTTAAAAAAAAGAGAGAATTCTTACTCCATTGTGAAGTAGAAAAGCCCCTTAAATGATGTCCTTGCTAGAAGATAGGATGCCAGAAGGGATTTTGGTAGAGGCACACTTGAGGGCAGCTGCAGCAGGATATATTCCCTAAGCCTAGTGGGGGAAGCCATCCCCTGTTTCCCCATTGGTTAAGAAAAAACAGAGGTTACAGTCTTATGAAAGAAGCTAATATCATATCAGTCTTCACCCTTGATTACCTTTCCCATTGAGAACCCCCTTGGTCTCTTCTCTTAGGTCATAAGACAGAGCTGAGTTCTGATACAGAACTAGCTTAACTGGTTTTCTGCTAAGTTTTTGCTTCTCTTGGACCACAGTTTTGACCACGGGGCTCTTTCTGATTGGCCAAGGGATCAAGGTAGAGGTTTGGGCAGGGGGAGCAGAAAAGGTGTGACCCAACTGAATTTGGTTGTAGATGTCACAAATAGAAATCCCCATTTCCTTCATATCCCAGAATATTGTCTTAGCCAACACTAATTCACAATAATATTATTAATGTATCATAACGAATACCATCATAAAACAGCAAAATCCTTTTGTGGTGCTAGCTAGTCCTGGTGATGCAGTTCCCATCCCATTTAACTGTTGGTCCTCTGGGAGCCTGTAAATACTTAAGCTAATCACAAAGTAGTTACTGGGTGAGTTTGGGGAAACATTAACACATCACAAGGGATTGTTCTATGTAACTTCATCTTGTAACCCATCTTCCCTCCTCCCCGCACAGCTTTGGCTTCTTTTTAGATTTAGAGAAAATGAAACTGATACTGCAAGGAACTAGCTGCTTCCTTCCAAGGCTCATGCAGTAGCTGTCTACTGAGGAGAGATAGAAAATTATGGGAATATGATGAGGATGATTCATTGCATGGGTAAACATTTATTAATGCTTGCTGTGTGCAAATACTATGGATGGCTAGGTGATACAATGGATAGAGCACTAGGTCTGGAATCAGGAAGATCTGAATTCAAATCCAGCCTCAGACACTTACTAGCTGTGTAATCCCAGGCAAGTTACTTAATCTTGTTTGCCTCAGTTTCCTCATCTTAAAAATGGGCTGGAGAGGGGGCAGCTGGGTAGCTCAGTGGAGTGAGAGTCAGGCCTAGAGACAGGAGGTCCTAGGTTCAAACCCAGCCTCAGCCACTTCCCAGCTGTGTGACCCTGGGCAAGTCACTTGACCCCCATTGCCTACCCTTACCACTCTTCCACCTATGAGACAATACACCGAAGTACAAGGGTTTAAAAAAAAAAAAAAAAAAGGGCTGGAGAAGGAAACGGCAAACCATGCCAGAATCTTTGCCAAGAAGATCCCAAAACAGGTCATGAAGTATCAGACCTGACTGAATGATAACAATTAGATGTTCTAAGGCTGGAAATACACATGGAAAAAGTCAGGCAATCTCAGAGTGAACTCATATTCCAATAGAGGAGGCAACACAGATGATGGGTTTCAATTGCAAATCAAAAAGGCTCCATGATCCTTAGGGTGCAGTGTCAAAGCAGATGGTAATGCCTCTTTTTTAATGCCATTACCACTGATAAAATCAAATCAGTTTCTGATGTCCAGCCATTTGGTGACAAGAGACTCCTATAGACAGTGTCTCCTACGCTCCCTTCTTTCCAAGTTTCCTGGGTCATTTTAGCTCCTCCTAACCACTGTCAGAAAGCTTTTGGGAGGAGGGAATTCAATTCATTAAAAAAAAATTAAGTGTATACTTTTTGCCAGGTATTGTGTAAGATGCTGAAAGTACAAAGCTGAAAGTGAGACATTTCATACTCTCAGGGAGCTTTCATTTTATTGGGGGTGAGGGGTGGAAAGGGTAGAGCAGAAATTGTCTTTTGCCTCTTTTTGTATCCCTAGTCCTTAGCACAGTGCCTAGCATATAGCAGCCACTTAATAAATGTATATTGATATTGATATTGGTAGGGATATATGATAGGGTCTGGATATATATAGGGTCCCTAGATCTGTTTTGGATTAAAGAACTTCAAGATGAAGAAATTCCCTTTATTGTTGTATTTTGCCATGCTGCTTCTGCAGGACCAATAAGTAAATACAAACTTTATACAAATAACGTAAAGTTGAGAACTGAAGTAGCTAGATGGTGTAATGATATAGCACTGGGCTTGGAATCAGGAAGACTCAACTAAAGAGTTTAAATCCCACCTCAAACACTTACTAGCTGTGTGATCCTGGACAAGTCATTGAACCCTGTTTGCCTCAGTTTCCTCACCTGTAAAATGAGCTGGAGAATGAAATGCAAACCATTCCAGTATCTGTGCCAAGAAAACTTCAAATGGGGAAGTCAGACACAATTGAAACAACTGAAAGCAATAACATCGAGAGCAGGAAGGAATCTTTGAAGCCATTTGGTTTAATCCCTTTGTTTTATACATGAGGGAACTCAGGGCACTCACTTGTCCAAGGTCACACAGCTAGTAAGTGGCAGAGCCAAGCTTTTAACCTAGGTTTTCTGGCTCCAAATTTAAGATACTTTCCACTACACCACACTGCTGAAAACTTACTCTTAAGGTTACTTTCCATTATTTGCCATCTATCTGGAAAGTGGCACTTGAATTATGCTTTGAAAAAAGCTAAGGATTCTGTGTTGGACTTGAGAACCATATATATTTCAGCTAGAATGCAGCTATGTGGAGCAAGGTATTTGGACATACATATTTTGAACAAGATCCAGCTAATCTGGGCAGCTAGGAAGTGCAATGGATAAAGCACCAGTCCTGGAGTCAGGATGAATCATCTTCATGGGTTCAAATCTGGTCTCAGACACTTATGAGTTATGTTATTAAAAAAAGAGAATAATCTCTATACTGCTACTAATATTACTAAGGTTAATTATTGTAGTTGTTATTAATCTGTATAAAATCTGAGGAAGCTGTAGTTTGGCTCCCTGATGGCTGGTGCAGGGACACCCAGATCCTGCCACTCAGCTAGATGTTATAATAACTGTCCTTCTTTATAACAATGCCCAGGCAGGATCCCTAAAGGTCAATGGATGGGTAACCCTTTCAGGTCCCACCTGGGGTTGATTGATTATAAGTATTGGGCTCTATCAGCCTTGGATAATGTTCATCTGACTGCGTTGCTCCCTCCCCAGAGTGGTGATGGAATACCTACTCCAGGAAGGTACTTAATAACTTTTATCTATGTTTTATACAAGGGAAAGGAATGATCAGGAATGGGTTGGGGAATAGGAGACCTTATCACTAAATCTATGACAATAATCCCTCAGCACTGTTCAGTAATGCTGGGCTTGTTCTTCACCTCCTCTGGCTTCACCCCTGACCACAGCCAAACCAGAATAAGCAAACTGTTTGGATGATGCAAATATTGATGATGGTTTCTCTCAGCTTCTTACTGCTAGTTGTTTTGCCAGTCCTACAGCCTTCAGGAAATACCACCCTTACCACCCTCTTCTTCTCCTACCCACTTCCTGGATCCCTCCCTGGGCCCGGGATACCTAAATATCTAGAAATGGTTTAGGTGTCTAAATATCTAGGGATTCAGAGAGAATCAGAGGATCCACAGTTTGACCCACAGGTCAATCAGTGTTCAAGATCAAATGTCCAAGGCAAGAGTTTAGGCAAAGCTCAGCCAAGGCAAAAGCAAAAGGTCCCCAAAAGACAAAGGGGTCCAAGGGTACCTGTCAGGGGATGCTCAGGGTATTTATATCCTTTCTGGCCAACTGCTTTTCTTCCTGTCCTCATGGCCCCTGGGAACATTCCGATGTCTCCAACTGTCTTCACCTGTCAATCAAGGTGAGACTCTCAGCTCCCATAGCCTGATTATGACAGTTTTGTGACTCCGGGCAAGTCATTTAATCTTGTGTGTCTCAGTTCCCTCTTCTGCAAAATAAGCTGGAGAAGGAGATAGCAAACCACTCCAGTATCTTTGCCAAAAAAAACTCTAAATGGAGTCACAAAGATTTAGATAAAACTGAAACACCTGGACAACACCTATACCTCAGAAATCAGCAAAGGTAACATCAAAGCTTGATTTATTGTTTTGTTGAAATCCTAGACTTAAGAAAGTGATGGGGAAATGTTAATAAAGCAGATTAAACTTAAAAGTATATCATAGACACACTTTTTGCCCCAGAGTTCTGACTGTTAAAAACATTTGCCAGAAAAACCACTGAGAAAGAAAAAGGGAAAGAGACAGGGAAAGAAAAAAGACATAGTGTAGAAAATGCATTATTATAAAACCTTAATGTAATTACTTTTTAAAAGCAAGTCAGAAAATATATTAATACATAATTTAAAAAGTCTTACACTTGAGGGACATGGAACACATTCTGGGTACCTACTAAGAGATAAGACTTCTGTTTTATATCTAAATTTGTAAGATAAAATTTCTGTTGTATGCAACCCAAATGGAAAAATGGAAAAATCCATAAAAGGACTGAGATCCACAAACCTTCTTCCTTTCTTTATACTTATATCCTCAGAGGGAACTATTTTGCAGACAGAGTATACATGAGACTAAGGAAAACATAAGGTCTATCCTTACCTGCTTAGTCCTTCATCAGCTCAAAGTCGGTGTCCCCAAGGGCATATTACTCCTTCATACACATTCAGGACCTGTCCATACAGTGGAGCTGAGGCACAATAATTTCATTTCTGTTATAGTTTTTACACCAATTAGTCATTTCCTCCAAAATAAAAATGAATTCTTTATTCTTTTTTAACAGTTCATTTAAAAAAATCAATTTCAGCCAACTTCCTCATCTAAGTGAGTAACTGTTTCTTCCAATTTCTGGTGACCTTTTTTCCCCCCAGCCCCACTGCTGTCCCCTTTAAGCACTGAGGATCCATTTCCTCTTTTATCTGCCAATTAGTAACTGACTACTCAGACAAGAGTCTTGGATGGTCAGTGATTGTACCATCTCTGGCAAGATGAGCAGTGGTTATAATGTAGAAGGATAAGAAAGATACTGTGAACTTGGAGCAGAATACTGATCCCCAGGTGTGAATAAGAGTAACCTGGGTAGCTACTGCGATTGGGAAGGTGTCCCTGTCCTCTTGTGGGATGCGGCATAACCCCCAATTGTGATTCTCTAATCAGAGTTGGGTGATCCCCCAGGTGGTCAATCACATCTTACCTCTAGCACAATATTCCCCCATCCTCCTCCTGGTGCTGGCCTTCTGTCACTGTAATAGCTCCCAACTTTTCCCCTTTTTCCACCCAGAGAGAGCCCCATGGGGTGACTATAGCCTAAACCTGACCCAAGCATTAAATAGGTATAATTCTCCCCTCTTTCTGCTGCCATCGCATCCACATCCTGCCTTCTTCATTAAGCCACTACTTAAAGAAGAGCTCTTGTTCCCATTTTACTTCCTTCCTGACTGTGACAGAAACAGATTCTCCTGGGTAGAGTTTGAGGTTCTGGGTCAGTAGCCTTTAAGATATCTGTCCCCTCCCCTATTTTTCATTCTTTTTCCCAGTGGGATAGAATGCATTGCTCAGGATGGATAGGCACTAATTGTTTGTAAGCCATATTGCTGATCTCATTACATTATTATTCCCCTAAGCCCCCTCATCTTCGGAGCATCTTTTTTTCCTCATAGGCTGCCACCATCCTTCTAGTTATACATATTCCAAACACAGTGTCTTCTTTGAGTCCTTACTTTCATTCACCACATCCATCCAGTTAGTTGCCATCGTATCACTTCTACCTCCGTAACATTTCTCAAATATGTTTTCTTCTCGCTCCTCAAAGGGTCACTGGACTAGTTCAGACTCTTATCAATTCATGCCTGGATTATTGCAACAGTAGCCTAATTGGTCTTCATGCCTCAGATCTTCTGATTCTAATCCATTCTCCAATAGAGTAAAGTATTTTGTCCCAGAGCTTAGGTCTGATCTGATCATGTGAATGCTATACTCAATAAGATCTTATGCTTTTTAAATGTCTATTCTTGTACAAATTGTGTGTGTGTGTGTGTGTGTGTGTGTGTGTGTGTGTGTGTGTGTGTTGAGAGAGAGAGAGAGAGAGAGAGAGAGAGAGAGAGAGAGAGAGAGAGA
>NC_058132.1:243088832-243121902 GCF_016433145.1 Gracilinanus agilis
CCTAATTCCATAGAAGCATGTTAATAGTTATTTTTAAATAGAAATTCTAAATGTTATAACATAAATTATACATTTATCTATTGAGTATTATTTATTCTATTTTGAACCTTTACAAGAAAAATCAAACCTTTTTACTGCACAGCAACAAATCAGTTCAGGATTTCATTGAAATGTTCTTGAAAATGGTGTCCAGATTTCTTTGTAGTCTTCTTCTTGATGTCAAGAGTTCATTGTCATTGAAATTGTTCATTGTAATTATCTTTGTAGTCTTGTCCTTGATTGCAGTCACTCACTTTCAATGGCAAGTACTCTTTTCATGTGTAAACAATGGATCCATGATGTCCCCTCTCCTATCTTGATTATTGTAGTGATTGTCAATAGTACTTTAAATGGACCTTTCCAAGCCAGCTAAGTTCCTCCAGTGCATTGAAAGTTCTTTATACGTACTATATCCTCAGGATGTAGATCATATAATGAAAAGTCTATAGGTCTAGTTTGTACTACAGCTCCAGATTCATGTAGTTCTTTTATTCTGGTTTGTAGATTTCTTATATATGAAGCAATAGTTGTATCTCCTCCTAACCATGATGTATAGACAGGATTAAATGATTTAGTGTGCATAAGTGGATGACCAAAGATAGTCTCAAATGGTGAGATATGTAGATCTCCCCTTGGTCTACTTCTTAATTAGAATAATGCTAATGGTAGAGCATCAGACCATTTCAAGTGAGTTTCAGTACATAATTTTCCTATCATTATCTTTAATTCCCTATTCATTCTTTCAATTTGTCCTGAGCTCTGTGGGTGGTATGGCACATGAAATTTTGGTATTATACTTAGACAAGAATATATTTGGGATAAAATTGAATCTGTAAAATGCATTCCCCTGTCCAAATCAATTCTTGCTGGTAAACAAATCTAGGTATGATTTATTTTAATAATATTTTGGCTACAAACTCTGACATTGCTTATGCTGTTGGAAATGCCTCTAGCCATCTGGTTAGCTGGTCTACTATCACTAAAAAAATTTTTAATGTCCTGCTTTTGACATTGCTATAAAGTCAATTTGTAGATGTTCCAATGGTGTGTATGCTAATGGATGTCCCCCAAATGCTTTTCCTCAAAAGCTATGTTGGTTATAGGCTTGGCAAGTTGCACAAGCTGCACATACTTTTGAAGTGATGCTTATTATACTAGGGGCTATCCATACTTTCTTCACCAAATCTACCAATACCTTGTGATCCAAAATGACAATTTTTATGAATTGATTGGCAGATTTGTTGATAAAATGTTCTTGGATAATTGGTTTGCATTCCAATGTCACCCATACACTATTAATTTGCTTAGCCTTAAAGTTCTGCTTCCATTTTTTACCTCTTTCTCATTATATGCAAGAGACAAGTCTGCTTCATTTATAATTGTCAAATTTAAAATCAATTCAGGGCCTTCCATAGCAGTGAGTTTTGCAGGAACATCTGCTCTGTGGTTTCCTTTCAAAACTGGGTCATTTCCACTTGTGTGAACAGAGATTCAGGTAGTTGTAAAGCTGTAAGCACTTCAGTGATAATTTTGGCATTTGCGATGGTTTTGCCAAATGATGTTAAGAAACCTCTTTGTAGCCAAAGGGTACCCATAGCGTGACATATTCCAAAGGCATACTGAATCTGCATAGATTGTTGCTTTTTTGTCTCTTGCAATCATACAGGCTTGTTTCAACACTATTAATTCTTTACCTTGTGCGTTTAGATTTGATGGAAGTGAAGCTGACCATAAGGTTGCAAATTCTGTGACTACAGATGCTCCAGTATAATGTATACCATCTCTCATAAATGAAGAACCATCCATAAACAAAATTAGATCTACATTTTCTAATGGAGTGCCTAGTAGATTTGCATGAGGCTTTTCTGCCTTAGACACTAATGATTTGCAACCATGTAATGGTTCTCCTGAGATGGAAGCAATGTAGCAGGGTTAAGTGTTGTACAATATTTCAAAGTGATGTTTAGTAAAATTATTTCATATTTTGTAAGCCTTTGGTCTGAGAATGCCTATGTTCTCTGTCTTATCAGTAATGCTTCTACTTTATGTGGACACATTATTGTTAGTGGGCATCTCAACACTAAATCTGCAGCTTTCTTCACTATGATGGCTATAGCAGCAACACTTGTCAGTCATGGGGGTGTGCCAGCAGTGATTGAGTCTAATTGCTCTGAATAATATGCAATAGGACATTGAACAGGTCCTAAAGCTTATGTTAACACACTTGAGGCTACTCCTCTTAGTTCATGCACATGAAGAGTGAATGGTTTTTTTATATTCTGGGATCCCTAGAACAGCTGCAGATAAAATTGCCTGCTTTAATTTCATAAGTGCTGCTAGATATTCTGCATCCAACTTAAGTGGTTCAGTGACTGAATCCTTTGTTAATGCTTTAAGAGGTTTAGTGATTTCCCCATAGCAAGGAATCCATTGTCTGCAAAAACCTGTTGTTCCCAAAATTACTCTCAATTGTCTTTTAGTAGATGGGGCACTTAATTTTTGGATATCCTCAATATATTTAGGAGAAATGAAACATGAACCTTCAGATAAAAACAAATCCTAAATACTCCACTTTGGGGAGATACCACTGAACCTTTGTTTTTGAGATTTTGTGTCCTCTTTTAGTGCTCTTTTATATAACACCAACAGGAGATGTTTACTATATGCTTGACATGCTTTAGCATTAAACAAGGCAAAGAGCAAATCATCCACAACATGTATTAAAACAGCTCTCCTAAAATTGAATATTTGCCAAATCTCAGGTCAAAATTTGGGAAAATAATGTAGAACTTTCTACATAACCCTGAGGTAGATGGCACTATGTATAATGAGACCCTTTCCATGTGAAAGTAAATACATTTTGGGAATCTTCATGGATGGATAGTGAAAAAAAGGCAGAGGACAGATCTATTACAGTGAAATATTTTGTGGAACTAGGAATAGAGAAAATAACAGTTGATGGACTAGGAACAACAGGATGTCTTTTGATGACATGATTATTAATAGCCCTTAAATCTTGAACCAATAAATACACCAGTTTTCCATTTTCATCTAATTTCAGTTTTTTTAACTGAACTGTATTCTGATTTGCAGGGAATTATTATTTTCTGTCTTATTAGGGACTTTATCACTGGGGTAATTCCTTCGATTGCTTCTTTTGAGAGTGGATATTGCAGTATAGGTGGAGGTAGACCACATCTTATTCTAATTTGGACCAGAACCACTAATTTCAGAAGACCTACATAGGCAGAAGATGTAGCCCAGAGAGATTTGGATATATCCATTGGTATTTTAAAGGTTGGAGTTTTATCCACCTCTTGTTTATCTAGAAAGAGTACTGGGAGGGGGCAGCTGGGTGCTCAGTGGATTGAGAGTCAGGCCTAGAGACAGGAGGTCCTAGGTTCAAATCTGGCCTCAGACACTTCCCAGCTGTGTGACCCTGGGCAAGTCACTTGACCCCCATTGCCCACCCTTACTAGTCTTCTACCAAGGAGCCAATACACAGAAGTTAAGGATTTAAAAAAAAAAGAAGAAAGAAAGAGTACTTGGAGCACACACAAATTTAGAGATTCTTCAGGTAGTTCTAAAGTAATATCACCATCCTGACTACATATTATTGTGGCTCTTAATTTACACAGAAGATCTCTCCCCAATAAATTCATAGGGGAGTTAGACATTAGCAGGAATGAATGTTCCACAGATAAAGGTCTAACAGACACCATTTGTGGTGAGTTTTTGGATTTTCAGAGGTGTTCCAGACACCTCAGCAACATTAATAGAGCCAACAGAATTATGATCAGGATCAGGTGTACTCATTAGCACTGATATTGATGCCCCAGAATCTAGAAGACAATCATATAATGTACTCCCTACTTTCAGTGTCACATGTGGTTCAGTGCTATCTAGGGGAGAGTAAACTGGGATAACTGGTGAAATTATATCTGGGTCTTGTAGGATTAAAATTAATAAAATAATAATAAATATAATATTAATTACAAATTATAAAATAATAAAAATAAATATAATAATAAAATAATAATAAAATGAAATTAATATCTAATATTCCAAGAATTATATTTTATTATATATATAATATATATGATATATATTATATGATTGGAAAATCAAATGTTTCACTATTTGATTCCAGAGTCCTTTTCCCCCTGGCAAACCTTCATAAAAGATCATGTGCACCCCTCTGAGATTCCTCTCATTGAGGAGGATTTACATTTTGGCTAGTACGTAGACATACTCCATTATGGATATATTGTATCAAGTCTTTTGCCTCAGTTTGGTTACTATTTCTATCATTCCCATAATTTCCAACACTGTTATTTCAGAAATTGTTTCTGTTGTTATTATTATTTCTGGGATAGTTGCTACTAGAATAGTTATTCCTAAAGTTCTCGCCATTATTTCTAAAATTGCTGAATATTTGATTCCAGCATCTGCAATTTATTATCAGGTGTCCCCTTTTTCCACACAAGTAACACATTGGTCTCTGGTTTGTATATTCTCTTTGGGTTGTTTATTCTCACACTGGAGCCATGGCTACTCCAAAACTTGTATCACCTTTTTAAAGTTTTTTATCAATATTTTTGTTTATCAATTTTCCTCTTTAATGCTTTCATTTCCTTTCTTAATGCATCTACCAAACCACTATCATCAGCATCATTCATTTCATGCCCATTATAAACATAAACTGCCACTCTTCTTAACTCATCAAGGTCCATGTTCATCCAGTTAGGGCAATTGGTTTTAAAATAGTCCTTGACTACTTTGCAACA
Organism: Gracilinanus agilis; assembly: GCF_016433145.1. Classification (NCBI taxonomy): domain Eukaryota; kingdom Metazoa; phylum Chordata; class Mammalia; order Didelphimorphia; family Didelphidae; genus Gracilinanus; species Gracilinanus agilis. The sequence goes on from NC_058132.1 coordinate 243,093,659, forward strand.
AATTTTTACAAACTGCCTTCTCAGTTGTCTAATGTCTCTTTCTCTTGTTAAATAAATGTCTATGTATCTTCCTCCCAGTTTTATAAGTTTGTCCATGAAATGAGAAAGATTTTCTCCTGTCTCTTGCTTTAAATTTTCAAATTTTGCCTAAATACTAGGTCTATCTGAACATGCTCTAATTGTAGTCAGAATTGCCTCCCTAGCATGACATAATCTCTCATACTCCTTTTCATCATTAATGTCCCAGTAAGGGTCATTTTCATGCCAGTGAGCTGCACCCCACTCCTCATTGGTAAGCCTAATAACTATATCCTTTTCCCTTTTAGTAACTCATCTAGAAGATATTCAAAATCTTTCCAGATTGAATCAAATCACCTGCATGTCTTCTCTAGCTTTTTTTTTAAATCACAGCTATAGGCTCCTCCTCAAAAGAAGGCATATTACGTTTAAATTTCTCCATATCCTGAGGGGTAAATTATTTGTGGTGCCTAATAGTTATGAACTCTTTCTTCTTTGGATTATAAATTGGTACCTCTCTTAAAGGGAATAGGCTAGAGTTTGTATTGTCTTTGTTTTGGGTTTTAATTTTTTCAGCCTTGGTGGGAGATTTAGAAACAAAAGGAGAGTTAGTTTGAGTCAAGTGAGAGATAGTTTCAGTCAGCTGTGAGATACTATCTTCAATTTAATGATACTTTCAGTTTGGTGGGCAATAGTTTTAGTCAATTGAGAGATACAGTCCTCAAGATATGCAAATCTAGTCTCCACTAATCTCTCTTTTAGTTGTTTCCTTTTCTTAGTAATGATTAAACTAAATACTTGATACAGATAGTACCCTTGAAACAGTGTGGGCAGCACAAATATTCCCGTAAGTGGTACTAACTGGAGTAAATAAAAAACTGTGAGATTTAAAATCTCAGTGATGGTCCCAGGAATTAAGAGTTGTCTGAGGTAACTTGGCACCACCTCCTTCACTGCCTGTACCATGATATCAAGTGCCATGATTACACTCCTATCCTTTTCCTGTTATTGGAAAGAATAGAATATCAATAAATTAATCAAACTTCTACCTGGCTAGCCAGGCTGTGAAGGGTTAAAATTTGGGGGTAGGAGTTTGAACAAAAGTCAGGAGAGCAGTTTCTTAAACATGAAATTCTTAGTTTGTTATTCTGAAAATACAGATAGGAAATAAAAAGAAGGAAAGTGAGAGTAATCTTATAATACCTTATAACTGTACCTGAGATCCCAATCCTAACTAAAATTTCTCTAGAAAACTCTAAATCAGTGATTCCCAAAGTGGATACTACCACCCCCTGGTGGGTGCTTCAGTGATCCAGGGGGGGCAGTGATGGCCACAGGTGCATTTATCTTTCCTATTAATTGCTATTAAAATTAAATTAATTTCCAGGGGGCTAAGTAATATTTTTTCTGGAAAGGGGGTGGTAGGCCAAAAAAGTTTTGGAACCACTGCTCTAAATCTATCTGCCTTTGTTATATTGAATCTCTGGGAGCCAGGAATCCACACTGTTGATTGACAGATGAATCAGTTGGATATCAGAATGTTCCCAGAGGGCCGTGAGGACAGGATAGAGCAGTTGGCCCAGGGGGTATAAAACACCCTGGCAGCCCTGGCAGGGGTCCTTTTTTTCCCTGAGACTGGAGATCTGTGGATCCTGGTCTTTTGAGGATTGAGACTTGCGGGCCCAGCCTTGCAAGATCCTCCTGTTTGTTCTGTTAACATCATCGACCTGTACCCAGACCATCATCTCTGATTCTACTGTCCCTAGGTATTAGGAAATCAATCATCTTAGTTATCTAGGTTTCCCAGGGCCTGGGAGGGATCCGGGAAGTGGGCAGGAGAAGAAGAAGATGGTGGAAAGGGGTGGATATCCCAAAGACTGATTAGGCATATCATCTAGCAAAGGAGAAGAAGCTGAAACATCAAGCAGCAGTTTGCCTACTCTGGTGTAGCTGTGGCCAGGCTGGACCAGAGAGGGACTAACCATCCTGATTCATTTAAGGGTTTATCATTACCAAATTTAATTAGGGTTTTCAAAATACCTCTATCCAGTCCCATTATCCCATCTTTGTTTAATACAGTCAAAGCCTTTTAAAGTACCTTCCTGGAGTGGTTATTTCCTAGCTTCTCTGGGAAGGGAGATACGCAGTCAGAGACAAACCATTACCAAGCTAAAGAGCCCACTATACAATATCAATCAACCCCAGGTGGGACCTGAAGGGATATCATCCATTGACCTGCAGGATCCTGCCTGGGCACTGTTATAAAGGAGGGGAGGTGTCATATCATCCTCTCCGTCTCCTTCTATACAACATCTACATTCTAGTATTTTATTATAACACCTTCAAGGGCAGTCCCTTCTGCCAACGCCAGGCTCCAGCCTAACTTTTCTACTTTTACTATCTAATAATTTACCCACTATCTATCTACCTATCTACCCAAGATAATCAATAATCAATAAGGCTGCTAAGGCCTTAAATCCATTTCTCAGTCTCCTCACAATCCCAGAGAGAGGAAGCGACACAATCCTCTCCTCAGGGGACCCAGAGACAAAAAGCCTCTTTCCAACTGCCAGCTGTAACTGACTAACTCTCAGCCACACCCTTCTAACGGTCACCAACTGACAGTTTGCACAACAGGGGGTCTCTTACTCAGAATCTTTTTATTCTCTTTCCTCTTAAATATAAAAAGGGAAAAATTAAGAAAAACTCTCTTAACACTTCCTTGGAATCATTATGGGTCATTGCATTTAATCTGAGTTGAGTTGCTTTTGTGTCCTATTTTTATTTACACTATTCTAGTACTTGTGTAAATTTTTCTCCTGGTTCTGCTTTCTACACTCTGTATCAGTCCAAAGAAGCCTTCTCATGTTTCTCTGAAAAATGTATGGTAATTATTTTTTATATTATAGTAATATTGTTACATCAATATATCACAATTTATTAACCCATTTTTTAAATAATTGATAATGCTTTGTTCCCAACTGCTGTTAATTTTTTACCATAAAAATATGTGGCTATAAATATTTTAATATTTTTAGAACTATCATTTTTGTTGTTTTTGATATGATTAGAGTACACAGCCACTAGGAGAATTGTTGGATAAAAGGTGTGAAGAGTTTACTAGTTTTTTTTCATGTAATTCCAGATTACTTTCTGCCAGACTTTCCACTATCTCTTCTTCATAATTATTTTAGCTTTTATCATCTTTGTCAATTTGACAAATGAGATGAAAGCTCAAAGTTGTTTAATTTGCATTTCTCTTATTTTTAGGAATTAGGAGTATTTTCCCATGTGGTTTCTCCTAAAGAGGTTTTGTTAAGTCTGGTTTTTAATAAGTCTAGTTCATAACGGATGAGTGAAATTAATTATATCCAAATCTTGAATTATCTTGGTTATAGACAGTCGTAGCCACATAGAAGGCTCTATCATAAATAAATCTACTTACACTAATGAAAGAAAAAGTCAGCCTTTTTTACAAAAATGTAAAAATCTGACAGTCTTAACAATATGGTACTCCTTTCCCTCCAAAATCATTCTTTTGTTCACTGTAGAGTTCATTTTTTTGTCTTCTGATTCATTTGAAGTGCCGAAAGAGCCATAATTTTCAAAATTAAATAACCTAAAGCCCTAGGTTGCCCTTAGAAAATTCTGCAATCATTTAAAAAGGTCAGGTTTTCTTCAAAGAGAAATTAAAAGTACTTTTTGCCTTTGAACTCTGACATTCTAAGATAGGTGTCTCCCTCACTCTATTTATGGTCTCTAAGTTAATATAAAATGTATTTATTTCAAGAGACCTTTGCTGGATTGTCAAATAATTTCTCCCCTTTGGAAGAGGACTCCTTCAGTCAATTTGATAGAGTTAAAAAAATGAAGATGAGTAGGTCAAGCATTCACACCACCTACAATCACAGGGGAGACGATTGAAACAAGACTTGAGTGTACAAATTATGGCTTGCTTTCTATATACAGTAAATCTTTCTTATAACCTTTTCTCAGTTAACATTTTTTTTCTGTAGATAATGTGTTTTAGACAGCTTGGTCCTCTGGAAAACATTACAGAGTCTAACTAATATTTCTTTTCAAAATTTTCTCATTACTTCATGCGTCAAAGACTTAAGCTTATCCACTTCTGAGGTCCTAGTTTGGTGACTGCAGATTCTATGGCTGTAGAATTGTTAGAGAGTTTCATAAGCTTAAAGTTGGTTCATCTCTGCTACCTCATACTTATCCCTCACACACAAGACCTAACATTTTTTCATTGCCAACCTTACCCCAACCCTCAGTCAAACCCAGTCCATTGGTTATTTCCAATCTTCTCTCTATTGCCATCATTCTTTTATCTCTTTCTTGATGTACTTACTTATCTATCATTCCTAGCTACCACTTTTAAGGCCATAACCTTGACACTTGGTTGGAAAATTCATTGATCCTAACCTAAGTATAGCAAACTTTTTAGCCTTCTTTCTGCAATAATCTTTAATTTTACTCTACTTTCCTATTTGACCAACATCTTTTAAATGATAGTATGAATCATGAATTTTTAAATATTAAAAAATTTAAATATTACTTATGGAAATTTATGCATAATTTTAGTAGAAATGTAATATTTATTCCTTTAGAATCCAATTGGCCAGATTCCCTTTGTTCTATTACCTTTTGTCCAGATTTAATTTGGGTGATTTTGGAAGTTGTGCTTTTAGACTCAGTGATACTGAGTTTGAAAGACACTAAGGCATCTAAATAAATGCTTATATTTTGGTAGTTTTCAGAGCATAATAATAATAATAATAATAATAATAATAATAATAATAATAAGCCAGGGAGCCTGAGGCTGAGAGATGCTCAGTATCAGAAGTTTTATGTGGGAGTGGGCTATGCAGTTCAGGTGTCTATCCTATAGCATCAATATGGTGAAACCTAAAGAGCATGGGGGCCACCAGTTTGCCTAAGGTGGGATGAACTAGCCCAAGCTGAAAATGGAAAAAGTCAAAGCTCTAAGTTGGTAGAGGGAGTCAGGAGAGACTGAGTCTTAAATAAATAATTTTTTAAAGTTAAAATAATCTACTAGAAAATAGTTCATGGAATATTCTAAAATCTTTCTTCCTTATTAATGGTTGATAATATTAGAAAAAGTTCAGTATGTCCTTCATGTTAAGATAAAATAAAGACCATATACAAAATGAAGTGAATTTAGTATGAGAATCAGAAGAACCAATTGGATTTTGTTTGATGAACACAGACTCAATCTTGTGCTGCCACATGTACTCGCCTCCATTTTCTTGTTTTCTCTTATTCACCCATGGGAAACTAGAGTATATAAATCATCTATTGTTTCATATATACAAGTGGATAGAATTAATATTTTTTCATTTTGTGAATAGAGAATCCTGAAACTTATGCATCTGTTTGCCAACCAGACTGAAACCTACTTCTTGTCCCACTCCAATTTGGAAAGCTCCTCAACTTTTCTCCAATTAGAAATTAAATGAATTAATTTTGTATCCTGAGTTGTTAATTGTTTTGTTATAATTTTTATAATTAATTATTTTGGACTTATTAGACTGTTTTTGTCTATTCAAAATATGTTTTACTCTATATTTGGGATCTTTAGATTGACTGGGGAATCCATTTGATCCTTTGCTTTCTAGATGTCTAGCCAGTAAATCACTTATAAACAAATTGTTTCTCAGTTATTATTATTTTTCCATTATGCATGTTTGTTATTTCAAGAGATGTTGGATATTTTTCATTGTTAATCAGTAATTTCTGACTATTATCATTAATAATAAAATACAATATGTTAAATTGCATTATTTTCACTAATTTCCTAAGAATGGTTTCACATCTCCCTGAACTGGGTTTAGGCCAGAACAGAGTTTGTTGCTAACAATAATTTTGCTGAATTCCTTTTAGTAGAGCTCATCCATATGAGTGCTCCCTCCACTAGTGCCATCTGATACCTATTCATACCTAGTCATACTATGAGATTCTTTTTTATGACACTGGATCATAAATTTAGAGCTATAGTTCAACATCCTAACTTTACAAATGAGAATCAGAGACTCAGAGAGGTTATTTGACTTGATTTATCATGAGTGCTCTATAAAGGAACTACCCAATGGATCAGCGATCATGCTCTATCTCTTTTGAGTTTACCAGTGCAGTGCTTGCACTGTTCACGTTAACTGTTGGTCTTATTATGTGATTGGCCCTGCTATCTTTGCTCATTTGTGTAAACAAAGGTTAGAAATTGCATTTTTCCTTATTTCTAATTATCTATTCCCCAATTTCTAATAAGAAATATTGTCCATTTCCTAGATAATAATATAATGTTTATGTCATGATACATTTATTAAATTTATTTTATGTGTGTATATAGTGCACATGATATATTTATATACTATATAGTATTTTTATTTCTATTATATTTCTATATTAAATCTGTTGTTAACATAGCATTGATATTTTAACAATATAGTATTCCCACATTTAACAACATATAATTTTATTTATTATAATAAATATATAATTTATTTTGTAATAAATACAGTTTCTTTTAAATCATTTCTTATGCACAAGTCATCATTGGCAATATGCAATAGGCCAATGGTGTCAAATCCAAATAGAGAAAGGGGTCACTAAAATATTCATAACTATCCCTGTGGGTCACATATTAACTTAGTTTTGAAATGTAATATTACTTTTGTTGTATTTTTATTTATCATTAAATATTTCCTAATTATATTTTAATCTGGTTTGAACTATGCTGGGAGTGTTGGCAGGATGTGGCCTAAGGCCAGGTGTTTCACACTTCTACTGTAGACAAGTGATACCCAGCATGTATTTCTCCACTTCCATTTGGGCAAGAGTCATTGAGAGATGTGACCACAGACTTAACTTTGCTCAATGATACTCAATATCAAAGGTTGCAGAAAATAGGAAAAATATGGCTAAAATGTTAGATCTAGAGGCAGAAAGACCTGGGTTCAATTCCTTTCTCTGATATTTATTAACTGTGTGATCATATTACTTGATCTCTTTAAGCTTCAATTTCCTCATTTGTAAGATGAGGAAATTGTCCTTTTTTTTGTTTAGTCATTTCAGTCATGTCTGATCTTTTAACACCCCATTTTGGAGTTTTCTAGGTTAAGATACTTGGAGTGGTTTTCCGTTTCCTTCCATAGCATATTTTGCAGATGAGAAATTTAGACAAAGCAGATTAAGTGACTTATTCTGGGTCACAGAACTAATAAATGTCTTAGGTCAGATTTGAGCTCAGAAAGATGAGTGTTCCTGACTTCAGGCCCAGCACTCTTGTCAGTGTTCTGCCTATGAGGAAATTGTACTAGATGTCTATCTATGAAGTGATTATCCTGTATCTCATGCAATGTCCAAATGGAACCTTCTTTGTATATGGTGAGGTCCTCCAGATCTTCCTATTTGGGCATATTATGCTGGTTGCATCAAGCCCAACAATACTACAGCAGCACCTCAACGTAATCCATGACCACCCAAAAAGAGATCAGCCTAACAACCTATGTAGGAATAACTAAATGGATGATGAAAGCCTACTGTTAAAACAATAATACATGGTAGTCTCCAGCACCATGGACAGTCCACTGAGCTAGTTCATTAGTAATTGTGTCTGGACAGGTATTGCAGAAGGAAAATAAGCTTGACCTAAAAGAGGATAACTAGTATTTACATAGTCCTTTAAGGTTTGTAACACATTTTGCAACTATCTCATTTTCTCTGCAAAACCACCTTGGGAGATACCTGATAGTTTCCCTGTTTTATAGCTGAAAGAACTGAGGCAAACCAAAGTTAAATGACTTACTTAGGGTCACACAGCTACCAAATACCTGAGGCTCAGTTTCAACTCAGGTCTTCAGGACTCTAGATTCAGCAATAGATTCCATCCATTGTACCACCTAGCTGCCTCTTAAAACAGGATGAAGAGAACAGGCTGGATTGCATTTGGGAAATTGTACAGGTCTTTCAGTAATGTCAAATTCCTCTCTGAAACAAAGATACATCTTTGGAATAAATCTCTTGCAACGATTCTACGTAGTTGAATGATGGAATATCCCAAAGAACTAGAGATAGATGTCACCCAAAAAGACAATGAGGAAGTATATGGTGGCCGTGAATAAAGTATAACATATTACCAACAGAAGACTGAAAAGACAACACAGCATAAAGGATACTGCCAGAGAGATTTTTGAGCTGAAAAGGAAATGCCAATCAGGTTCAGAGAAAAAAGGATTACCAGTGCATAGTCTCCATGCCAAAGGATCTAAAGGAAAGGGTCTACACTTTGGGCAGATATTATGTGGAAGATTTATGGGCGAACATAGACAAGAGTTGAAAAGTACAAGAAGGCACCTACTGTTTGCTACCTGCATCCTTTAATGAAGATGTTTCCTTGTGAATGAGATCATAGATCCATACAATTCTCAAAATATTCTTAAACTTTGATAACAATAAGCCACATTCTTCCAAGTTAGAAGTCATTTCTTAGGAATAAGCCTAGTACTTTGGAGACATGCACCTGCCCTTTCATGCGACCCACAAACTGTCCATTTATTACTGACTCATGGAATTTTCCCTATGAACATATGTACATATACATGCCATCTAAGCAAAATATTGCAAAATAATGAGAAGTGTATATAGGACTGCCACATACAGAATGTAAAAAATAATGTAGAAAAACCATGTTTTAAAGTACTTCTTCGTACTCTGCTTCTCTTTGAGGTCAGATAATGTTCCCTGAGTACATAATCACATCTAACATATTAGATCACAGATCTTAGAATATCTTCAAGAAACTGGGTAGAATGTGGGACAGTGAGGAATATCTGAGTTTGAAACCAACCTTAGATATTTATTAGCCGTGTGACCCTAGACAAGTAATTTATTTTGCATTAACTCAATTTCCTCATCTGTAAAGTGAGGATGACAATAGCACCTACCTCATCAAGTTGTTGCAGAGATCAAAAATATAAAAAATATTATAAACCTTGTAAAGCACTTTATAAATGATAATTAATAATATTATATTATGGAGACTAGTTCTGCATCAAACATTAACATTTTAATGACGTTCTTCCATAATTTGAATAAGTGCTTAGAATACCATCAATCCATACTATACAAACATGTATTAGGTTCTACTTTAAAATGACTTCCTATATTATATTCCTGACTAGGGCAAAATGTCATGTAAAATCTCGGTTGAATTCTTGCTCCCTTTTTTATAGATTTTTTAGCATGGTAGTGAGCCAAATGTTTTAGGCCATTTAAAATGACCAGGATTCACCTTCTGGTCATTCTTTCTATAGTTGAGTCAGTTGCATTTGTAACTCTGACATCTTCTTGCCCAAAGAAATGTTTTCTCTGTGAGTCTTTACAATAGGCCACTGGGCTTACAACCCAGAAGTGTTTCCTCTTGAGCTCATGGTTTGTCACCATTTCTAAGAGCAGAGAGAAAAAGGATAAGCCAGGAATAGAATACAGAAAGCACCAAAAGCAAGGAATTTGTTGAGATTTTTAGAAACTCTTGGTAATGAGTCAATTTAAGGACTATATCAGCCTCCTGAAATACTGTCAGCTTTGAAAATTGTTTCCATTAAAATATATCTTTTAAAATAGTATTTTTTTACATTTTTAAGCTCCCAAAATGTGACTTTAAAAAGGATTTCTACAACTATCAATGTTTCTGGAAGATTCACTGTGGCGAGCATAGTACTAGGCATTGTGAGAAACTAAACACAGTGGAGAAAGACATAATTTTGTATAAACATTTACCATGAAAATAAAATATACAAAAATAAAAATGTCGGGGGACAGCTAGGTGACTCATTGGATTGAGAGTCAGACCTAGAGATGGGCAGTCCTACATTCAAATCTGGATCCAGACACTTCCTAGCTGTATGACCCTGGACAAGTCATTTAACCCCTGTTACCTATCCCTTACTGCTCTTCTGCCTTGGAATTAATTCACAGTACTGATGCTAAGATTTAAGGTAAGGATTTAAAATATAAATATATATATATGTATATATATATATATATATATTAAGGTCAGGATTTAATACATACATATATATATATACAGGACTAAGTGCTTAGAATGTTGTAGCCAGCATCATACAAGATTAATTTGGGAAGGCTTAAAGGAAGAAAGAAAAATGCCAGCAGATGTTTGATATGTAGGGTATGATTTAGTTGTTGTTCCATTCAATATCTCCTATAACCAATGAGACCATAAGAAGAGGTGAAGAAATTTAACTTTGATAAACTTGAATTTTAGAGGCTCAGTAATATCTCTTTTCCATGGCTATTTGTTTCTCAAAAATTGTATAGCTAGAATTTATAGAGCACTTTAAGATTTGCAGAGTACTTTGCAAGTATCATCTCACTTTATCTTTACAAAAACCTTGGGAAGCAGTGCTATTTTTATCACCATTTTGCATAAAATGAAACTGAGGCTGAGAGAGGTTCAGGTATTTGCCAGTGATTACACAGTAAGTGCCTACGGTAGTTTGAACTCAAGTCCTCCTAATTTTGCATTTTTCTAGTGCTCTCAATTTGCCATGCCATTGAGCTTGTAAGAATTTAAATTTAAGTCTTTATGCTAAATATGAAAGTTCTAAAATAACATTGTGGTCACTGATTTTAAAAAATTAACTCTTCAGCCAAAAGTCTATTAGCTATTCTTAATAATTTAGTTTAATAGAGATATAATAAAAGAGAGAAATGTAGGAAAGAAGTAGAAAGTATTGCCTAGCTAGATAGCCTATAATTTCTGTCCAAAGAAGTCCAGTTTGCCACCCAGCAAGGGCTCTCAAGTCCTGATCTCCTTGTGGAGTCATGATCAGCATGAAAGGAGAGAAAAGGATAAATGGTTGTGGGGGAGAATAAGATGGACAACAATACATAGTAATTGTAATGGAGAAAAAAATTTACAAGTCTCTCTAATGAGTCCTCATTTCTAAAATATATACAGAAATGAGTTAAATATAAAACAAGTCATTCTCCAATTGATAACTGATCAGAGGATATTAAAAGGCAGTTCACAGATAAAGTAATTAAAGCTCTCTATAGTCATGTGGAAAAAAATGCTCTAAATCCCTATTAGAGAAGTGCAAATTAAAACACTTTGAGATACCACCCCACACCTATCAGATTGGCTATTATGGCAGGAAAGGAAAATGACAAAACTTGGTGGGGAGAAATCAAGACATTAATGCACTGTTGGGGAAGGTGAGAATTGATTTATTCATTCTGGAGAGCAATTTGAGTCTGTGCCCAAAGGGCTATAAAACAGCACATACCCTTCCACCTAGCAATATCATTATTAGGTCTGTATATACAAAAGTATTTAAAGTAACTCTTCTTCATGGAAGCAAAGAATTGGAAAGCAAAATGGCACCCATCAATTGGGGAATGACTGAGTAAGTTATGATGGTAATGGAATACTATTATGCTATAAGAATAATGAGCAGGAGAAGTGCAGAAAAAACTGAAAAGACTTACATAGTCTGAAGCTGAATGAAGTAAGAAAACCCAGGAGAACACTGTACATAGGGACAGCAATAATGTACAATGAAAGATTGTGAATAAATTAGCTATTCTCAGCAATAACAATGATCCAAATGAACCAAATCAAATTTTTTCCTTCCTTCCTTCTTCCTTCCTTCCTTCCTTCCTTCCTTCCTTCCTTCCTTCCTTCCTTCCTTCCTACATCGCGTTCTCGTTTTCCTTTTACCTTCAGTCACAGAATCAACACTGTGTATTCGTCCCAAGGCAGGAGAGCTATAAGGACTTGGGGCAATGCCCAAGGTCACACAATTAGGAAGTGTCTGAGTTCAAATTTGAACTCAGGACCCCACTCCTCCCCCTCCATCTCTGTTCATTGAGCCACCTAATTGCCCTCTACTTTCTTTCTTAATTTTTTTTGTTAAAATTTCCTTCCACAAAATGATTAATATGGAGAGATGTTTTACATGAACTGCACATGTAAAATCTACATCAGATTATTCACAATCTTAGGGAGGGGGAAAAGATGGGAAGAGGCAGGGAGGGAAAGAATTTGAGACTCAAAATTCTTTTTTAAATGTTGAAAACTATTTTTACATGTAATTGGGAATTTTTTTAAATTTAATTTTAAATAGAAAAACAATGAAAATTATTTGAATAATTAATAATGCTGGCAGTTGCTCTGTCAGTTGTATATATTGCCCACTTTTGAGCAATTCATAGTTAGATAACAATTAACTAAGGATCTTAAGCTAATATGTTCCTATATTTGTGGAGTATTCCCTCTTTTTCACATCCCAATGCCTTCTGCCTTGATGTCATTTTCCTGGGGTCATTTCTCACCATGTGACTATCAGTGGGTGTAATTCTGGCTTTAAGTGGATGAGATTACTGGGCTTTGCAAATGACAGAGGCCATCTGTGTTACCCTTCCTTGGATCTTTGACTGCTCAGGCAGCAAATAATGTGGTTTGGCAATTACTTTCACTAATAAATGACCTCATGCTGTCCCCCGTATCATTTTCTTGGTTGGTGTTAGTTTGGAGCTCTTTGAACGCTTCCATCTTAACCTCATTATATTTGAAACTGTAATTAGAGGCTAAAAAGAAGGGCTAGTCTCTACTTGAGATTAGGTAATGCTGTCAGATTCTATTGATTTCTACTTCTACAACTATTTGAAACTAAGCCCTTATTTAAGGTGTATCTTTGAAAAAGAGCACTAACAAGCGTTATCCTCCACCTCTTACTTTCTACCTTAGTAACAACTCTAAGATGGAAGGGCAAAGACTAGGCAAATGGGATTAAGTGGCTTGCCCAGGGTCACCCAGACAGAAAGTGTCTGAGGCCAGTTTTAAATCCAGGTTCCCCTGACTCCAAATCTGGAGCTCCCTCCACTATGTTACCCAGCTGCCCTGAACATAGGTGCTTGGTGAACATTTTAATTCTTGAATATAATTTAATTCTTGAATCTTTTATGCTTTACTCCAGATAGATCATTTGCAATAGTACAAGGCATATAGATTTCATTTTCATTTAGAAAGTTAATATAAAATGATGGTAGACACTTCCTAGTTGTGTGACCCTTGGCAAATCATTTTAACCCCATTGTCTAGCCCTTACCAGTCTTCTGCCTTAGAACCAATACAGAGTATTGATTCTAAGATGAAAGGTAAGGGTTTAAAAAAAAGATAAAATGATAGTGGTATTTATTTTGGCATTAGCTTCCACATGTGTTAATCTATAGTTAGGTCTCCTAAGTTACAAGTACTGTTGAATTTGAATCTTGGAAAATGAATTCTTTTAACATTGATTTTAAACTTCACATTCTCATAATCCAGACATTCCCATTCATGAGGTGCGTCCTAGAAAATAATTTTCATTGAAAAAAATACCCTCACTATTTATAGCATTGGCAATTACTCAAGGTGATGATTATATTTATTACTTTCTATTTTAATTTCTTATTTAATCAACAATGAGATCAAGGCAGAAGGCATTGGGATGTGACAAAGAGGGAATACCTCATGAATACAGGGATATATTGGTATACAATCCTTATTTAAATTGCCAGCCTCATAGCTCCAGTCTTCCATCAGCTAAGGTTGCTAGGATTTCATTGTCCTATCAGAACAGGGAAATTTGCTTTTCTTTGTTAATGCTTCCTAAGTCCTGTATTTCTTTGACTTGGGTGCTTGGCTCTGGGTTGGCACTTGCTAAGTGGTCATATGCATCTCCTTTAAAAAAAGTATCCATAATTTATTTTTAAGAGCAGAGTATTTTTCAAAAGTTGGCTGATCATTAAATAATACAATATTAGAATCTAAAGTACAACATTGAGGAGACAATTTTAAGTTAGTAAGTAGAATCAAAGAATCATATTTATTTAAAATTAGAAAGGAGCTTACAGACCACCTAACCCAAACCCTTGATTTTACAGATGAAGAAACTGAGGCCCAGAGATATTAAGTGACATGTTCAAGGCCTTAAGGTGATAATTGCCAGAGGAAGAATTTGAACACAAGCAAATTGTAAATTCATTGTAGTTGTTTCTCCTTTATTTCTGAAAGGACCATTGACATCACAAGGTCGTATCTTAATTTGTCCACGAATTAGACTGTAGTGAGGCACAGTTGCATAAAGTCATCAGCCTCATTCCCTCTTTCAGTCATCAAAGTCCAGTGACTAAACAAAAAACCAGGACAGCTGGTAATGGCCCAGGATGCTTTAGATGACTTTGGGGTCTTCAATGTCTGACTAAGCTCTAAGGACTCCACAGTGCCTCCTTTAGCTGTCTTCATGGCCATTGGTACAAATTGTTCTCACCCACCTATTCCACAAAAGGAACTCTTCACATCCTTGAGATAGACAATCCCCTAACTCACCAATGGATCTGATACCTGTCAGTTACCCTCAACCTGATTTAGCCAGTCTGCCCAGTTTTAACAAAAGGTGGTCTCTGCACATACTTTAGCTTCTTGGAGCCACAGGTGAGAGCTGGGTGAAAGATGGATACCAAACGTAGATGAGCAGCCCTGAAAAGGGTTTGGCAAGCCCTCATATCAGAGGTGCTAGTCCTCCCTGAACACTCTGTACACATATATCCATACAATTTAGCTTTGTTATAAATCACTTGACAATTATAAAATATTACTAATGATATAATGAGAAGTCTCTGGCCCTGGTTGAGGCATAGTCACTTGTCCTAATAAACTGAGGCATCAATTTTGCTGAGCTTTTTGAGGTATTATATATCATTTGTCAATATAAAGAGCAACATATATGGGATATGAAGTTCAATATTTATTTATATGACTAGATCTACATACATCTTCAGCAATGACTTGGGAAGAGCCAATAGGCTGATCTTTCTGGTTCAGAGAAGAGTCCCCACCACCCAGATCCTAGTTTAGAATTGTATTATTCCTTTTTAATCAGCTGCTGGTCCTTCTACCCTTTCTGACTTTTCTATGTCTTTTTCACTATATTCACTGCCATTCTGGACTTTTCTATTCTTTCCCCCTAGCTCAACCCCTCCCTCCTGTCTCCTCTACTCCATTCTTTCACAGCTAAGATTCTTTACATTCTTTAATGAATGAAGACACCTATTGGAGAGGTATGATCTGGTCTTACCAATCAGTGATATTTTCTTGACTGGTGCCAAATACCACAGAAGCAGTTGTTTCTTACCAATCCATTGTGTTATTGATACCTTTAAAACTAGTTTTGATTTTGGCAAGGCTAGATTTAATAACACATGATAAAACTTATTTTTTACTATAAGAAATTAGAAGCCAGAAGATTTCAGAAAAAGCTGGAAAGATCTGCAGGAACTAATAGAGCAAAATACGAGGAAATGGAAGAACGTTGTACATAATAACAGCAATATTGTACAATGATTATTTGTGGAAAACTTGGCTATTCTCAACAATTCAATGATCTGAGACAGTCCTGAAAGGCTTATGATGAAGAATGCTCTCTACCTCCAGAGAAAGAACTGTTGGGGTTGTCTTTCACATCAGTGTAATTATGGTTTTATTTGGGAGTTTTGGTTATACATGAGCATGTTTTTACAATAATAACCCATATGGAAGTGTGTTTTATATGACAATAAAAATAAAATTTAAAAAACATTTTTAAAAAGAAACATTTTTAAAGCACACCAAAATTCATAATCCAAGTGCATTGCATCCTTTCAAGATGTCACCTTAGGAGATCTGTATGTATGAAATACAGAATGATGGAGTCATGTATCTAGTAACATTAACTTTATACTTTTACCTCCTATAGATGATGAGGAGCTCAATGTATATTATTTGGTTATTCAATCTAATATGACTTATTCTTTGCTTGTCTGATAACTTGATTCTTCACCAGTTTACCCTTGAATTTTTCCCCTTTTTATTCCTCTCCTTCCTACTTGTTTTTGTTTCATGTAACAAAATTTTCTTGGCTATTAATGTGGTAGTAGATAGAAGGCTGGACCTGAGTCAGAAAGACCTGGTTCAAATTCTGCCTCTGAAAACTACCATGACTATCCAGGCAATTTAAACCCCTCTGAACCTGGCTTCCTCATCTGTAATAAATAAGTTCAATACCTATACAACCTCCTACCCAGGATTGGTGTAAGGCTCAACTGAAATAATATACATATTAACTTTAAAAATGAATTTTATAAATATAAAATAAATAATTAAGAAGGATCAAGGCCTTGGAGGGGTGTGAGGCTGGCTTTTTGATACATAAAGAGCAGAGGTCTCCACCCTGCCTTAACAAAAGACAAGAGTCTCTGCCCAGTTAAGGGCTTTGAAGACCTGGGAATAATTACCTTAATTACAGTTATACCCTGGAGAACTGAACAGCCTGACCTTCAGAGGTTGGGGTTTGAGAAAATAAGTGGATTTACATAGAAAAATTGCTAATAATAAATACAATCCAAGATTATTTTTTCCTTATATTGAAATACAGTTATCAAAACATTAAAAAAAATTCACAGACTCCAGATTAAGAACCATTCCAGATTGGGACATTAATACACTGCTGGTGGAGTTGTGAATTGATTCAACCATTCTGGAAGGCAATTTGGAACTACGCCCAAAGAGCTTTAAAAGACTGCCTGCCCTTTGATCCAGCCATCCCACTGCAGGGTTTATGGTCTATAAGGAAAAAGACATGTACAAAAATATTTATAGTTGCATTCTTTCTGATGGCAAAAAATTGGAAAATGAAGGGATGCCCTTTGATTGGGGAATGGCTAAACAAATTGTGGTATCTGTGATGGAATACTACTGTTTAAAAGGAATAATGAACTAGAAGAATTCCATGTGAACTGGAAAGACCTCCAGGAATTGATACAGAGTGAAAGGAGTAGAACCAGGAGAACATTGTACACAGAGACGGATACACTGTGGTACAATCGAATGTAATGGGCTTCTATACTAGCAGCAATGCAATGACCCAGGACAATTCTGAGGGACTTATGAGAAAGAACACTATCCTCATCCAGAGAAAGAACTGTGGGAGCAGAAACAGAAGAAAACAACTGCTTGATCACATGGGTTGATGGGAATATGATTGGGGATGTAGACTCTAGATGATCACCCTAATGCAAATATTAATAATATGGAAATAGGTTTTGATCAATGGCACATGTAAAACCCAATCGAATTGCTCGTTGGCTACTGAAGGGGAATGAGAGGAGGGGAGAGAAAGAACATGAATCATGGAACCACGGAAAAATATTCTAAATTAAATAAATAAATAAATAATTTTTTAAAAAAAGAACCATTGCATTAGAGAATTATCTAACCCAGTCCTTTTATTTATAAGTGAGGAAACTGAAACCTGGTCAAGGGATGGGAGCTATCTAAGGTCATTTGTATAGAAGTGAGGGAGATGAGATTCACACTCAGAGCTTTAATCTCCATATCCAACTTCTTTCCACACTGGGATCAGATGTTCATCTTGTATATAGATGTAACTACTGTCTTTTTTTCATTTTCTTGCCTTTGAGCATGAAGATTCAAATGAAAGGCAAATCCCCTCATTACTGCTATTTATTTCAAACTGATGGGTTTGCATATCTAATAAAACTGTCATAGAAGAGAATGAAAGCCATAAAAAATTCATGCAAACAACAAGGCCCATGAATAACTATTCAGATCAAATACGTAATAGTGTAGCCTATGTAGGTCAGCCATCCCTTAAATTGATGCAGGATATTAAACAGAATTATGGCAATGCTGGATTCTTGCAAAGAGGTTTTTATGGTTCTCTTCATCTTATGTATCATTTAATTTGGTTTTACTTAATACACATTTTAAAGACATTGGGCCCATTACAGTTTGCAGTAAAGTGAAAGTTTCATCTTCAAGAATCAGGTGGAAGGGGGTCAAAGAACTCCTAAAGAGAGAGAGAGAGCAAAGTTTGTTGGAAACCCTGCCCCTCCAGTTCTCTCATTTTATCATGAACACAACCCTCTATTCAAGAAAAGGTGGGCTTGTTTAAGAGCCCTTGACTTTCTCTCCTATTGTGGGAAAAGTAGAGTTAACACAAAAGTGACCCTCCTTTTTTGCCAATTCTCCCCTTTTCATGATTGAAGGGGCAAATCACTGGGCCACAGGTCCTTATTTCTGGAACTACTTCCTGAAAACAGCCTCCTTGTGAGAATTTTCAAAGCACTGTCTCATAATAATTCTCTGGCATGCATAAACAAGCTACAAAATGGATGATGAATCTCATTATCTTTCTTTTTCACAACAAGGAGCTGAAACATAAAAAGGTTATGGGTTTGGTCAGCAGTTTTTAACAAGTTTGTGACAGAATGAGGATAAATTCCAATGCTCAAAGTGAGAGGAAAAAGAGAGTGGCAGAGTGCATCTTCAGGCACAGTTTTTATATTCACATTTATTATGTTTTACAATATGTTTTATCGATGCCTTTTTTTATCTACAATCACTGTCATTTCTGGATATGCCTCTCTGCCACTCCCTTACCCAACTATCCTAGAATTAAACCTTGTATATAGATGTAGCTATATCTTTCCTTGTAACAATGAGAAAGTCTTATACAAACCCAATTAAACCTTTCCTTGTAACGATGAGAAAGTCTTACACAAACCCAATGGACACAGAAACTGTATCTGACAGTCTGCCCTCATAGTCCCTCTCTTCTCTGCCAAGAGAAGGAAGGTAGTTTTTATTATCTGTTTTCTAGGACCATTCATTATTGGCTTCTATAATTAGTTTGATTTCTTTTTGGTTATATTTTCATTTCCGTTATAGTAGTCATATACATTTTGTTTCTCCTTTTGCTTATTTCACTTCATAATAGTTTATACAAATCTTCCCATGTCTCTCTGAATCCCCCATTTGTGTAATATCTTGCTGCACAATAATTTTTCATTGCATTCACATTCCATAGTTCATTCAGCATTTCTGGCATTCATGAGCAATCCCTTTGTTTCCAGCTCTTACTACCCCAGAAAGAGACAAAATTATTTTAATCATAACTTTACCAAAGCATTGCCTCAGGACTTCTTGAAAAGACGCAAAATGGCATCCCTCCATCCTTCACCAAAGCCCAAACACAGAAAACTTGCCACTTGTGACCCTCCTTTTCATTCTCTTTTGTTTTTTAATAATAATATTTTATTTTCCCCCAATTATATGCAAAAATGATTTTTAACATTGAATGGATTTTTTTTAAAATTTTGAGTTTCAAATTCTCTACCTCCCTTCTACTGTTCCTACCCTTCCTGAGATGGTAAGCAATTTGATACAGATTTTACATGTGTGATCATGTAAAACATTTTTACATATTGGTCATCTTTTGAAAGAGATCTCAAACAAAAAATAAGAAGAAAAAAGAAAGTGAAATATAGTATGTTTTGCTCCATCAGTTCTTTCTCTGAAGGCAAATGGCATTTTCCATCATGAGTCTTTGGGATTGTCTTGGATCACTTTTTATTACCTTTTGTCTTTTTGGTATTAAATGATTGTTTTAAAACAATATTATTCATGTAAACAATTTTAATAAACAACTACAGTTGGATGCTTAGTAAATATTGTTGTTCAGTCATTTAAGACTTATTCCACTTTCCATGACCGCATTTGGAGTTTTCTTGGCAAAGATACTGGAGTGATTTGCCATTTCCCTCTCCAGCTCATTTTACATATGAGGAACTGAGGCAAACAGGGTTCAGCGACTTGCCTAGGGTCAGAAGCCAGATCTGAACTCAGGTCTTCCTGACTCTAGGTCTTGCCCTCTTTCCCCTGAGCCTCCTAACTGTGTAGTGACCTTGTTACTTTTAAATTATTTTCAAAGAATAAGGCATGATAACACTTTAATATTTCCTTGAATCTCCATCCGGATTTTTTCTCTATTCATATTCATTCATTTCCTTCCTGTGAGCATACTTGGGGTATACTCTTTTCTTTTAGAACTGTTTTTTTTCTCTTTATTTTTTCATTATTTATTGAAGGTCTTTACTACTGAGGGACTTGTCTCATGACCTTTACATGATGACTAAAATCTGTAGGAAACAGTTTAGTGGCCCAGTCACTGACTTTAATAGGTGTCCCTCTCCATGAGTCTTAGCTTTGAGTTGAATGTGTCAATAGTGACCTGTTTTTTGTTGTTGCTGTTCTCTTAATTGAAATAGAACTTCAAATAACGTGACCCAGTGAGAGTCATCAGGGAAGCCCCAGGGGCAGAAGAGCGCACCTGGTGTTCAGTAATAAAAAATGAGTTTGCTCTTTTTGAACCAAAGTTCAGGCCAATCTCTGTTAGAGAGTAGAGTAGAGTTACCCACAGTGCCAGGTACTGCATGGAACTTGAACAATTTTTGTATTCTCTGTGTGGTAAGGATTGGATCCTACAGAATTCCTATATATTGGTCTGTCCTCTCTGGGACCTCAAATAGCAATCACTGTTAAATTCCTCAAATATAAAAAATAATGTTATGAAAGTAGGATAGGAGAGTTCATATCAAATAGAAAATGTTTCTCCATGATTAGACTAGGCTGTGCTTGTATTCATATTTCTGTTCTCAATTCTTTTGTTGTTGTTGTTTAGATATTAAAATGATTTTATTTTAGATTATTAATTTTTCCAAAGAAGAATAATGTGGGAGGTAAAAAAAGTGGCATGATTTTTTTCATGAATTTTTTATTCCAAATTTTATAAAGCCAAATAAAAGAAGCATTTCTATATACAACAAAAAAGATTGTACATAAATAAAATCCCAACTTTCTTCTATGTTTTACTTACTTTTCTTCATAGCTACATAATAAATCCCATTCATTCCCCAACCTCACTGCATCACAGAAGGTATCATTCAGAAAACTGATCCATTCTTATAAATTAAGCATTTCATATCTTCATCTTTCAGTTCACTCTCTGGAGTTGTTTTTACTTTAATAGTTTGTTTACTTAAACCATGGATACTGCCTTCATTAGAGATTTCTAACATTTTTTTTTCTTCACTCATTTCAATCATGTTTGATTCTTCATGACCACCATTAGAGTTTTCTTGGCAGAGATACTAGAGTGGTGTGCCATTTCCTTCTCTAGCTCATTTTACCAATGAGGAAACTGAGGCAAAAAGGGTGAAGTGACTTGCCCAGGATCACAGAACTAATAAGGGTCTGAGGTCAGATTTGAACTCAGGAAGATGAGTCTTCCCGATTCCCAAGCTGCTCTCTCTGCTGCACCACCTTGCTGCCCCTTCCATTTTTTAATATACTTTATATTTACTTATTGGTGTACATGGTATATCCTTTCAAGAGAATGGATGCTCCTTGAGGGCAGGATCTGCTTCTTTTTCCTGATGACTTTTTGCATCTCTTCTACCTTCATAGTGCCAAGCACATAATAGTTACTTAATAAATGTTGAATGAAATCAAGGTTATTCTTCATGAGTATCAGAATGATACAGAATGGCTACTGTGTATGTTTTCTTAAACACATTTTAATAAACTAATAAACCTTAATAAGGATTGAGGCAGCTAGACAACCTAGTGGATAGAACCCCTGGCCTGGAGTCAAAAAGGTCTGGGTTTAAATCCAACTATAGACACTAACTGTGGAACCTAAAATAAATCACTTAACTGCTATCTGCCTCAGTTTCCTCAACTGTAAAATGATAAATAAGATAATATATCTACATTATAGGATTTCTGTGAGGATCAAATGAGATAATATTTGTAAATCAATTAGCATAGTGCCTGGCACATAGTAGGCACTTAATGCTTAATCCTTTCCTTTCCCCCCAATAAGAACAAGGAAGAAAATAAATCTTTAGTAAAAGAGCAGAAATATACACAATGGTTCCATTTAATGATAGCTAATAATAATAGCTAACATTTATATAAAGCTTACTATGTGCCAGGCAACATGCTAAGTACTTTACAATTATCTCATTTGATTCCCACAATAATCCTCGAGGTATGATTTCTGTTTAAATATACAGATGCACATACATATTCAAATGTAGGATGGGATGGATGCTCCAGTAGGCTCTGATTTCCCTCTCATTGAAATTCTTCAAGAATTTTGAAGAGAAGGACCTTTATTCCCTTGATTTTTGACTAGAGGTTCTCTAAGTTCCCTTCCAACTTTAAAAATCTATGTGTATACATACATGTACACATATATATGTAAATATACTTATACTAATATATAAAAATATTACAAATTATACAGTGTCTCCATGTATTTTCTATTTAAGGACAAGTCTTCTGGAGAAATTTCTAAAGAATGACAATTAAATGGCTTTCCACACAATTGTCTATACCAGTGATGGGCAAACTATGGCCTGCAGGCCAGATGCAGCTCCCTGAAATGTTCTACCTGGCCACTTGACATTATTCCTAATCTGATGAATACAATGAGTAGGATACAATACAATGAAACTTTGAAAGAGTTGCCTTAGAAACAGACTGACAGATGAGCATTTCCTTTCCTTTGGCCCCCTCTTTAAAAAGTTTGCCCATCACTGGTCTATACTAAGCCCCCCCTTTTTTACTCTTATTCGCTATTCTAAAATCTGCAAAGACTAATAAAGACTTTTCCCAAAAATTTTGTTTTGATCTTTAAAATCTTAAAAGTTTAAAATCTTCCTTCTCTATATTGTTCTTCAATTCACCAACTTTCCTTCTACTATGGCCTCATTAACTTTAATCCCATGGGTGGCTATTTTTCATGAATATTGTTGCAAGCTAAAAATTACTAAATTCTGATATACCTAAAAGATGACATTATTTTTGCAAGTGGAGCTCTCTTTGAAGTCAATAAGTATTCCACATGTGGAATGGATACACAGAGAAATGAGAACCCAACCATAAGGCCTCTGAGATAAAGTTTACTTTAAGGGAAAGACCCCAAATCTAGTGACTGCCAAGAATGCACTTGTAACTCAATGCAATTTTAATTTCTTAGACTTAGAGTTCATTTTAGGAAGTGACAAAAACAACTGAAAGAAAGTCTTTTATTTATCTAAGTTTGAATTATATATTATTTGCTTTCCTGTCCTTATACCCTCCTTCCAAAGATTTGCTGTGATCCAATGACACTGATCTCCTTAGTGTTCCTCATGCAAAACCCTATCTCTATGTTCTGAATTTTCTCTGGTCTGGAATTCTCTACTTCCTCATTTCTGTAACTCTAGTTTTCCTGTCTTCCTTCAAGTCTCAGCTAAAACCCCACTTCATCATGAAGTCTTTCCCAGATTCTCATAATGCTAGCACCTTCCCTCTAAGATTACCTCTCATGTATATCGTATGTGTAAATCTTGTATGTACATCATTTTTGTATACAATCTCCCTCACTAGACTGAGCTTCTTGAGGGCAGTGACCATTTTGGCCTGTCTTTGGACCATCTAATCCAAAATTAACGGAACACGGATTCTTCTTTTCCAAATATCTGACAAATGGTCATTTGGCTTTTACTTGAAGAATTTCAATGAGGGGGAAATCAGTGTCTACTGGAGCATCCCATCCTGCTTTTGAATATGTATGTGCATCTGTATATTTAAGCAGATATCATACCTCCCAGTGTTGTTGTAGGAATCAAATGAGACAACTGTAAAGTGCTTAGCATAGAGCCTGGCACATAGTATTCTGAGCACTTAGCATACAGTAAGTTTTTTAATAAATGCTTGCTGATTAATTTAGCACAAAGTAATTCTCCAAGTTGCAAGAAAACTGCTGATCTGCATTCGCAGCAGGACTTTCCTCACTCAAGAATTTCCAATATTCATGAATCACAGGTCGAGTCCTTAGCCCTATCCTTATGTGCAAGGTACAATGATTGATATGAGGGTGAGAAAGACACAAACAAAATTGTCCTTGACCCCAATTCTATCAATATGCTGAGGAATGGGGAAATACCTTGTATATAGATAAACAAATACAAAGTGTATTACCCCTCCCCACCCCAAATCATTTAGGTCACAGATCCATGGAAATATTGCAGCATTCTGTTCTTAAAAATGGATCCTAGGAAGCAGAGAATTGGTTAAAGATACATAATGGTGGGGTCCCTTTCTTCTCATTTTACCAGAGATTTCAGGGTGAAGACTGTGCTCTTGTACTGTCAATTTGAGGACTGTGATTTCACATTAAAATGTCATTTAAAAAAACTATTGGATCATGAGTACTTGAGGAAGGACTGATCTCCAACACCCTGATGGCTTTTCCCTAGCAAATGAAAAATGGCACAAAATATGAAGTATTTCGTTGGTTTGAAATGATAAGAAATCTTTCTCTCTCTAGAGCATCAGAAAAGTTTAAGCAGATTTTGCCAGTAATTTCCTTCTATTGACAAATGCTGCATTACTGTACAAATACTGTATTTTATTATCATTGGACCAGTATAGAGTATCTTAGGATCTTCTTTACTTTTCTCTGTTGGCTTTTGATACAGTTCCAAATTATAATAACTCTCCTTATAGTGCTTTCAGTTAGGCGTGAAAAATCCAAGTGTTGAATTCTTTGGGCTTTGATGACTAGCACATTTGCTTTGGGATTTTTTGGAGGGGAGGAGGGGTTGTTGTTTGGCTGAACCTGTGATTCTTGTCAGTGCAGGGAATTCCTCTAACAATACAGATGGGAATCTCTGTGAATTGGTCTTAAAAATTTTCCTGAAAGTTTAATTGAAAGGTTTTATAGCTGAAAGATTAAGTGACTTGTCTAGATGACAGTTATAGGCATGAAACAAAGTCAGAAAATAAAGCTCTCCTGGTCAGGTGAAGTCTGGAATTTGTCATAAGAATGAGTCTAATTTCTTCTGGTAAACCTTTTGAGAACTCAACTTTATTTTGTGAAGAGGCATTAAAGGACTTTAGTGGACATCTATACTCCATAATGATTTCCATCCATAAATATCATTTAGAAAGCTTAGTGATAGAATTTGCCCTCTTCTGTGAGGCATGCATTCCACAGAATGATAAAATTTAGAACTGGAAAGGACCTTAAAGGTCATCTACTTCCAGAGGTTTAAACATAGGGTCCAGGAACTTTAAAAAAAAGTTTTTGGTAACTATATTTAATTGGTTTCCTTTGTAATTCTATGTATTTTATTTTATCAATTAAAATCCTTATTTAGAAAAGAAGTCCATAGGCTTCACCAGACTACCAAAGGAGTCCATGACACATAAAAATTTAATAACCCTAGATCTAGAACAACTTATTCATTTTAGAGCTGAGAAAAGTCCAGAGGGGCTAAATAATTTTCCCAACATGACACAAATATTAAGTGATAAAGTTGGTATTCAGATTCAGATCCATTCACTCCAAATACAGTGCATTTAGGTGCTTAATTAAGTATTCTGGAAACCATAGGATAATAATCTGGAGCTAGGACATCAGGAGATATCTAGTCCAAGCTCTTCTTTTTATATTTGAGGCAACTGAGATTCAGAAATTTGAAAAAAGTTAGTAAATGTTTTTTTTTATAATCTTACCTAGATTTCCCTGTGTTCCTCATTCTTTGCCTTTCCAAAGAGTCCCTTCTTATAAGAAAGACATTTTTTGAAGGAAGAAGAAGATAAAAAGGAATAAGAGAAAACAGAAGTCAAGGAATGTTAAATGATTTGGCCAAGTTCACATAAGAAGTAAATGTCACAGGTGGGATTTGACCAGAGTTCTTTTTACTTTAGTTTGTGATTAAGATCATGCTACCACATAGTTAAACACTGAAAACACACTAATATTTCAGGCTAGTCATATAAGATTAGTCACAAATAGAAAAGTTCCAATTCATTTTAGCTCTTTTAATGGGGGTAGTGAGAGACAGACAGACAGACAGAGAGAGAGAGAGAGAGAGAGAGAGAGAGAGAGAGAGAGAGAGAGAGAGAGAGAGTGTGTGTGTGTAAGGGACAGATAAAAGGAATGAAAGAGGTAAGGAGTGGGGAGGAGAGCAGGAAGGAAGAGGAGAGGGAGAAGATTGGATATGGGGAATTTGCTTCTCTTCAGATAATTTGCTTTGTAAGCTAAGAAACATATTCCCAGAGTCAAATTGAAGGCAATAAGTACAAAATTAACTTTTCTTAATGACAAAAGGAATTACTCTGAAAGGTTTGTGTTCAAAGTTGGGTTGCTTTGCCTTAAGACTAGAACTGAGTAATATTTGGGGATATAAACCAGACGCAGAGGGTCAGCACAAAACATTGTCCCCAAGAGTGATGAGGCAGCTCTCATGATCTTCTCTGGGCACTTATTCTTCCTGACTGTTAATTTATGTGTCTGTGAAACTCCACTAGATACTGTGGAATTGACCAGATCGGTTCTACAGACAGATAAATTAAATCACACAGAGCCAGTTTCAGAAAGTCTAAGCAAAATATTAACACTTTGTCAGGCTAAATATTATCACAGACTTTGAGAACTTGAAAGGGACTGGTAATATGGTCCAACTCATACACATAAAAGGAATTCTCACTATCACAAGCCTGAGAAGTGAATATCTGCTTAAAGACTTTGAAGGAGAGTGATCCAACCACCTCCTGAGGTAGCCCATTCAAACTTTGGATAGCTTGAACAGTTAGGAAGTCTTTTCCTGAAATCAATCCTAGTCTATCTTCATCTTCTACCCATTGAGCAATCATGTTCCCTCCCACATATGACAAACCCATCAAATATCTGAAGATAACTATCATATCCTTTCTACCTCCCTCCTCCTCAACCCCCACTCCAGTCTTTTCTAAATTAAGCCTGTACAGTTTAACAATATCCCCATCGATCTAGTTCAAATCCTATTTCCTTTATGAAACAAACATTCCCTGATTTTTCTGGCCTAAAGCCATCTTCTATCACTACTTGAAACTTATTATTTGTCCCTTGTATTTGTTCATGAATCACTGTGGGATAATGAGGCAATATCAAGTGAGACAATGTAGGCAACATGAAAAGTACTTTATGTACTTGAAAGTACTATGTAAAAGTAGCTATTATTGTTATTATTACCAATGTGTCATCTCTTCTATTGTCATGAACTATCATTTACCTGTTCCATTCAACTTTTCATATATTTATTTCTCATCTTTTCAAACTAGATTATAAAGCTCTAGAGGTAAGGAGTCATTATTTATAAATTTTAGCTGAATCAAAACAACCTTTTAAATTAGATTTTCTAACTAGGAAATGTGAATATGTTGAGAAGAATTATTTTGAGGCATAAAATTCATGCAAACATAAACAAAGTACAGAGACAGTGAAGTACAATGGCTAGAGTGCTGAACTTGGTGACAAGAGAAGCAAGGTTCATATCCTACCTCCAATATTGATTTTGTGGCATGGCCAAGTCCCTTAACCTCTATATGACAACTAGGCAGGATTTATGTACTAGGAACAGATGAACTGTAATATATTGTGGAGTTCTCATAGTAGTGAAATTCTAGTTCCTTCCTTTATCATTCCCATATAGCCACAGTAATAGTCATAAACTGAAATGCTCAGATATATTGATTCTGCCATATTTAGACTTTTGAAAATATTCATTTCTTTGCTCTTCCCAGGTGTTTAGTATATATGATTAAGCCAAAAGCATCCATTCAATTTGGTTAATTAAATTAAAGTAGAGGGAGGAGTTAAGCCACTTAGTTTATGTACTGGTTTCAAATTTTTTAAGTTTTCATGCTTTACTATAAGTTTATATTGATGTTTTATTTTGTCTAAATCTACACACATCTTCCCTTCTTCAACTCAGAAATCCATTCCACATAATGTCTGTTTCACAGAAGAAACAGGATTTGTGCTGGATCTATGGAGATATTGTTAAACTGGAAAGTATACAAAAGAGTACATCCAGGATGGTGACAGATCTTAACTCCATGAGGGCTAGTTGAAGGAACTGTATGTGTTTAACTTAAAGAAAACTGGAGCTGGGGGTGGAATAGGATTGGAGGTAGCTAGGGTGATATGATAGTCATCTTCAAGAGAAATTAGTATTTTCAAAAGCCAAAATACGGCAGAATTGACACATCTGAACTTATCAATTTATGACTGTTACAGAGGCTTTATGGGGATGACAAAGGGAGTATCTGGAATTTCACTAGTGTAAAAATTCACCAATTTATATGCCCAAAAAAAAAAAGAAGAAGAAAAGAAAAGGAAGGAAGGAAGGAAGGAAGGAAGGAAGGAAGGAAGGAAGGAAGGAAGGAAGGAAGGAAGGAAGAAAGAAAGAAA
>NC_058132.1:243121999-243187839 GCF_016433145.1 Gracilinanus agilis
AAAGAGAGAAAGAAAGAAAGAAAGAAAGAAAGAAAGAAAGAAAGAAAGAAAGAGAAGAAAAAGGAGAGAGAAGAGAAAAAATTGTTGGTATATTATTATTAATCCAGATGATTATCTGACTTTTTTTACTTTTTATCTGAATATTCGGAGCTCCTACAGACACTGCCAGTAGATCTACAATCATTGTGGGAAAGCTTTGCAACATCATGGTGTGGTGTGAGATGTGGTAGTGCATATCTGTAATCCCTTCACCTGAGGAGGCTGAGGCTATCAAATCTCTTGAGTTTAGGAGTATAGAAGTAGAGTGGGTGAAAGCATTTAGGTATCTGCATTAAGTCTACCTGAAGAAAGTGATCCCAGGATTCCAGGAGGTTGTCTGAGGGAGAACTGGTCAGGTTGGAAACATTGCAAATCCAAGTTTCTCTGCCAGACTGGCCCAAAAATATTCCCTGCTCCATCTAGCCTGAATGAAATAGAGAGTCACAGTCATTAAAAAAAAAGTCCCTCCTAGCAGGTAAGATCTTTCTGGAATAACTGCTGATAATTGTCTGGCTATTACTTTGTCACTAACATCACCCATCACTGCTTAATTGTTATAGATAAACTTGTTATGAAAGGTGTCTGTGTAGTATATGGTCCACTTTAAAGTAGGATTGATTGAATTCTTTTTTTTTTCCCTCTTTGCCAAACCCTTCTGACAGTTTCAAAGACAGCATGGAGAAATCATCCTATTCAGACTGGCTCATCAATAATAGCATTGCTGAGCTGGTAGCTTCTACAGGCCTTCCAGTGAACGTTACTGATGCTTATCAGGATCCTCGCTTGGATGCTGAAGTAAGAAATGTTCTTTGGTTTCAATCTCCATTCAGATTGTTGTATTTTTTCCCCTTTCCTGCTCTGTGTAATAACAAATGCTAAGTTAACAACCAAAACAAAGAAAAAAAACCATAGAGAAGAATGGCATTGCTAGAATTTATCCTTTTGTTTTGACATCTCTTTAAGGTCAGGACCTTAATGTTGGCATGGATGCCTGAAAGGCAGACACATTTCCCAATCTCAGTTCTATTTTCCGGCAAGGTTGCTGCCTTCTTTTTGGTCTAATGTTTTTTGTACTTGCCTGGGGGAAACTGTCCTTTAAACTCAGACAGTTTGAATATCACTCAATCAGTAAACATTTTCTTAACACCTACTACTGTGTGCTAGGAGTGAATCAGTCCCTGATCTATTGGATCTTATATTCTAGTGGAGAATACAAGTACATAGTATACACATAATGCGTACAAAAGGATTCCAAGGTAGTTTTGGGAGAAAGGACAGTGGTAGCTTTGGGGATCCTGAAAAAGAAAGCACTTGAATTGCCTTGAATGAATGAATGAATGAATGAATGAGTGAATGAAAAAGGATTTATTTATTGTTTATTGTGTGCTGTACCTTATACTACCTGCTGAGGGTATTTGGACAAAATAAACTCACCCCTGCTACTGAGGAATTTATATTCTAATGAGAGAGAAAACATATACATGTTGGTAACAGTGACTACTCTGATCCCTCTTACATTATGCTACTTTATTTTTTTTAAAACCCTTACCTTCCGTCTTGGAGTCAATACTGTGTATTGGCTCCAAAGCAGAAGAGTGGTAAGTGTAGGCAATGGGGGTCAAGTGACTTGCCCAGGGTCACACAGCTGGGAAGTGTCTGAGGCCAGAATTGAACCTAGGACCTCCTATCTCTGGGCCTGACTCTTAATCACTGAGTCACCCAGCTGCCCCCCATTATGCTACTTTATATGTTATGTGGTATTATACCTCTGTATCATGTGAGGCAGTGCCTTGTCACTACATGGGTATGGGGTGCATAGGTCATGGCACACACTATATAATAACATGCCAGGTGACACCTTGTGTGCCACACCATGTCACTATGCAGCACCATACATGTGCTGTGTGATGTCACATATGTTGAGCATTTAGAACATGTGTCACACCCATGAAGGCTAGGTTTATCTCATTTCACTCCTTTCCCAGAGTTCTCCAGTTACCCATAAGGGAGTTCTTGGGGTGTTCAATCTCCCTGCCTTTGGTTCCAGTCCCCACTCATTTTTTAAAGATTTGCTCCCCTCCATATACTCTGATCCAGCTGTCCTGGCCTATTTGTGGCTCCCCACAGACTTTTCTACTCTGCCTAGAATGTGCTGCCTCCTCACCCCAACCTCTGTTCCCCAGCCATCTTTGTATTCTGATCTCCACCTCTGACCTGGTACTTCGGCTATATATAAAGACAGACAGACAGACACAGCAATAGGGAAAGGAGACAGAGAGTCAGAAACAGAGGAGAAAGAGACTAAGACCGAGATAGAGACCCAGAAAGAGAGAGACACAGAGAAAAGAGACAGATAGAAGCACAGAGAACCAGGGACAGAGGAGACAAAGACTAAGACAGAGAGAGAGACCTACAGACACAGAGACATCCAAACATAGAGACAGATACAGAGAGGGGAGACAAAGACAGAAGCAGAGACAGAGACATGGGAGAAAGAAACTAAGACATGCCTAGAGACTTAGAGACACAGAGACAGAGACAGAGAGACAGAAAAGACAATTACAAATGCACAGAGAGCCAGAGACAGAGGAGAAAGACTATAATACAAAGCTAGAGACTTAGAGACATAGAGACAGACAGAGAGATAGTGGACATCCAGACACAGAGACAGAGAGAAGAGACAAAAATAGAAGCAGAGAGACAGAGACACAAGAGAAAGAAACTAAGACAGAGACTGAGATCCAAAGACAGAAACACACAAAGACAGACAGAGAGAAAGAAAGACCTAAAAGTCTTATCAGTATTAGGAACTCCTGATATGAAAACTTCTCCCAGTTCAATCAGGGATTATGCTGATCTCTAACTTACAGAAGACAAAAATCCATAATAATGCCATAGTACAAAAGGTCATTTCAGTTTCAAGATGTCTTTCTTGTTTGAGATTACAGGGCTAAGATGTTGCCCAAGGCCACATAGTCAGCCTATTTCAGAGGTGGAATTTGAACCAAGGTCTTTCTTTCTTCAAGGCTAGCCCTCTGACCATTGGACCACACTGCCTCTCAACAATAAATCTTTTAATAGCTGTTGTTTACATAGCCCTTTAAGGTTTGGGAGGCAGCTTAAATATATTTCTTGTTTGATCCCCACAATAACCCTAGGATCTAATACTAATCTATTAATAATAATACTATTATTATACCAACTTCATGGATGATGAAATTGAAAAAGGTTAAATATCTTACCTAGGGTTACCCACCTAACAAATCTATAAGGCAGGATATTTCTAAAGTACAGCACTTTATCTAATCCTCCCTTACCATATGATCCCTCACCTCTAGAAGTTTATATTCTAATGCTGACTGCCAAATATCAGTGCTATCCATATGTGTAGCATAATGCATTAGTTAATACCACACTCAATCAGTAAGCATTTATTAAATCCTTACTATATTCAAGGTACCATGTTAAGTATTATAAAGGGACATTTACATGTTTATAAATATTTTTTAATCCAATAAACATTTATTAAATGGTTTCTCTGTGCTGGGAATATCTATATATTTAAAATTCAGACTCATAGGATACTTAAAGAGGATTTTTAGATATAAACAATAGAATTAATGATATCAACTAGACATAACATTTTGTTGATACAATTGGTTTCAGTTTAGTGTTGTTTTTTTAATGGGTCTCCTTAGGGGGACAGTTAGGTGGCTCAGTGGATTGACAGGTAGGGCTAGAGATGGAAGGTTCAATATGGCCTCAGATACTTTTGTGACCCTGGGCATGTCACTTAACCCCCATTGCCTAGCCTTTATCACTCTTCCGCCTTAGAACCAATACACGGAATTGATTCTAAGGTGGAAGGTCCAAGGGCTTTGAAAATAAAAATAAAATCATAACAACAATAAAAAGAATAAGTCTCCCTACCTCTTGGTTTGAAGTGCAGGGGTTTCTAATAGTTCATTCCCACTACTGATGATTATGAAAGATTTGACTTGTTCCATTTCTGTCATGAACCTATTAACCCCTCCTTAGGCAAACTGGCAGCCCCTGCAAGAGATTCACCATATTAATGCCAAACTGAGTACAGTCATCTAGCAGACACAGCTCATTACAACTCAGAACTCCCAAACTCCAGTGATCCACTAACCTCAATTTTCCTGGCAATTAAGATGAAACACCACAGCCTACAAGTTTGGTTTAATTTCACTGCAGATAAGGAGTAATGTCTTATTTACCTTGGATCCTCTAAAACACCTAGAACAGACCTCTTCCCAGAATAGAAACATTGCAAAAATTCACTTGGTACCCACAACACCTTAGCTCTATAATCTCAACAAGGAAAGTCATCTTGAAACCGAAATGAGCTAATATATTATAGCAATATGATGGATTAGATAAATACCTTTTTATCTTCTTGACTTCTGTAATTTTAATTTTTTTTAAATTAAAAAATTATTTAGAATATTTTTCCATGGTTACATGATTCATGATTTTTCCCACCCCCTTCCTTTCCTCCTCCTGGAAATGACAAGCAATTCCACTGGGTTATACATGTATCATTGTTCAAAACCTATTTCCATCTTATTAATATTTGCAGTAGAGTGATCTTTCAACATCAAAACTTCAATCACATCCCTTTCCAGTTCACGTGGAATTCCTCCAGTTCATCATTCCTTTCAGTACAATAGTATTCCATCACCATTAGATAACACAATTTGTTCAGCCATTCACCAATGGATGGACACCCTCTCGTTTTCCATTTATTTTGCCACTACAAAGAGCACAGCTATGAATATTTCTGTACAAGTATTTTTCCCTGTTATCTCTTTGGGGTATAGTTGGTTTGATTATTGATATGGTCAATTATGTGGATGATTCTCCTAATATTGAACCATTTCTTTCATTTCTGGTATAAATCCCACCTGGTCATAGTGAATAATCCTTGTGATAATTTGCTACAGTCTTTCTAGTATTTTATTTAAGATTTTTGCATTTGCTTTCATTAAGGTATAATGACCCTTTAACAGCATTAGTTTTGAGATAAATACAAGTGAGGCATATCAAAAAATAATTTAAAATTAAATCATATGGGTACTATTTTTAATAAAAGATGCAATAGAGCAAGTACAGTTCATGCCTTGGGACTACTTTTGGATAACAAGATATGAGGAATTTAGCTATGCCATCTCCTTGCTGGGACTATATATCTGCTTTTAATATATCATGGGTTGATTAATGACATTGCCACTTTTACATTTGTTTTAAGTTTACAGTCCATGACAATAAGGGATACTTCTTATATTAGCTAAAAAGAAAGGTAAAATCCCTCAAGCACAAAGGTCAATAATTATTTTCTGGATATACTGTCAGAAAGATTTCATTCACAGACAGTGAAGATTGGGTTAAGGATTAGGGATACTGTATCTTTCCTATAGATAGACTAAAGCTATGTATTTTATAAAGATCATTCCCTAGGTCTACAGAATGCCCCCTCGTCACTTCCATCCATTTTCTGCTGTTCTTCCAAAGAGTTACCCCCCATCAGAGATCTCCCAGGAGTCCTTCAGTACGCCCTTATTATACATGGCATTTACTTATCCAGATTCCTAGGGTGTCCTTCCAGCAGAATGTGTGTTCCTTGGGAGAGAAATGACTCTGTTTTGTATCCCTAGTACCTAACTGTCAGCCATCAGTGTACTCAAGATCTAAAGTGGTGGATGGAAACAAATCCTTTATCCAAAAGACTGAGCCCACCCTGTCCTTCCAAATCTCCTTTTAAGATGATATGAAATGGGAAATACAGTGTTAAGTTCTTCAAATGACTTCACAAGTTAAAATACTATATAATAATTTCCCTTCAAGACAGAAGACTAATGCAACTGCAAACTAAATTGCTTTATCCTCTTAGAGGGGACCCGTCTTTCAGATCCCTAGCTGAAAGTAATCTCCAGAGGATGAGTCTGACTAGAGATATATGGCACCTTTTGGAACCGTGTTAAGTTTATCTGGGGATGTTTGATTTCTCTCCTCTTCTGTGTCTGGGATACGTGCCCATAATTTTTCCTGGCTATCATAGTCCTGTTGTTACTTATCAGTGGCAAAAATGTAAGACACTCTGACTAAATACTCAGGGATGCTGCTCAGACATTTCAAAATTCTAGGTCTCAGCACCACTGAGAAAAAATTCTGCCTTCTTGTGTACCTTGAAAATTTGGAATTACATAAAAATTACCTCCCTGACCTGTGTAAAGATTCATTAGTTAGCAAGAACAATAGGTAGCTAATCTATCTCTCTCTCCTATCCTATGAACCCCTACCAAATGATAATTTCCAACATCCTTCTCTTCTACTCTAGCTGGCAGAGCTAGCAGAGCTGGCAGAATGTTGATGGAGAAAATCCTGGAACTATGCTTATGGTGTCTACTACCAAACTAGTCCTATAGCAGGACAATTGCTTTCATCTATCTCTTTTTTGACTCTCTTTAATACCTGCTGCATGTGAGACAAAAGTCTCAGGACTGAGGATACAAATATAGAAGTATAATAATGTCATGGTATTGTTTTAGGAAAGTTCATAATACCAAAGTGGAATATAAGGAAACACAAAACACACAAAAGAGTAGTAAAGCAGGTCAGCTTTATCAAGGGAACATACTTATTACAAAATGAAGATGTTCATGGAGGATGGTAGAAACTGATCAAGTGTGCTAGGACTACTCAACCCAACCCAACTTGTGGGTTTTTATAAGGTTATTATCTGGGTTCAGCAGGACTGAGCAAGGGCTCTGGACCTAGTGACTAGTGTTGATTCATGCTAATAAGTGAGTAGAGGGGCAGGAAGTGTACAAGACTTATGGAATTGGTAGCTAGTTCATATTCAAACTCTTTGCTGTCAGGCAAGGGGCTTTTGGTTGTTACTGGAGGCAACGTGGTGGTTCAGAGGAAAAAGTATTCGGTCTGATGGCAGGTAGATCTGAGTTCAAATTTGGCCTCAGATACTAGTCATGGGACCTTGGGCAAGTGACTTAGCCTCTTTCTGCTTCATTTTGCTCATCTATCAAATGGGGATAATAATAGCATCTATCTCACAGGACTGTTGTGAGGATCAAATGAGATAGCATTTGTAAAACCCTTTGCAAATCTTGAATCTCTGTATAAATGCTAGCTATTTATTATTATAATTACTATTTGTCTTACTATGATATACTATGATAGGGTGACTTGGGAATTTCGAGATTTCCTTCTTCATTTAGAACTGTAGGGATGCTACTGTCTCTGACCTTGGGGAGCTTATATCCAATTGGGTCCCCAATATATCAGAAAATGTAAGGAACTAAAGCAACCAACTTAAGAAAGTTCTGGTCCTATCAGAAAAGTCTAAGTGGAAATTACCAA
This sequence comes from Gracilinanus agilis, assembly GCF_016433145.1. Lineage (NCBI taxonomy): Eukaryota > Metazoa > Chordata > Mammalia > Didelphimorphia > Didelphidae > Gracilinanus > Gracilinanus agilis. Next base: position 243,129,440 of record NC_058132.1, read on the forward strand.
ACATCAAGTAGTTTCCTTCAGAGCACAGCCTCCTCTCTTCTTCTCACAGCTACCAGATGGTTTCAGACTACCTTGCAGTCAAGTGTACCTTCTGATTAAAATATTTGTTCTTACTTCAATTCAGTTCTATAAACATATATAAGGATGCTATTAAGTGCAAGGCACTGTCCTTGGTGCTAGAATAAAGGGGGTTTGTGCCTTTTCCTTGGAATGAGATCTCCTGGCCTTCTGTGAAAGAGAAATTGTGTACAATATGCCAGACTCTTAAAAAAATAATAATCAAAATTTTTACTTTATATTTTGAACAGAAAAACTACCAGGTATGGATGAAAAGTACCAATTAAAACATAGTTCATTAGAAAATATTTGTAGGTGGCCCAGAATTCACTAAAGTTTTCTCTGATGCCTCAATATAACTATGAGGGTGACTCAAAGACCTGGAAGACTATGCACACAGAAGCTAAGCCCTGGCAGCTCCTTCCCAGTTGAGAGAGTGACAGAGAGAGAGACAGAGAGAGAGAGAGAGAGAGAGAGAGAGAGAGAGAGAGAGAGAATTGAAGATTGACTTTGTTAACTCCTCATCAGAAGTTTCACCACCAGATGTTGAATTTTTTTATTACAAACAACTACTAATGAGCTTGTATACTAAGAATCAGAGGAAAGAGTTTGCCATCTGAGTCAGCAGAGAGAGTATCCAGATGAAGTCATGCATTTCAGATTGATTAAAGTATAGATGCTGAATATAGGCACTTGATTGAATTTATGGTCATTTTAGTGTTTCCCCTTTAGAAGTTGATTCTTGAGGACAAGGACTGTGTCTCCTTTACTCATATATGAACTCTAGAGGAGAAATGTTATTATGAGAATGAAAAGAATATAAGCTAAAAACTTTGAGATAATAATGATATTAATAGCTAGATTTATATAGCACTGTATAGTTGAAAAAGCATTTTATATGTTACCTGATTACAAAAAAAAACTACGTCTTTTAAATAGATCAGGCACATATATTATACCAATGATAATGCTATCTCACCTTTATATAGTCCTTTAAAATAAGCCTATATATAGTGTCTCCTTTGATCCTCTCAACAACCCAGTGAGGAGATGTGATAATTATTATCTACATTTTACAAATAAAGAAATTGAGAGGCTAAGTGATTTAAATAAAATCACCTCACTGCTAAATGAAAGATTTTTAATTCAATGCTGGTCTGCTGCCTCCAAACACCAAGCTCCTTCCACTATCTCATAATGAGAATTATTTCATCCTCTTGTCTCTATGTCAGAATTTGTATGAAATATTGCTCATTGCCTTTGTTGAGAACGGTTCTTAACCTGGGGTTCACAGACTCCCATGATGTCAGTAGATAGATTTTAAGCAGTCCATGAACTTGGATAGGAAAAAAATTACATCTTTGTTTTTACTAACTTTTAGCTGAAATTTATTACTAGTGCTAATAATAATAATCACAATCACAGTAATATTGCCTTCTATTATTCTGAGAAAAGGTCCATAACCTTCACCAGGCTGCAAATGTGTCCAAGACACAAGAAGTCTAGTTCTAATAGTTTTATCTTGTTAGCTCTCTTCAATTTTATTCCAATTAATTGTTTGCTATAGGCCAGGCCTTAACTAGAGAAAGGTAATCCAGAGTTTGTCCCAAAGGACTCAAATTTGGAGAGTGCAAATATTTAGCACTATTTTAGTAGCAAGGAAAGAACTGAACTTAGCATCTTCATAACATCACTAACTCTTTTCAGGAAGTTATTAGACATCAACAAGGTTGATGAGGTGTTCTGGGAGGACTAGCTCTCTGGTGATGGGGCTTACTAAGCTTTTATCAGGGTTCCTCATCCCTCTTTGGTGTCTACCTCTCATTTAACTCTCACCTGTGGCTCAAAGAAGCTGTAGCATGCATAGTGGCCATGCCCTGGTAAAACTATCTGGGCAGATAGGTTAAAACAGATTGGGGGTGGCCTCAAACCCATCATCAAATTAGATGGATGTCTACCCAAGCATGTGAATTTTCCTCTTGTGTAATAAGAAGATAGAACAATTTTTCCAGTGGCCATGAAGGTAACTAAAGCAGGTGTTATGGAGCACTTAGAGTTTGGTTGGACAGCGAAGACACTAAGGTCATCCACTGCATCCCAGGCCAACATTAGTCATCCTGAATTTTATCTTGCCACTGAACTTGGATGACAGGCTTATGACTTTTTGTAGGCCTGCCTCACTTAAATCCAGTTCACATGAAATTCAATGTATTATACTATGATAGCAATAGACCTTTTTGAAAATGAGAGATAAACAACTATAGTAACTAATTTTTGGTCAATTAAATTTGTCTTGCTTATCTGTAGGACCTCTAATTTTATTATCTAAGCTGTTAATAATAACCAATATTCTGACAATTGTATAGGTCTTTATAGTGTAAAAAAAAGATATATAGATTTGCATATAGTAATTATAGACATGGAATATAATGACTTCACAAACACCTATGCAGAGACGGATGATTCAGGAATGACTCCTTCCTTAGTAACAATTTCCTGGCCATTAAAATATAATCAGTTTCATTTTTGTGATGTTAATCATTTGTAATGAATTTATATTCAAAATTGGTGTTGATCTTTGCAGAACATATCTTTCTGCTTAGTAAGTTGACTAAGTGTTTTTATGTGTGTTATAAAACACACACACATACATACTATGTATATGTATGTATACACACACACTCATATGCACATGTGTATGCAGATAAAATGTAATTTGAAGAGAGAAATAAACTAAACTTCAGAATCCAAGAGAAGGCCTTATGAAGAGGTAACACATGAAATTAAGCCTTGAAGTCTTCTGATAAACAGAGTTGAAAATAAATAGTACATGAAATTTAAGAATCAGTTTTCATGCAGTAATTATTTTAAACCTGTTCAAAACACTTGTTACTAGAAATTGAGATTATAAATATGTGATGAGTGGTTATTATATATTTTAACACTTTAATTTTTTTAATCCTAGGCTGACCAGATATCTGGCTTTCATATAAGATCAGTGCTTTGTGTCCCTATTTGGAACAGCAATCATCAAATAATTGGTAAGTTGCTGTTATAATTAGGACAAGAATTGTCCTGGAATCAAATATTTCTCTTTTAGACTTAGTTGGTATTATTGTTTCTTCCCTTTCTGAACTCCAGAATTCACTAGTCTGAGTCTTATTCCATCCCACATTCTCAAATTCCATGCAAGGAGTTCATCTTTCTTTCTGAAGAAATTTAAGTGGTTGTCCATTCATTCATCAGCAAATATTTATTGAGTACAGGGCAGAAATTTTTCATGTACTTAAAACGTAGGGAAATGAGAGATATACTGAATTAGTGTCTTACCAGTGAGCAGACAGACTTTTTGCCAAAAGAGGTGTGAGATAGCCCACATTTTCCTAAAGAAAGAGGACACAATAATGGTCAGCTACTAATCTCTACTTTCAAATGTCTCCTAATCTACCTGTTCAGCCAGTCCTGCTTATGGACTTATTATTAGCCTACAGTCACTAAGTCTACAGTCTGGTAATGACTTCATTCCTTAGCCCTTCTACTATACTCCTGCTAAGCTCAAGCATTGTTTCTGGAGATTTATAGCAGTATGCTAGTTTATATATTTATGTTCAAATACATATAATTTTAAAGTTTAATTCAGCATTATTTTTGTCGTTTGAGGGCATTTCAGTCATGTCTAATTCTCATCCCATTTGGGGTTTTCTTGGCAAAGATACTGGAGTGGTTTGCCATTTCCTTCTCCACCTCATTTTACAGATGAGGAAACTGAGGCAAACAGAGTTAAGTATCTTGCCTAGGATCACACAACTAGTAAATGTCCGAGGTCTCATTTGAACTCAGCTGTCCCCTAATTCCAGCCAGGCATCTATCCACTAGCTGCCTTCTGGATTATTAACACTTCCTTAAATCTAGACAATGAATAAAACAATGAATCAAGCCCTGACTGGCATTTCTTAGATGTAAATGTTCATACCAATAATGTAAACGTTTTAGAGCTGGCTCTGGCACACTCCTGGGCTAACTCCTGCCTTCTAGATTGATAGCGGTATATCAGACTTTGGTTGAAGATCTTTATGTTTCAGAGATATGCATTGCCCTGGAGCATATATATACAAAAATCACCCAAGCTATAACAGAGTTCTAGTGTTTTATAGGTCCTGGTGGCATTTTTTTAAAACCTTTACCTTCAGTCTTAGAAAAGATACTAAGTACTGGATCCAAGGCAGAAAAGGGGTAAAGGCTGGGCAATTGGGTTTAAGTGACTTTCTCAGGGTCACACAGCTAGGAAGTGTCAGAAAACAGACTTGAATCCAGGGTGTCCCATCTCCAGGCCTGACCCTAATGGTATGTTTTCAGGGAACCTTAAGGATGCTTTGTGGTTCCTTAGGCTTCAGCAGAGCCCAGTCTGAAAACCAACCTTTGCTCCTGAAGCCTTAATGGGACCATTTGCTTCTCTAAATACCCAATTCCTGATAAGGAGCCCACATGGACAGAATTTAAATGGAACGTTTGTATCTATTTCTTTTTTTAAATTTAAAATATTTTCTTTTTTAAATTTAAAATATTTGAAATTAAAAAATTAAAAAATAAATTTAAAATATTTTTAAATTTAAATATTTAAAATATTTAAATTAAAATAAAAAATAAAATATTTTTTAAAAATAAAAAATTTAAAATATTAAATTTAAATTTAAAATGATTCATAATTCCTGCCCCCCCCCTTTCCCTTCCCTCTCCCCAGAGCTGACAAGCAATTCCTCTGGGTTATACATGTGTCATTGTTCAAAATCGATTTCCACGTTATTCATATTTGCAGTAGAGTGATCTTTTAACACCAAAACCCTAATCATATCCTCATCAAACCACATGATCAATGCTATGTTTTTCCTCTGTGTTTCTGCTCCCACAGTTCTTTCTCTGGATGTGGATAGCGTTCTTTCTCATAAATCCATCTGGATTTTTTGTGTATGCTTCTATGTCTCAGAATAGACAGGGGCTAGAATCTGGATATGTATTTTAGCAATATTTTGCTTTCTGTGCTTGATATTAACAACATGGTGTGAATTCTTTCAACAGGGGTTGCTCAAGTCTTAAACAGACTCGATGGGAAACCTTTTGATGATGCCGATCAACGTCTTTTCGAGGTACAGAAAGAGCTTTGTAAACTACGTATGATCCAAGCATAATTGTACTTGTGCCAAAATTCTTTGAGATGGAAGTCAGTGGGGACAGAGTTTTATTGATGTTGGGATTTGCTTATTTGGATTATTCATCCCTGTGCATTCCATCTTTGCCAGGTGTGGCCAGTTTCTCATAGCAGTCCCATAAGGTATTACCTGGCTCTTCTGGGATTATTTCCTTGTCTCTAAACAACCATAGAAAAGTACCAGAAGCAGTGGTGTAAGGTGTGAGCATGATTCCATTTATTTGTTGTTTGACATTTCTATTTCCTATTTAGTGCAATCAAATACCGTCCAAAGAGCAGTTAATAATTTTTACTATGAGAAAAACATTGTGCTGCCACTGGAGAGATGGAAACAAATGGAAAAACCATCCCTTCCTTTAAGAAGCTTACATTTTATCACTCTTTCATCTCCCCTTTTAGTCCCATATTTCAGATTGCCTCAGGCTGGAATGCCTTTTTATTGTTATTAGTGTGTGTGTGTGTGTGTGTGTGTGTGTGTGTGTGTGTTGTACATTTGAGCTGAGTGGCACAATGGATAGAGGGCTGAACTTGGAGTCACAATGACCTGAATGTGAATCCATTCTTAGACACTAGCTGTATGACCCTGGGTTAATCATTTAACCTCTGTCTACCTCAGTTTCTTCATCCATATAAAGGGATAATACTAGCACCTCTCTCATAGAATTGTTATGGGCATTCAGTGAAATGATCCAAGTAAAGGGTTTTGCTAACCCTAAAGTACCATATAAATATGATTTCTTGTTTATTGCTGTGTATGTTGCTCCCTGTTTGTCTATGCTGTTGCTGATTTCTATTCTACGTGTGTTTGCCCTGCTTTTCTCCTCTCCACCACTGGTCACTGACACTTACTAAGTTCTCCCAGTCTTGATTCTTTCCTATGACTGGAAGATTCTAACTTCTCACATCCTAGAACTGAAAATGAGATTTAAACATATTTTCAAAGTCATTTATTTGCAAAATACACTATAATCTGAAGGCTATTCTTGTTGTAGTCTGTGGGAAGTGGTCCAAAGAGCATTGAATTGATGGGTTCATAATTCATCTATAACAGTGGTTCCCAAACTTTTTTGGCCTACCGCCCCCTTTCCAGAAAAAAATATTACTTAGCCCTCTGGAAATTAATTTTGTTAATTTTAATAGCAATTAATAGGAAAGAGAAATGCACCTGTGACCATCACCAGCCTCCTGGATTGCTGCAGCACCCACCAGGGGGCGGTAGCACCCACTTTGGGAATCACTGATCTATAACTTCACAAACTCCATAATGATAGATCTTGGACACTATGTGACCCTGGCCAACTCATTTAACCTCTGTTTGCCTTGGTTTTCTCAAATGTAAAATTAGGATCATAGCAACTTCTACCTTTTAAGGTTGTTGTGAGAATCAAATGAAATATCTGTAAAGTGCCTAGAAGAGGGAAGGAGCTATATAAATATTTATTCCATCTCTTTTTTTCTTCCCTGGGTCACCTTGGGTAAGTTACTTCAAGTTTCAGTTTTCCAAGGCAACTCTTTAAGATTTAAAATTGAAGAATGGTTATAGATCTTTTTGGTGAAAGGGATTTCTTCACTGGGAATTTCCTACCCTAGCAAGTTCTCAACCAAAAAGAAATTCGCACTTGTCTTTGAAGACTAGCTATATTTGTTTTAAACTATGCCTTTTCTCTTTCTTAGGCCTTTGTCATTTTCTGTGGCCTTGGGATCAATAACACAATAATGTATGATCAAGTGAAGAAGTCCTGGGCCAAGCAATCTGTTGCTCTTGATGTAAGTATATTGCCCAAGTTGAAATGTAATCAATGCTCTGTTATTTTGATTATTAAAATAAAGTTTATCTTGCTTTGGAATGGGATCCATCAGGTCTCAGTTTCTGTGCAAAAGTAGAGCAACACGTATTTGGATAAATCAAAACAATGATAATTTAAAATAATCTATGTTTGACTGTTGGATGTATCTAGAATATCTCAAGGATCCTTGGTTTTAACTGGGAATACTCCCTCTGCCTAGGCCAGATTGCAAATATCTCTTGCCTTAACAGAAGCTCTTCATCAGATAACCATAGCTATACAAATTTATTCCCCACTGACCAACTTCTCATAATGAGCTTATCTGTAGTCATTGGCTCTTTTCGTTGTTGTTGTTGTTGTTCTTTTTTTTTAATTTTATTTTTATTGTCATGCAAAACATACTTCCATATTGGTCATTGTTGTAAGAGCACACTCAGATAACCAAAACCCCAAAATAAAACTATAAATATATTGATGTGAATAGTTCTTTCTCTGAAGGTGGTTATCATTCCCCATCATAAGTCTTCTAGGAGTGTCCCAAATCATTTTGTTGCTGAGTGAAGCCAAGTTTTCACAGATAATCATTATATAATATTGCTGTTACTTGTACAATGTTCTCCCAGTTCTGCTTATGTTGCTCTGCATCAGTTCCCACAGATCTTTCCAGCTTTTTTTGAAATCATCTTCCTTATCATTCCTTAAAGCACAATAGTATTCCATCATCAACATGTACCACAATTTGTTCAGCCATTCCCCATTTGATAGACACCCCCTCAATTTCCAATTCTTTGCCACCATAAAAAGAGCTGTATAGTCACTGGTTCTGAGCAGATACACCCACGTCACTCACTGGGTTTGTACTTTAAAGCCTTTTCAGGTGGTATTAGATTATGAAGATCTGATAGTGAAGAAGTGATATAATAAGACTTGTACCGGTCAGTCATGCCCAGGTTTTTGGGACCCCATTTGATGTTTTCTTGGCAGAATGGTTTCCTTTTCCTTCTCCAGTTGATTTTACAGATGAGGAAACTGATACAGAGTTAAGTGACTTTCCAAGGATCACATAGCTAATAAGACCAGATTTGAACTCATCAAGATAAGTCTCCCTGATTCCAAGCCCTCTGTTACATCCATTGTACCCTGATAAGGCCTGTATATCATTTTGGTGACTATATGTAAGATGGTTTAAAACATAGAGAGACTTAGAGGAAGGGAGGCCAAAGAGGAGGCCATTAAAATAGTCTAGGCTGGAGGTGAGGAGGACCTCAAATGAGGTTAGTGGAGGTGCCAGTCAGTCAGAAAGGCATATATATAAGAGATAATGTAGAGATAAAATGACAAGATTTGGCAATTGATTTATTTGATATGCTGGGAGCAAGAATGAGGAATTGAGGATAAAACTGTGGTTGTGAAGCTTAGTCACTAGAAGGATGCTAGGTCTGTGGACAATAATAGGGAAATTCAGAAGAGAGATGGATTTGTGGGAAAGGATAATGAATTTTATTCTGGTTATATTAAGTTTGAGAGATTTACCATATATTAGGCTTGAAATGTCCTATAGGCAGATAGTGATGCTAACCTAGTGATCAGAAATTAGACTTGAGCTAGATATGTAGATCTGAGAGTCATTTGAATCATTAATAATGGGGAATTAATCAGTAGGCATACTAAATGAGCAAGTATATAGAGAAAATTAAAAAAAAAAACAAGGATAAAGCCTCAGGGGCTACCTATATCTAGTGGGCATTACATAAAGGATGATCCAGCAAAGGAGAATGAGGAGAAATAGCCAGGTAGGAGAAAAATCAAGAGAGAGTAGAATAATGACAACTCAGAGAATGAATGTCTAGGAGGAGAGGTTGTCCAACAGGGTCAAATGATGTAGAGAGTTCAAAGAGGGTGAGAACTGAGAAGAGGCCATTTAATTTGGCATTAAGGGATCATTGGTAATATTGGAGATATGAGAGTCATCTTTGTGAAGATATTTAAACCTACAAAAGCTAATAAGAGAAAATTTAGTTAGAGAAGAGGAAGATTCCCAGACAAAGTTCTGGAGAACAACCATGTTACAGGGGCAGAAAATAAGGGGTAATCTGAGAATGGTCAGACATGTTGGAGAAGAACCATGAAAAAAGAGTTTCAGAGAACCCAAAGGATATAAGCATCTAGGGGTAAGTTCAATAATATTGTTATGATTAAAATATTTTGAGACTGGTTTTGAAGTAAGAATATCAATTTGTTGATTAGGCCAGCATATAATAATAGATTGACAGGTCATTGACCCTTTCAATGGCCAAAGACTCTAAAGCCCTCCAGACAGATCTATAACTACGTTTTAGGAGCTCATTATTTAGCCCTTCCCTTAAACATCCCAAAACATCTCTAATTGGTAAATAGTTAATTAGGAGGTGCTCTATCAAACTCTTCCCCTTCCATACAACTCTTCCCCTTCCTGTCATAGTGTTGTGAGGAAGATAAGATTAGTTATTGATTAGGTATTAAGGTGTATCTAACAGGAAGGAGCTGGAGCTAGAAATTCCTGGTTGAAATGAAGGAGCAGGAAGAAGGGACTTGGCTCTGAGTGGGACTCCATTAGGGGGTTAACACAAACTGTGATTAGCCCTGGGAGCACTCAGAGTAAAAGGACATCCTGTATCCTGATTTTCCCCTGGGATCCTGAGTGGTGGCATCTAGCAGAGAGAGAAGATCAAAAGTCCTGTACCCAGGAAGAGGAGAAAGTTTGAGAATCTGGTGGACAGTGTTTCAAGCAATCCCTTCCAACTTGGTTCCTGAGACAACCTTGGCTCTTGGCATCCAGAGATCATCAGTGGATTGCAGTGAGAATCCCAAAGCCACAAAGCCCCCTAGCTGAGCTGCTCAAGCCTGGCAGGTTCTAGGTCTGAGGCAGAAATCCAGAGACTCCATTTACAGCTCCTTGGGCCCTGTTAGTTTAGATAACTAAGTTAGTGTAGTAATAAGTCCTTCCCTTTCCCTGTGGGTTTTGTTATTAGGTGTTAAGGTTTTAGAGTAGACATCCCTATCCCTCCTTTTAATTGTTCATTATTAAACCAGTTATATCCTGTTAGCTTGCCTGTGGGACTCAAAGCCTCTGGCTCAAGAAGGCAGTTGGTCAGTGGTCCCTTTTGACAGTTAGGAACTACTTGGCTGTTCAAGTCTTCAATGTCCAGGTCTAGTCTCTCATAAACCCCAGAGTGTGTTCCCATAAACCACTTAGTTTATTTATAATATCCCTGGTGACCCCATTACCTTGCTATATTTCCCACAATAGGCAGGAAGAGAATCATTATCTTTACCTGTATGCAAGATTTTGTTAAGAGGAAAACATTCCTTGGAATTGCTAAAAACAAAGAAAATGTAAACATTTGTACACTGGATGGAGCCCTTGATCCAGGGCCTGGACACTGCAATTCTCTCTAATCTGGGACCCTAAGATTGGGAATAGCACAGGATATAAAAAAATAAATTCTCATAGCCTCAGAAATAACCCCACCCTGCTTCCTGCTGGGTCTCACTTTATATGCTATTCCCTTCACCCACTAGCTCTCCTACATCACTCCCCAAGAACCAATCAAAATTCCTCAATTAGTCTGGTACCACCCAGGGGGGCAGTGCCTATGGGATCAATTCCCTGGTTGCTGATTGACCCAAATTCAACAAATGGAAGGGAAGTCTAAATCTTTGATTGATCAAATCAAAATACAAATTCCAGTCTCACAAGATCATTGGCTTTTATAGTACTCGGAAGGCTCATAACTATATATCCTGAATTCATACTTCCAAAAAAAAGGTTGGGAAATACTAGACATGGCAAGTAATCATCATCCCCAAATTAAAACTGATTATATCTTAACAATCAGGAAATGCCATTTCCTGATGTGGAAATCATCAAAAAATCAGCTGTCTATGCAGTCAGACCAATGACTTGTAAGAAAAAAGGCCAAAATCAAATTAGAAGTAAAATTGAAGTTGAGAAGACATTGCAAATAATTATAATAGCTTCAATCAGACCAAGTTAAATGAGCTATTAATGTTAAAAAATTAGAAATGAAAAAAGGCAAAGATAGTCAACTTGGAGATGACACAATTTTGAAAACATTAAAGAATCATTTTATAATATATATCAGAGAAGGGAACATACCAAAAAGAATGGGAAAAAAAGTCATAGATGGCATTATTACCCCCCAAAAAAAGATTAAGAGGACATCAATAACTTCTGAACCATTTTTCTACTTTTTCATCCTTATAAAATCTTCATGAGAATAATCTACATGTATATTAAGGGAGTTTTTGATGAAAATACGAAAAGGGAAATGATAGACTTTCTCAAATGATTTTCCACATTAGATCCCATCTTTATAGTCAGAAAATTAATTGAATGACATGGAAAATACAAAATATCACTGTGTTCATCATTCATTGATTATCAAAAAAGGGGCTCGACCTATTACAACTAAATGTTCTGACAACTCTTCAAAGAGTCTCTCATGTATGTATTAAGATTGTACAGGATTTCTTGATAAATGTAACCACAGTTTATTATTCAACAGCTCTCTGATTATGAGTGTGAAAAGAGGCATAAAATAGGAAGACATTTATTTGACGCAGATTTTTGCTCCTGTTATGGAAGATGTCTTTAGAAACATACAAAATTTTGTAAAGTACAAATTTAAAAAATCTTCTCTAAATATATTGAAGTTTGCCGGATTCCATTATGTTTAGGTCCTAGCATTACATGGCCCCTTCAATGAGAGAAACAGAGACAGACAGACAGACAGACAGACAGCGACAGAGAGAGGGAGGGAGAGGGAGAGGGAGAGAGACAGAGAGAGAATAATCCTCACAATATTTTATGGATTATATGTAATTAGATAGCTAATTACATGTAATTAGATTGACATAGTGGACAGAAAACTGGAAGAACCTTGAGCCAGGAAGATACAACTTCAAATCTTTCCTCAAATACTAATTAGTTATATGATCATGGGCAAGTCACTTATCTTCTGGTTCAGTTTTTTCATCTGCAAAATTTCATCTATAAAATGGGGATAATAATAGCACCCACGCTTCCAGATTTTTGTGAGGATCAATTAATTATTTATAAAGTGCTTTATAGACCTTAAGGCACTATATAAATACTAGTTTTTAAGGAATGAAGGAGGGAGAGAAGAAAGGAAGAAAGTAGGGAGGAGGGAGGGAAGGAAGAAAAAAGGAAAGAAGGGAAGGTGGGTAGGAGGGAGGAAGAAGGGAAGATTCATTAAGTGACTTCTATGTGCCACACACTGTACTAGAATTTAAATGGACAAAAAAATCTTATTGTTTAGATTATAATATGCAATTGGAAGACTAATGTTGAATTAGTCAAACAATATATTGAACATTGGGAAAAATAATGCAGATAGATAGTGAATCGGATGGTAAATTTAATAGGAAGAAGACAGATTGGATTTAATTTAGAAAATTATACAGTATTTTCAATGATCCCAAGCTATCTTCTAGCAAACAAACAAAACCTACTTAAATCCTTTTGACACCAATAGTTTTACAAATAATACTCTGCAATGTTGAATCTTTTTTTTAAACCCTTACCTTCCATCTTAGAATCAATACTATGTATTGGTTCCAAGGCAGAAGAGCAGTAAGGGCTGGGAAATGGGGTTTAAGTGACTTGCCTAGGGTAACACAGCTGGGAAGTGTCTGAATCCAGATTTGAACCCAGGATGTCCTATCTCTAAGCCTGGGTCTTAATCCACTGAGCCATCCAGCTGCCCCAGCAGTATTGAATCTTATAACAACCGCAATTTCCAGATAATTAAAATCCTGGGTAATCCAAAATTCAATGGAGAGACTTCTTAGTGGGTCTGAGAAAACTGCTCTATGGGCCAAACCAGGACCTCTGCATAAGCAGTTGTGTAAGGGCTATCTGTTTTCAATTAAATAAAAGGAAAGGGAGACAGGCATGTCCTACAGCAAGAGGATGTGAGGGTTCTAGATTGTAGGTGCCTGAATGTTGTACTGGAAGCTCCCTCCCCCAAATATTGGGAAAAAAAAAGAAGACTGTGGAAGAATTGGAAGAATGTGGGACAAAATCAAACAGGATGAAAGAGTAGAGTAGTTAGAGGAGGGTGCTGGAACCAGCTTGTAAGAAATAATTGTTAAATTTTCAGTGTGAACATTTAAATTTCAGAAATTGGCAATCACTTTATTAGGGTTTAATTTGTTGTTTTATGATTATATCAACTTAATAAAGTGTTAATATTGCAGATTAAATTTAAAGTGTATATACATAATTTTTTGAGAGACTTAGTTGTTAAACATTTACCAGAATACTCTATATTACTCCATAAATATTGCTTGAACTCAGAAAGAGTGTAGTAGAAGATTCAGGGAATGAAGCCATGAAACTCAGTGATTATAGAATAATAATAGATAATAAGATTAAAATGATAACCGACATTTATACAGCACTTTAAGGTTTACTTAGTTAATCTCATTTAAACCTTACAATATCCTTGGGTGACTGTGATCTTTACAAATGGTAACATCATTACCACATCAATGAGATCAAAGATTCATGAAAGTATTGATGAAAAATGGAATTGATTTGCTGGTATGGCCACTGTTAAGATTAGAGAAGAGCATCAAGACCTTTAGAAGTGTTTTAGATGATTATTGTTCATGTAGCTGGCTGTTTTTTGCCTTCCAATAATACTAATAAAAGAAGTATAGAGACTGTGTCTGAAAGGATATGCAGTTTTATGGTGTAAGTGGGGAAAAAATCAAAAGAATGAGTTTTTCAAATATATCACTCACTTTCTTCCCATTTCTATTTTTATCATCCTAGTTCAGGCATTCATTATTTCTCATCTGCTCCTTCACAATGGAGCAACAGCTAGGTGGCCCAGTAAAACCTGGAGCCAGAAAGAGTTCAAATCCAGTCTCAAGACCCTAGCTGAGTGACCAAGTCACTTAGCACCATTTGACTCAGTTTCCTCATCTGTAAAATGAGCGGGAGAAGGGAATGGCAAACCACTCTTTTACCTTGGCAAGAAATCTCCAAATGGGGTCGCAACTGAACACTTTTTATGATGTCTCTTCACCTTACCTTCCCTCCCAACCTCATTTTTCCCTCTTCTCTTATGTATATCCTTCTCTCTATCTTCTCTCATCATTTCCTGCGTGCGCCTCCACGCCATGGCTCACACCATTTTGTCTTCTTCCAAAAAATGTTTCCCTTCCTCACCTATTTCTGTCTAACAATCCTTCAAAGCCCAATTCAAATGCTACCCCTGCCTTCCCTCCTCACCTTGGTTAGAAATTATCTTCTCACTCTCTGAACTCCCAGAAACATTCCATTCTTCATTCTTCAGTGGCACTCAGAGGATGATGATAATGATGATGATTCACATTTATATCATGTTTTAAAATTTTCAAATCATTTCATATATATCTTAATTAATCCTACCTTGTATTGTATTTATATGGGTATACATTTTTGCTCCTAGAAAATCTGTTGGAAAGTAAACTCCCTGAGAGTAGAAATCAAGTCCTATTAATTTTTTAAGTCCTTGTAGCATCTACCAGGGCACCTGGTAAATAATGTATTGTCAATAATGTTTGCTCAATGAATACACACATGCATACTTACCAACGAGCACCAAATCAGAGAATTTCTTTTGCTGAGTTATTAAAACATGAAAGGGGTAATCTGGTTGACCACGTAGCAGTCACTGAGAATATATAGAATAATATCTGAGAGTTTACCCCTGAGAATTCTTAGTCTCTCCTTTCAAAGAATAATAACAGAAGCAATTTCCTACTACTGAATAACCTGAGTGTGCCTATCAATAGGATACTTGCCAATGAATCAAGACACAAACTTGGCTAACCTACAAAGAGGAGAGGGAGGTAGGAAGAGGCTCTTCTCCCCGCTCTGAACATCCTGATCTCCAAAGAAAAATGAACTCAGTGATTGTTCTTTCTCACCCTGCCCCCCCCCGACAAAGTTACTGTTAAGGTGTGATCCATGGAGGCTGAAAATAGTAAATTTCTCCTATTCAAGTTGAACTGCCTGATGAAGACCCTCATTCATTAGTGGGGCCTCAAGACAGAGGCTGCAAATTATAAGCCAAAAGCCACACACAACTGGAGACAAGAACTATTCACTTTTCTTAATCCTTCTCTGAAGCCATTTTGGATGATGTTATCTCTCTTCTTGAAAGAAATAGGATTGAATAAAAGAATTATTTCCCTGAACTTGTTCTATAGTAATTGGTTCCCTGTCAAGTATACTTTAGGTCGTTGTGTAAAGAGACTCTGGAAACTTCTTTGGGTGAAAAACACAATCATTCACTGAGCTAGCATGAACTTTGGCTAAAGGGTAACCAAATTATTTGTCTCTTCATGTTACTGATATACTATACCTGAAAAGTCAACTAGTAGAGCCAGTTAGGCCTGGACTAAAGAAAGTTGCTTCCTAGTCTTTGTGGCACAAAAGAGTTATCCAATGATGATGGCTGACTGCTTTGGTTAGATAATTTAGCTGAAAGGATCAACAGTGGGAAAACAAATAAAAATAATATCTTTGAAGACTAAATTATCCAAATAATTTTTCAAAACTAATCAACAAAATTCCAGTATGATTTTAAAAACTTCTTTCTTCACATTGTTGTATAAATATGATACCAATAAGAACTCAATAGTTACTTCTTGTATTAGATAATCTCACTATTAGTAGTAATAAAAGCAATATGGAAATATGTTTTGCATAACTGCACATGTTTAACCTATATCAAATTGCTTGCCATCTCAGGGAGAGAAGAGAGAGGGAGAGAATTTGGAATTAAAAAAAATTTTAAATGAATGTCAAAAAATAGTTTTTCTTTGTAATTGGGGAAAAAATAAAATATTTTTTAAAGCAATGTATTTATTTAGGGCCTTCTGATTTTCAAAATAACTTTCCCACAGCAAGCCAATCCTGTGAATTGACAGTGAGAGACAAAAACAAAGCTGATCTCTCATCTTGCCATCTGGCTTGGTGCATAGTGCAAAAAAAGAAAAGAAAAGATCAGATTAATTCCCAGTAGATTCTTGGGGATCTTCCTTTGTAAATGTCAGAAATATTCTGAAAAGACTTCCAAATGAGGCATTCCAAGTAGTCTTTGAATAGTAAGAATTAGTGCCCTAAGCTAAATACTTTGGAAATGGGGAGAGTACTGTGGGCAAAACTTGCTGCCCCATGTCAGATTCAATTAAACCTATCTTGGAAAATCATATTGAGACTTTCCCACTCTTCAAAAAGCTCTGAGATGTTCATAAGCACAAGTGTCCTCAGGGCTTCATGTTACCTTGCTAATTATTGACAATGTGAAAAAGATATAAAGCCAGGGAAAGTGGAGAGATGTAAAAATTGAATATAAATATTCTACAGAATAATTACCAAAGCTAGTAAGTATCCCTTTTTGTGCAGACTATTTTTTTTCCTGGTTTTAATTTTTTTTCCTGGTTTTAATTCCAAAAGCACAGATTTGAAGAATTGATGGCATTTTGAAAGGAGCAATAATTATGCTGAGTTGTCCAATAGATCTAAAAGAATACCTTATATTCTCTGTTCAGTCCTCACCGACTAGAAACTCAAGAAAGTAAGGGGTTCATTAGATAAAGCATTAATGAAGCATTAAAAAGTTGTATAACCAATTTTTTGGAGAAAACCAACTTCATTTTAAGTCATAACAAGGGTGTCAGAGAACAAAAGTGGGCAAGGGATAGCAATGTTATTGTGATGGCTGGACATTCTTTTTCTAAAATGTTTTTGCATTACCTAAGATGCATACATTGCAGTATCATAAATAAATTACAATGACAATAGAATTTTGGAGGCTTTTAAAATTGAGTAGCAATGGAAGGGCCCCTTTATGAAAGGTTACTATAACCAATAATTGGTACAATTACTAATTCATATTTTTAAAATTAGTTTTATGAATACCTTTTGTTTATACAACATAGTCATTTTGAAATATAACTTTCCATTATCACTTAACTTCCCTCTCTTCTTCCAAAAAGTTAAATGAAAACAAGCAATACAATGATTCCATGTTATATATCACATTTTTTAAAGATAAAGTGATTTGATTTATTTCCATTATTATGAGCCAATAATATCTAATGTTTAATATAAAATTGATATGTTGTGGGCTTCAGAAAACTTTTTTTAGTTTTTATCTTATGCATGAATAATTATGGAATCATTGATTTACAGCTGAAAGGAAGATAAGAGATCATCTAGGCCAAGTGATATAGAAAGGGTCATATATCTAGATGAGTGATTGTATTTGAACCCAGGCTTCTCCTGATTTGAAGTCCATATTCCTTTTATCACATACTGCCTCACATACTGTGTAGTAATAACTCAGTCATTTAGAAGACCCTCATCCAGCAATTTCAGTTATCCAAAACTCAGTCAAGTACCAAGAGGCAAACAAGTGAAAAAAAAAAGTTCTCAGATAGTTAAAACAGACACCCCAACCTTCCAATACTAAAGTGCATTGCCTTTTGGGAGAGCTTTTCAGACCCTCCCTTGCTGCTATTGTTCAGTCATTTTTCAGTCATGACTGGCTCTTGTTCCCATTTGGAGTTGTCTTAGAAAAGATGCTGAGGTGGTTTGCCATTTTCTTCTCTGATTCATTTTATTTTATTTTTTTGTTTGTTTTTTTAATTTTTAATTTTTTCCCATTTAATAATTTTTATTTTTTAGAAAAGTTAACATGGTTACATGATTCATGCTCTTACTTTCCCCTTCATCCCCCAACTTCCCTCCCCCCATAGCCGATGCGCATTTCCACTGGTTTTAACATGTGTCATTGATCAAGACCTATTTCCAAATTGTTGATAGTTGCATTGGTGTGGTAGTTTCGAGTCTACATCCCCAATCATGTCCTCCTCAACCCATGTGTTCAAGCAGTTGCTTTTCTTCTGTGTTTCCACTCCTGCAGTTCTTCCTCTGAATGTGGGTAGCGTTCTTTACCATAAGTTCCTCAGAACTGTCCTGGGTCATTGCATTGCTGCTAGTACAGAAGCCCATTACATTCGATTTTACCACAGTGCATTGGTCTCTGTGTACAATGTTCTTCTGGCTCTGCTCCTTTCACTCTGCATCAGTTCCTGGAGGTCTTTCCAATTCACATGGAATTCCTCCAGTTTATTATTCCTTTTAGCACAATAGTATTCCATCACCAGCATATACCACAGTTTGTTCAGCCATTCCCCAATTGAAGAGCATACCCTTATTTTCCAGTTTGTTGCCACCACAAAAAGCACAACTATAAATATTTTTGTACATGTCTGTTTATCTATGATCTCTTTGGGGTACAAACCCAACAATGGTATGGCTGGATATTGGGACATTAATGCATTGCTGGTGGAGTTGTGAACTGATCCAACCATTCTGGATGGCAATTTGGAACTGTGCTCAAAGAATGTCTGATTCATTTTATAGAGAAGGAAACTGGGGCAAAAAGGGTTGAGTGACTTGCCTATGGTCACATAGCTAATAAATGTCTGAGGCCAGATTTGAATTCAGAAAGAGCTAACTTCTTTACTCTTGTTTTACACATAATTCTATTTAGCATCATTATTTGATTTCTTATCCTATAGGAAATAAAAATATCAAGTTAGTAGAAAAGAGAAAAAGAGATTGAATTAAAGAAGATTAAGGATGAGGAAATAGACACACAGCTGCAGTACAATGAGGGCAGCCAAAGTGATCACTGACAGTCTGACTATGAAGGAGACAATTTTTTTTTAAATCTGAAACAAAAATCTTATTGTTCTTAAAACACACAATAGCCCAGGTTCATTTACTACAGCCCTCAATAACCCTCTAGATAGTCTCCATATCAGCTTAATTCAGTCATTGATATTTATGGTAATTGCCCTGAATCATGAAAAATAAAAGTAGTAAAATGGAATCTTTAATTTAAGAAGATGGAGACTTATAAGGTAGGTAATACTTGCTAGGTATTTACAGTACCTAGCAAGATGCCTTGTACTCAATGAATATTGGATGTCATTTTTTTAAAAAAGGTAAAAACACAAAAAGGTTAAATATAGAAATTTTTTCTTAAGACTCAGGTTATCTAGAATATTCACACAGTTTACTCTCTGATAATGCCAGATTCATGAGAAAAACTTTATTTACAAATGATTATTATAGGTAACTATAAATGATCAGCAACAGTGGAAAAGCAAAGAAGCAGGACTTGTTTTGGGCCTTGAAAAACATTGTAAAACTTTGGGATAGGAACTCACTGGCCTTAAATTATATCTAAGGCTAATGTTAAGTTCATTTGCTTTTTCTGAACACTAATCGATAGACCAGAAGGTAGCTAAGAAATTTCTTGAGTGAGAGAGAGAAACTAGTATGGAATTTGTCAATTGCTCTACATAATAATGGGCATTGAGGTGGAGCATTGGATAGATCTCCAGGTCCAGAGTCAGGAAGACCAGAGTTCAAATGTGACCTCAGACTCTTACTGGCTGAGTAGCTCTGGACAAATCACTTAATCCTGTTTGCCTTCAGCTTCCTTAACTGTAAAATGAACTGGGGAAGGAAATGGCAAATCACTACAGAATCTTTACTGAAAAAAATCCCAAATGGGGTCAGGAAGAGTTGGATACAATTGAATAATGACAACAAAAGAAGTATAAACTATCTGCTTTATTCAAGTCAACAAACATTCCCTTAACATAGCAGCCCAGTAACCCTGTCAAAATAGGAAATAAGATTAATTTGGAATAATCTATTCTTTGTTTAATGGGGGAGAGGGAACTTTGGGGTAAGTGGAGTAAGGGCAGCATCCAGGCTTGATTTCGAGTCCCAGAGTTTTATGGCTTGTTTTTCTGAACAAGATCTAAGACTTCATTTTCTACATCTAGAATTGAATAGAATAGGTCAAAAAGTAAAGAAGACCATAACATCAAAGAAGGGAAAGAAAGTCTGGGATTTTAGAATCCTCACACTCCCTACATGGTCTTACTGGACTCCCCCAGAATGATTTAAAAAGCAGGCAGAGAGGCGAATGACTTTTCTTAATGAAGCCATGCTGACCCTTCATGATCACAATTATCTTTCCTTTTTAATAAATCTGCTAGCCATCCCTTCAGTAATACATTCCATTTTTTTTCAGGAGTCGGTCATGTTCACCAACTTAAGAGAATAGACTCTACAAATCTATTCTTCCCCCCCATCCCCACCCCCACTTTTTAAAATTGAAAATCAAGACATTTGATGGATAATATATTCACTGTTCTCATTTGTGCATGATATATCCCTTTATATCTTGGTTATGTATCCATTTTGATCTTATCTTGGTGAATGTCTATATTTTCTGCCAGACTGCTTTTCAGTTTTCCCAATAATTTTTACCAAATAATTAATTCTTATCCCAAAAGTTTGGATCTTTGCTTTTGTCAAACACAAGGTTAATATAATCCTTTATACCTATTGGTTTATAGGTCAGCTCTGTCCTACTGATCTACATTTCCATTTCTTAGCTAATACCAGTTAGTTTTTACAATTTCTGCTTTCTAGTATAGTTTAAAATCTGATACTACTAGGCCTCCTTCCTTTACATTTTTCTTCATTAATTCCTTGAGCTTTATTTTTTTGAACCCTTATTCTCTGTCTTAGAATCAACACTAAATATTGATTCAAAGATAGAGTGCTAAGGACTAGGCAATTGGAGTTAAGCGACATTGCCCAGGGTCACGTAGCTAGGAAGTGTCTGAGATTGGATAGGAACCCAGGTCCTCCCAATTCCAAGTCTAGTGCTCTTCTTAAGCTTTTTTTTCTTGACATCTGCTCTTTCCCAGTCTTCATTCTTCTTTACAATTTTCAAGGATCAATCTTATAGGAGTTCAGCAATCACACTTGCCAGATCTTTCAGTGCCTAAGGATAAAACTCATCTAGATCTGGAGACTTGAATCAGTGGAGGGCAGTGAGGCACTTTCTTATTATCTCTCTACTCACCTTAATTATGAACTCCTCATTAGTAATTTTTGAAATTTCATTTCTAAGCCAAAGAAACTTCTTTTTGGCAAAGAAATCAGAAGGAAAAATAAGAAAGGAGAAGCTTTTTCTTGGAAATCACATGGAAGGTGGGGGCTAGACTTGTGATATCATTGGCATAGAGAATTCCTGGATGAGGAAATTCCCTGTACAAATGCAGACCACTAAGCTGCCTCTATCTCATGGCCTTAGAGAGTGGTCTAAAGATTTGAGAACTCAAGGGACCCATCCAGAGTCATGGAGTCGATATATGTTAGAGAGGAGTCCTGAACCCAGTTTTCCTGGTTCTAAGGGTAGTTCTTTATCTACTATCATACACTGCCTATAAAGCACATAAATAGACCACAGGAATATTCTTTTTTTGTTTGTTTGTTTGTTTGTTTGTTTGTTTGTTTGTTTGAAACCCTTAACTTCTGTGTATTGGCTCTTAGGTGGCAGAGTGGTAAGGGTGGGCAATGGGGGTCAAGTGACTTGCCCAGGGTCACACAGCTGGGAAGTGTCTGAGGCCAGATTTGAACCTAGGACCTCCTGTCTCTAGGCCTGACTCTCAATCCACTGAGCCACCCAGCTGCCCCCACACAGGAATATTCTCTGTTAAATCAGAGATTTAATAGAAACCAAAGATATAGTCAGTCCAAAAGCACATTAAAGCACCTACCCTGTGCCAGACACCTTGCTAAGTATGGATATAAATGAGAAGACTTAATTCTAGTGTATTATTTTTATTTCTAAGTAATGCTCTGTATTATCATCATTTCAAATAGGATTCAATGTTCTTCAAGTCTCTTTCCTCTTTCCTTTGTCTGACATTCTCTTACATGCCTTGTCCCTGAGCAACTTCTAAAATTGGAATGATTGAGATTGTAAGCCCCATCTTGTCCAGTAAAGACTAGAACTAATTGAAGCCAAGTATGTCAGGGTGCAGGGGGCAGCATAACAGTATCCTTGGGTGGGCATTGGGGGGAACAGAGAAGGTCACTCTTAACCAGACAAAATCTGATTTCTTCAACTAGATATTGTAATTCTAGGATTGAGCAAGTGCTTTTCCATCATCATGAGGGAAAGCCTGAGAGAATGTTGGCCTTATTACATATTCACCAATTAGAAATGTCTAGGGGAGGGCTGAATGAGCTTCCAAAATTGTACTTAATTATTCAAAATGCCGAATATCTTTGTCTTTGATCATAGAGAGAAATCACCAACCAATTAATTTATTGGTAAAATTGGGCAATAGAAAGATAAAAATATAATATGTAATGATATAAAAAGTATTAGTTATTCATTATTGCTAACCTGATAGATAATTTTGCTTTCTTACCCAGAATCCAGTCTCTTGGAATTTTTAATCATCACACAAAGAAAAACAACAGACAAACTCTGCTCTAAAGGAGCTCATAGTTTGGGGAGATAACATGCCAACAGCTATGTAGAAACAAAATATAAACAGGATAAATTGGAAATAATAAGTAGAGGAAAGGCACTACTGTTAAGGAGGATCAGGAAAGATTTCTCAGGAAAGTCACTTAGACTTGAAGGAAGCTAAAAGATGGAGATGAGGAAGAAGAACATCCTAGGAATGAGGGACAGATACTCAGAGTTTGGGAGATGGAGTGTATTGTTCAAGGAAATAAAAAGGGTCAGGGTTACTGAATCACAGAATATGGAGGAAGAATATGGTAAAAAAAAATCAAAAGATAGGAGAGGATTGAGTTTTGAAGGGCTTTGAATGCCAAAGAGAGGATCTTTATATCCAAACCTAGAAAAGTGGACAGGTCAAATACCAACTCCTGAGTATAGAGCTGCCTTGAATTAAAAGGCAAGTATTAAGTACTTTTAGAGTTTCAGACTTTCTTTTTCTCAGATGGTTAAGTGTATCATCATTGGCTTTTATACATGCAAGACACTCTTCTTGATAATCACAGAGGAATGCCAAAGGGATGGCTGAATACTTCACTGACCAATTGCAGACACAGAGTACAAATTGTCTACATTAGGCTGACATTGATCTTAAAATGGCACCTATATTTCAAATTATGCCTAGAGACTTCATGATCTAGTGAGAGAAGTTGTAGGCTTGAGATCAGAATACTTGGGTTCAAATCTTGACACAGCTACTATAATGCTAGTGTAGTTTTAGGCAGGGCATTTCCATTTTTCAGGCCTCGGTTTCCCCATCTGTAAATGAAGGGGCTGGATTAGATACTATCTAAATAGGCTTTTTTATCTCTAAATCCCATGATCCTATGTCAAAGTGGAATACTCTAATTTCCTCAAAACATTTTTGAGTGTCTCTCTCAACAGAGAAACCTGAGCTTCATAGGCCTGGGGTAGTGGTCTCACCCAAAATAGCATTTCTTTAGTTCCTGGTGGATCTCTAGGCAAAATAGTGTGAAATTGGAATCTGTGACCCTAGAAACTACAACCACCAGCAAAAATACAATTCCCAGAACCCCATTCACTTCCTGTCATTCCGTGCTGACATAGACAGGACATAAATTGGGTAGAATTCTGTGTCTGGCCTCTTTTCCTTCCTGTCAGGGGCTTTGGCCAAGCTGCATTTTGAGCAGGTAGAAAACTTAGTCATGCGGTTCTATTTTACTAAATAATAAATTTTTAAAAAATAATACTTGAAGTATTGCACATTAATTTAATTTCTACAATAGTTAAAAAACCTATTAAGTAGGGGGCAGCTGGGTTCAGTGAATTGAGAGTCAGGCCTATAGACAAGATGTCCTAGGTTCAAATCCGACCTCGGACACTTCCTGGCTGTGTGACCCTGGGCAAGTCACTTGACCTCCATTGCCCACCCTTACCACTCTTCCACCTAGGAGCCAATACACAGAAGTTAAGGGTTTTAAAAAAATCTATTAAGTAGAATTATGTTTCCATCTAGTTGTTGAGTTGTTTCAGTTGTGTACAACTCTCTATGCCCCCATTTTGGAGTTTTCTTGTATAATATTAAAATTAATCTCTAATAACTCCAAGTATTAATTTTATAAAGTTTATTAGTAATCATTTGAAGTAGAAGGAATAAAAAGGAAATAGAAGTATAAAAACCTGATTATCTAACAAAAATAAGATCAGATGAGTAAGTTCTCCTGCCTGTCCAAAGCCAGCTTCCAAGACTGTGATCACAGGAAGAGAGAGAGGGCCAGAGCTACACAAAACTTTATCTCCAAAATGTAAGGACATAACATGAAAACAAAAGTGGGATGCTGGGATTTAGAGTCCTGGGGAACAAATTATAATTATACACTCGGCAAAGATACAAGAGTGGATTGCCATTTCCTCTACATTCCTCTACATACATAAAGCTCATTTTACAGATGAGGAAACTGAGGTAAACAGGCTTAAGTGACTTGCTTAGGGTCACACAGCTAGGAAGTGTCTGAGGTTAACTTTGAACTCATGAAACTGAAACTTCCTGTTTCCAAGCCCAGAGTGCCCCCTACTTGCCCCTTTCTGTATGGAAATTCCTCAAAGCTTCAACCCTTTAAGTCACTCAGACTTAAGTTGATTTATACTCTGTGTTATCCAGATCAAGAGTTATCTTTCATTCTGTTTTAAATTTAAAACCTCCAAATCCTTTTCAAGCTGGTAAAATCTTTTATGATGGATGTATACTGAGCGTCCTTTTTTGAGCATTTCATTCTATCCAAACAGAAGGTGATTTCTTAAATATCTGACAGTAGGAGCTGATGATTTCTCACTTTCTGGGCATTCATTCAGTTCCAGTGCTTCTAAAACCTGTCATCTTCTGGCTACTGATCTCTAGACTTGTACTTGATGGATTTAGACGACACTTCTGGCAGGTCATTCCAAATAAATTGTCCTTTCACTTCTCTGTAGTTTGTTACCTTTTTTTTTTTTTTATTCTAGTTTGGCTGCTTGTAGCAGAAATTCACTTTATTTCCTTGGGACTTGTCAATATCAATTCTTTGGGATTTTTCCTTCATATTAGTTTTAACTTAAATCTGATGTCAGTTTAGATCTCAAGTGGCATCATCAAGCACGGCATCCAGAGTCATAAATGTATCAATAACTATCGATGTTGCCCTTTCATTGTTGAAGATGGCCAGTGTGGGGTTCTAGCAAGTTCTGAATCTCTCCTTTCCATTGATTAGTACTTTGATTTCAGCTCTTCACACCCAGTAACTGTAATAGAACATTTCTCACTTCAGGAAGGAATGGTCATTCCAACCCATAATTCAAAGATACCCAGATGAAATCCCTTTTGATTTTAGGGAAGAGCTATAAATAGACAGCCAAAGGGGTAATATGGCCCTGACGCTGAGCTCTATGAAAAGGCTGAGCAAAGTTCATCCTGCTGGTTGTTTCAAAGGCTCACTCAGCTTCCTCTAAGATATAGCTAAATTATCCTATTCTGCTAACCTCTTCTCCTTCCCCAAACACACACAAACACACACACACACACACACACACACACACACACACACACACACACACACACACCCCTTTGTTATCTCATAAGTTTAATATTTGTGCTATAAAATGACAGGATCCTTTAGTTAAGGCTGGAAGAGATTTTAAAGAACATAGAAGCCAACTTTATCATTTTACAAATGAGAAAACTGAGGCCTAAAGAGGTTAATTGAGTTACCCAGGAGCGAACAAGTAGTAAATGAAGAGCTAAGATTTGAACCCAAATCCTTTGACTCCAAATCCAGTTTTCTTTCTTCTGCACCATTATCTTATTTTGTTTTTTGGAAGGGGACAATTTAATCCAAAACTTATGGAAATTGATAAACTTTGCAAATAATTGCTCATTTTTTAAATGCTAAAGAGAATTTCAATCCCAGAAAAAATGCACAAAACCATTTGGACTTCTCATCTTAAATCTTTCTGATATAGAAGCTAAATAAATTGTACCTTGAGTACAAAAAAACACTTGTAATAATGTCATGCTTGTCAAGGCTTCTATGATTCTAAGGTTTCCTTTTGAATTTAGGGTCAATACAGTTGGCTTGAGACAACTGTTCCAAAAATTGTCTCGTGTATGATATGGCTAAATTTCTCTAACCTAACAATATCTATAGCAGAGAAAAACAGTATATTATTCATTAACTATTCTTTTATGAATGTTTCTGTTCTCAAACCCACTGATAAATGGAAACATGAAAGACAGCTTTATGTATACATTTTATATATATTTTATGTATACATCATATATATGCATATATATATATATAATCAAATGATACCTTCTTTAGTGTTGGGACAAGAGTGAACTTTAATGTAACAAACCAACAATTTTTTAAAAAGTATAGATCAGGTCTTGTTACTACTCTACTCAATAAATGCAGTGGCTCCCTATTGCCTTTAGGATAAAATATAAATTCTTCCCAAAAATGACTTTTAAGGCTATTTACAACCTGACCCCCTATAATAGTATGATACTGAATCAAATTTTAATATGGAAGAACATAGGTTTGTAGATAGATTTACATTTGCCATATGTGAGCCATGTCTTCTTCCTATCTCCCTCTGCCCCAAATGAAAATGACATTCAGGGAGAAAAAAATTTTTGATATAGCACATTTAGCTTTTAAGGTGTATGCTAAGCCTGTCCAGTGTTATAAAAAGAATCCCATTATAATTGTATAGATGGTAATCTTTTGCACAGATGGCAGCCAGAAATTTATCGTTGTATACTGTAATTCACTGTCACATTAGGATGATAAACATGAACCAAGTCCATTTTTAAAGCCAGTGAATTTCATGAAATATTGCCATTTCTAGTTACTAAGGGCTTTTCTTTTCTTCCTGGCTCAGGTGCTGTCTTATCATGCAACATGTTCCAAAGCTGAAGTTGACAAATTTAAGGTAAGGAATTATATGTTTAGCTTGGTAGATAAAACCCCAAACTCACACTTATCCAATCCAGGCTCTACTCCCCCACTTACTGCCGTATTTATCACTTCCTTCATGGTAATACATTTCTCTGATATTCCCCTTAGATGTTCGGTGTTGGAGAGAATTTTGAGGGAGAAAGGAGAGGCAAACCTATGAGTGGAAGAAAAGTATGCATAAAATACAGTGACTATCAAATAGAGTTTTTATGTGATTCCACTCTAGTCTGCCCCCCTTGGCAGAGGGAACTAGGTTATTAAATGAATCAGTTAACAAACATTTGAAAGTGCCAGTGTGGTAGGTGCTGGGGAGGCAATAACAAAAGCTAAACAGTCTCTGCCCTAGAGACCAGTAGAAATCATTGAAGGAAACATAAATATAGATATGGAGATAGCTATGGACATATCTGTATTTACCAGTAACCTGTATGCACATATTTATATTCACGTAGATTATGTACACATGTCTATGTTTGTTGACATATTTACATAAGTAGCATATATATGTAGGAACGAGGTATATAGAAAGTAACTTGAAGGAAATTTAGGAGGCAGCTAGATGACTCAGTGGATAGAATACTGGGCTTGGAATCAGGAAGACCTGAGTTCAAATCTGACCTCAGATATGCACTTGCTCTGTGACCTTGGACAAGTTAATTAACCTTCATTGCCTCAAGTCTTCATCTGTAAAATGAGCTGGAGAAAGAAATGACAAACCAATGCCTTTACCAAGAACGCTCCATGGATGGTATGGTCAATGGGGTCATGAAGAGTCAGACACAACAAAGAAAAGGAACATATTAGGAAAGTAAGGAGATGGGGAGGCACTAGCTAACATCTGAGTAAGAATCAGGTGTTTGCCATATAGAGGAAGGAGCATTTGAGTTCTTGGAGGAAAAAAAAATTGTTTTCATTGGGATACCTTTTCCACACTCTCATTATTCTCCTTTGGAAGTCAACGGTATCAAAGTGCCTTATGTTTCCCCCTTCCTTTCTGCTAGTAAAGGTGAGTTTTCTGCAAAGGTTGAAGCACTTGGGAAGTGTAGAAAACCCTGTGGCAAATGGATTCTTGTGACTCTGGTTCTGTGTACTGGTAGAAATACAGGGAACTTCTCGGTAAATGTCAGTTGGTTTCTTAAGTAGGAGCCACAGTTCGTTTAAGGTTTTTTTTTTTTCCAGATTACATGTTGGTACAATTTTAAATAATTGTTTTCTGACATTTTGCAATCCATAATCTCTCAGTCCCTCCCTCTTACCCTTTCCCCCTCCCCAAGACAGCAAGTAATATGATATAGATTTGTACATTTGTTATTTTACAAATTCCATGCTCATGATGTTGCGAAAGAAGATGCGCATCACTCACACTAGAGAAAAAATTCATGGAGAAAATAAAGGAAAGAATGGCATGCTTCAATTTGCATTCAGACTCTGTCAGTTCCATCTATGGCAGTGGTTGGTCTTTTTCATCATGGGTCCCCTGGTGTTGTCCTGGATCCTTGCAGTGCTGATAATAGTTAAATCATTCATGGTTGGTCACCATTCATTATTGTTGTTACTGTGTACAATGTTCTCTTG
Organism: Gracilinanus agilis; assembly: GCF_016433145.1. NCBI lineage: Eukaryota > Metazoa > Chordata > Mammalia > Didelphimorphia > Didelphidae > Gracilinanus > Gracilinanus agilis. The sequence continues at coordinate 243,158,019 of NC_058132.1, forward strand.
ATTCTACTTACTTCACTTTGTATCCCTTCATGGAAGTCTTTTTTTGCAATCACCTTGTTTGTCATTTCTGATGGTGCAGTAATATTCCATTACAATTACATCCCATAACTTTTTCAGCCAATCCCTAATGGATGAACATCCCTTCAATTTCCCATTCTTTGTCACCACAAAAAGAACTGCTTTAAATATTTTGGTATGAGTTGATCCTTTTCCCCTATCTTTGATATCTTTGGGATGCAGACCTGGTAGTGGCATTGCTGGGTCAAAGAGTCAAAAGGAATGTGCAGTTTGATGGCTCTTTGGGCATAGCTCCTAATTGCTCTCTAGAATGATTGTATCTGTTCACAGCTCCACCAACAATGTATTAGTGTCCCAATTTTCCCACATCCCCTCCAACATTTATCATTTCCTCTCTTGTCACATTAGTGAATATAATAGGAGGGGGATTATAACTCAGAGTTGTTTTAATTTGCATTTCACTAATTAATAGTGATTTGGAGCATTTTTTCATAAAACTAAAGATAGTTTTAATTTCTTCATCTGATAATTGCCTCTTCATGTCCTTTGACTACTTATCAGTTTGAAGATGCTTTTCATTCATATATATTTGACTCAGTTCTCTATATATTTGGTAAATGAGGCCTTTGTCAGAGACATTTGGTATAAATTTTTCCCCCAGTTTCTTGTTTCCCTTCAAATCTTTGTTGAATTGGTTTTGTTTTTGCAAAACCTTTTTAATTTAATGTAGTCAAAGTTATCTATTTTACAACTCATAATGTTCTCTGTGTCTGGTTTAGATATAAATTCTTTCCTTATCCATAGAACTGACAGGCAAATTATTCTATGCTCCTCTAATTTATTTATGGTTTTACCCTTTATTTCTAAATCCCATTTTGACCTTACCTTGATATATAGCATGAGGAGGAGCAACAATTATTATAAAAACAACAACAACAATCCAAAGGCAGCAAGACAGAAATGAAAAAACATTTTTCACACTAGTGAAGCATGGGAAACAACATAGATCTTCCCCTAAGCTCTAATTTTTGTAACAAGGGAAATAATTGAAAATATCCTGTAAATTTATAAATATGGCTCAGACTTATTAAAATTAAGACTCTGATTCTGACATCCTTGCTATGAGATTTTAAACATTAACTTGTTACTTTTTATTACACTGGATCAATTATGTTAGAGTCTTTGCAGGAACTTTCTAATCAATCCTATAAAAATACATATACCTCATCTTTTAATAAATTTTATTATATTATTAATATTATAATAATTATTACTGTTATAATAATTGTGTGTAATTATTAATGTTGTTATAATAATTAAATATTATTATTATAAAAAGATTTAATAAAATAAAGGCCACCTCAGATATATCGAAGACATCAGATGTTTACTACTACTCCATAAAAATAAGCTATAATGAGGACTTGATATGTTTATCAAAATCATACCCATTTTACTGAGAAAACCAGGGCACTGAAAGACAAATAGGCAGGATCAAAATGTAAATACATCTTTTGATTAGCAAAAAGAGTAGAAAACAGGGTGGTGGGACAGAGGTGACCCTAATATCTGAAACATTCATGAAGTCCTAAAAGTAAGGGGGAAAAAAGAACTCTGAGCTGCAAATGAGCCACAGACCTTCAGTCTATCAGAGAGGTGGAACCCCTTTCCTAACCCTCCCAGGAAATTACTTCAGTTAAGTAGAAAAGGAGCAGCCAAACATCTGGCAACCACAACAGAAAAGAAACAGAAAACCTATAAAAGTAGAGAAGTTTGAGATTTTAAGAGTCAGAGATAAATATCCTACCATACAGCTTACATGATTGTTGTAATTGTTGTTCAGTAGCTTCATTTGTGTCCAACTTTTTGTGACCCCCATTTTGGGTTTTCTCTGCAAAGAAACTGGATTATTTTCTTCTCCAGACTGTTTTACAGAAATGCAGAAACTGAGCAAATAGTGTTAGGTGACGTGCCCAGGGTCACACAGCTTTGATTTGAACTTAGAAAAATGAATCTTCCTGACTCTGGGCCCTGCACTCTATCCATTGTGCTATCTGGCTACCTACATATCAAGGGAAATACCTTCTAAGGGCATCCCTGCGCTTAGTAGAAATGTGGTTTACAATAATGACTCTAACTTAGAATCACTGCTTTCCTTCAAATGATTCTCCATCCAACCCACTTGCTGCTAAACCCCCCTGAATTACTTTATATTTACTCCATATGTATTTTCTGTTTACTTATATGTGTACCTGATATATCCCTCTATAGAATGTAAGTTCCTTGAGGGCTGGGACTGTTTAACTTTTGTTTGTGCCTAGTATAATTCTGGGGATACAACAAGTGCTTAAATATTTGCAAAACTAATCAACTAATTACATAAGGAAATTTTGACTATGTTTAATATGATCTTTTGAAATGAATATCCTATATTTTTAAAAAGAATTGTATACAAAGTGGTTACTATAAAAAGAAATTTACCAAAGCAAAAAAAAAAATCATTTACCTGGGAATTCACTTCTGTGGAATATCTCAGGCCCCCATGACACTGGGAAAATGAAGTGTTATGATTTTATTAATAATAATGGAATAAAAGGAAGATGGAAGATAGCAAGACTGAGGAAGGACTAATGAGGGACATTATGTGAGACATGTCAGGAGGCTGAAGAAGTCACAGTCCGCAGCTGTCTGGCACCAAAATGCTGTCTTTTATGCTTTGATTTATATCCCTTGATTGTGTAGGTCTCCCATGTTTATTCTACTATTACATTTTATCTCACAAAAAATGCAAGGTATATAAATTTTAGAACAATAGGTTATTTCATTTCAATACTATTAATATTATTAACTTACCTAATTTTGGCTTTATTCTAAAAGAACAAAGCTATTGCTCTGTAATAATGCAATTTAGATTGCGTGGATAATTATAATCCAACCACCTTTTTCTTGATGTAGTTTTCTACAAGTATTCTCATAATTGTTAGTTGACTAAGACTAAAACACATATGGCCTTAAAATAATATTGATCAAGGAGAGTCAAAAGCATAATTCTCTGCCTGAGCATTCACAAGGGTAGTTCCTGATAATCGTTAATGAATTATGGTAAATAAATACTTTGATTTGACCAGCAATATCTAGAAGATTTATGCCTACACTAATGCACACTGCTTTCTTTGCCAACTAGAATATGCAGAATGTTTTATGGTAATGAAAGTCAGTGAAGTAAAGTAGATGGAGTGTTGGAATTAGAGTCTGGAGACCTGGGTCAAGATGCCAGCTCAGATACTTCATAGTTCTGTGATTTTGGGCTGGTTACTGAACTCTCCCACAGCCTCAGTTTCTACATATCCATCTAAAGGATGGATAATAATATTTGTGTAGGTTTGATGAAGAGGAACCTCTCAACACTTCCCTGAATCTTTCTTTAATAAGGTGAAATTTCATGAGTAAGGCTTACTCCTCATTAAAGAGGTTAAAACACTTGGGGCATTTTTTCCTGGCATTTATGATGTCTCACTAATAAGATATAAATTTGCCTTGTGATTGTGCAGGCTAGTTTCAGAGCAACCTTTAGACTTGAACTTTAAAAAGGAAGTGAGAGGCATATAGTGAGGGAGGCAGGGAGAATCAGAGCTAGGACAGCCAGAAAGAAAATAGTCTGATACCAACAGGTTCTGATTTGTACGGGGAAAACCTTGGCAGCCTTGTGGCCCCTTCAGAGAATTATGTGGCCCCAGAAAGGTATGGAATCTCACAGCTCTAGAAATGTCTAAAAATGAAAGTAACATTGTGCCAATGTGGAAGTTGTAGGATCAAGCATCAGAGGGAAGTAAAACACAATGGTCAGAATGGTGGAGGAGATCTTAGAACAAAATTCCTGTACCTAAATTTCTATACCCAGAGTTGGAGATCCTGAACAATTTTAAAAAATTTCCTGAACCAAGTAGAAGCTAAAGCTAACAAATGGCCAGGGACAGAACCATAGTGTGTCAGAAAAAAACATGGACTTTGCTTCATTTGTACTGTGAAAGTACATGGGGAAAGGCTTGCCTCTAGAGAATCCAAGTGCCTCCTTCATTCAGGGGAAGTCCTTAATCTCAGGGTAACACTATAAATTGCAGATTATATCAGTCCCTTGGGGCAGTGGAATTTATCAGATGACTTTAGAGCAACTCCAGATGCAGTTCCTTTGGTGGGAGAGATAGGAGGGGAACCTCAATTCTAGGGAATTAAAAATCTGAAGAACTAACTATATTATAGTATCAGTTCCCTGCCAGAGGACAAGCCAAACAGAAAGGAAAGAAGAGGTGTCTAGGCCAGTTATATCAAACTAAAATAGAAATTGGAGGTCACCAAAATATACATAAGGATTCCTGTGAGATACAGATTGACTTAGAAACCTACATATTAACATTATGTTTCATTGCATATTTGTTTTGGTAGATATTTTCCAGATACATTTTAATGTGATTCCCACACATGGAAGTTCTGCCATTCACCAATGTTTGCCACTTCTTATCTGGTTAATTTATGGTATTGAATGTAAATCCTTTGTACTTTACATTTCCTGTCGAGTTAAATAATGCTTGTCTTGAATTTGATCTGTTGTTAGCCTAAAGTTTTGCTTGGAACTTTAGGTACCTCTCCTCTATTTGTATTTCTTTTTTTATAGTGACCTAGAAACTAGGCAGTGTTCTCAGGTAAACCCTGGCTAGTGGCAATAATCAAATAAAATGATTTGGGAGTCTTGTCCCTAAGTTTGAACCCAGTCTGTGTTAATGGAGAGCTATATAAATAGACAACAAAAAAAGGATAAGTTCTCTTCTTTCTCTCTCTCTCTCTCTCTCTCTCTCTCTCTCTCTCTCTCTCTCTCTCTCTCTCTCTCTCTCTCCCTCTCTCTCCCTCTCTCTCTCTTTCTCTCTTTCTCTCTCTCCCTCTCTCTCTCTTTCTCTCTTTCTCTCTCTGGCTCTCTCTCTCTGTTTCTCTCTGTCTCTCTCTCCCTCTCTCTCATCTCTCTATGTCTTGTACAGGCTATATTAGGAGAAAAAGAAGCAATGAGATCACTACTTGAGGTGAACAAGGCAATGATAACTGATGACAGGGACAATACAGAGCCATACAATTATTATTTTGCTTCTGTTTTCTCTGACAAGGAAAATGAACTTTGAACTGAAAGGTACAGAACAAGAATGACTAAAAAGGAGATGGTGCCAAAGATAAATAGATTGTACGAGAGCACATTGATGTCTTTGATGAATTAAAGTTGCCCGACCCAAGTGAATTACATTTTCAGGTACTGAAAGAAATGATGGATGGGATTTTTGAACCACTGTCATCAGTGATATCTGAAAGATCATGGAAGAATAGAGAAGGGAAAAACATTATGCCAATTTTCAAGGAATAGGAATGGAACCTGCCAACTTTAACCTGGTGTGCTTGACTTTTATTCCTGGAAAAATTCAAGAATATATTATTAAAGATATTTTTATTAGCTATTCACTAACCCCTTCCTTTGTTCACTCATTATCCATCACTTGCCCCCAAATCTAATTTTTTTATGTGCAAAATTATCCTAGGACCTCTTCTTTCTTCTTATATATTCTTTTGTTCATCTCACCAGCTCCAATGAATTATTTAATTTCCCTATGCAGATGACTCCCAGATCTATATAGCTAAATCTTATCTACTCTCTCTCTTCTGAGCTCCAATCTAGGATCACCAATTGCCTTTTGGACTTTTCTCATTTGATAGTCTATAGTCACTCAAACTGACAGACTTCATTATCTTTCCCCCTAAACTTATCCCTCTTTTGAACTTCCCTTTTCCAGTCAAGAGTGTCTCAAATCCTTCCTATTATCTATATTCACAACATAAGTTATCTTCTACTCTTCACTCTTCCCTTGTCCTTCAAACCCAATCAACTGCAAAGTTTTGTTGAGTCTACCTTCATAGTAAATAAATAAATATTAGCAAGCATTTACATAACAATTTAGGATTCTCAAAGCACTTTACACATATCGAATTTTATCCTCATGACCCTGGGAGGTAAGCTATTATTATCCTTATTTACAGATAAGGAAAACTGAGGTTGAGAGATATTACTTGACTTACCTAGGGTCATAAAGCTAGTTAGCTTTATGCTAACTAAGTGCAAAACTGCAAAATAATAATGGCAACATTTATATTGCTTACTAAGTACCAGGCACAGTGCTAAGCACTTTATATTTATTATTTCATTTGATCCTCACAACAAACCTGGTAGAGTTAGGTCCTATTTCATCCCCATTTTATAGATGAGGAAACTGAGGCAAATAATAATTAAGTCGTTTGGCTAGGGTGACAAATCTAATAACTGTCTGATGTCAGATTTAAACTTAGTTCTTCCTGACTCCAAGTCCAGCACTCTATTCACTGTGCCACCTAAACTGCCCCAGAATCTTTCACTTCTATCTCCTTATCTCCATTTACACAGGTCACTGCCCTAATTCAGGCCATCAATCCGTCTCTCCTGGACTATTGCAATAGCCTCCTAATTGGTCTCCCTTTCTAAAATTTGGAGGTTACCCCTCCAATCCTTCTTCCACAAAACTTACCAAAGTGGCATTCCCAAAGACCAGGCCATTTCCTTGCTCAAAAAGCTCCAGAAGCTTCCTATTGCTTCTAGGATAAAATACAAAATTATGTGTTTGACATCTAAAGCCCTTCCTAATCCACTTCTTTTCCATTTTTACTATTTATGATTTCCTTCATTGACTCAGTGTTGTTCTTGCTGAACTGACCTGCTTACTATATATCTCTTGTGCATAGTACCCCATTCTCCATCCATCTACATTTGCTCTGGCTGTCCTCAGTGTCCTTAAGTTTCCTTTGCAGCTTTCTGTAACATCTCTTCATCAGTGTTAGCCAACTGGGCAATAGATCTTATCCTAGTGAAGAACTGACTCTCCAGGGAGTAGAAAAGAACATTGGACATACTTTGAAGTTTAATTAGCATTAATAACATTTTCCCACAACTTTTCTTTTTTTATTTGAAATGTATTTGTTTATTTATTGAACTACAGTTCCAGGTAACTTCTTCTTCCTCCCTCCCCACACTAGAGAAGAAATCATTTGGCAAAAAGTTGCACATCAATATAAAATCATGTCTTGCTTCTTTCTATTTATCAGTTCTTTCTCTGGAAATGAGCATACACAAGTCATTCTCCAAACAATATTTCTGTTGTTGTATATAATGTTCTCTTGGTTCTGCTCATTTCCCTCTTCATAATTTCATGTAGGTTATTCCATGGAAAGGCCACCACTTTCTTAAGTATAGGCAATCAGCAAAATAATAAGCCAAGCACTGATTTGTAGCACTTTCCCCTTTCTGGTATGAATATAGATGCTCCAACCCTGCAGGCTCTAATGCACCAGATTTTCAGAAGGACACTGATAACATAGAGGACAATCAGGATGTTGCAGGTAACCATGCCTTACAAGAATCTTCTGAAGAAATGAAGGGTATTTTGACTGAGGAGAAGAAGCCTCTGTAAGTTCATGATGATGTCTTCAGCTTGAAAAGTGATCTTTTCAAAGAGCCATTAGACTTGATTGCCTTGGTCCCAAAGTATAGAACTAAGAGCCATGGGTAGGTGTTACAAAGGCAAATTTAACCATGATACAATAACAAATTTCCTAACAATTACAGTCATCCCAAAATACAATAGGTTGCCTCAGGAGGTAGTATGTTTTCCCTCATTGAAAATTTTCTAGCAAAGGCTGAATCACTACATGTTGGGTATGTCATAATGGGTATTATTTTCTGGTTATGGGTTGAATTAAAAAAGCTGCTAGGGTTTCTTCCATCTCTAGAATTCAGTAGTTCTGTTACATTGTTGGGGTCTGGGGATAAAGGAGGTTAAGTGGAGGAAGCATACATTCAGGATCTTTAGTTTTTGTTTGGAGCTACTGTTTACATTTGCATTATTGACAGCTGTCAATCAGTCAACAAACATTTATTGTTATTAGAAATGATAACCAAGGTGATTTCAGAAAAAGCTGGGAAGATCTACATGAACTGATGCAGAGTGAAATAATTTGAACTGGGAGAACATTGCACACAATAAGAACAATATCGTAAGATGATCAACTGTGAAAACTTGCCTATTTACAGCAGTGCAATGATCTGGGACAATCCTGAGAGACTTATGATGGGGAATGTTACCCACCTCCAGAAAAAGAACTATCACAGTTGGATGGGTGTGGATCAAAGCATACTGTCTTTCTCATCAGTATAGTTACAGTTTTATTCCGGAGTTTGGGTTTTGTATGAATGTTTTCTTACAACAATGACCTTAAGTCCCACATCTAGTCCCTGTCTAGAATAAACTAAGATTGTTAATCCACAATTATACATTCACAAATGGTATAAGCTGAATTAATTGTGAATGGCTGTGGAATATTATTTGTAGGGAATATTATATATAGGGGAATCATCCATCCACTCCAATGAAGAATTGTCTACAAAGATTCATATTTTGGTTCTAATGTAAATAATGTTCACCATACAGACTTATTGTGCTTGTTCTTCTTTGGGTCAGGTAGGAATACCCCAAAAATGGAGAGTAGGAAGAGAAGACTGGATGGTGCTCTCACAGAAAATCACTGATCTTCTGTGAACTCAAATTAAGAAAAGCATTCATGGGAAATCTGTGCAGATTTTAATATACTCATATATACATACATATATATCTCTTTTACCTTATATTAGTAGAGATGATATTGAAAGACACAATTAGATCCATTTGAAGATGACTGCTTTAAATGGATTTAATAACCTGGAGATGGCAGCTGTGATAACATAAAAGAATGGGTTTAGTATACCAATTACATGCAGCTGTAATTTTACACCCATTTTTAGATTCTCTGTGGTGGACAAAGAAGATAGTTAACACTTCTGTGTACTGACAGTTTGACAGCTTGAATCACTGAAAGGGCATCCCCACATTATATTACTACCTTCTATCATCTTGCCTTTCAACTGAGAATTGCATGAGGTTACTATTGCTGTGATCAGAGATGAGCTAGTTTATAGCATGATAATGGCCCTGATAATTAAACATCACTAACTCATTAGATATTTGTGATCTATACTGCTCATTTTATATTTGAAACATTCAAATATTAATATCGAGGCCATAAATTTATATGCTGGTAAAATAAATAATATACTTCCTATTTTAATAGGGCACTAGGTGCTCCTTGCAGTCTTTCTATCCTGAAACAGTAGTGGCTTCATGGTGTAAGATGCAGCTTTGGCTCCGTGAGTTAAAAGCCCTGAGCCTGGAGTCAGGAAGAACCCAGCCTCAGACACTTATGAGCTGTGTGACCCTGGGCAAGTCACTTAACCTCCAAAGGTAACAAAAGGATCCACTGGATTCACTGGAGAAGGAATTGGCAAACCGTTCTAATATCCTTGTCAAGAAAACCCCATGGATAGCTTTGGTCCAAGGGATTATGAAGAGTTAAACGTGACTGAACGATTGAACAACAAATTCATAGTGCAAAGGGTCTATTAATACAGTGAAACCCATTTGCAAAGTTGGTATGAAAGGATCGGGCTAGCATCAGCTTTATAAGCAATGTGATATAGAGGATAGAGAGCTGGACTCAAAGTCAAGAAGACCTACTTTCATTTTTTTATTATAAAGATATTTTATTTTACCAGTTACATATAATAACCAATTTTCCACCTAAGTTTTCCAAAGTTGTATGACCCAAATCATCTCCATCCCTCTCTTCCCTCCCCCTCCCCCAGTGCAGGCAAGCAATTTGATATGGGTCCTATATATATTATCATGCAAAATATATTTCCATATTGATCATTTTTGTAAGAGAATAATCATATAAAACCAGAATCCCAAAACAAACACCCAAATAAACTACAGTGAAAAATCACATGCTTCGATCTACATTCTAACACAAGTGGTTCCCAAACTTTTTTGGCCTTACCGTCCCCTTTCCAGAAAATATATTACTCAGCATCTCCTGGCACATACTATCACCGCCCCCAAATGCACCTGTGGCCATCACAGCCCACCCTGGATTGCTGCAGCACCCACCAGGGGGCAGTGGGGCCCACTTTGGGAATCACTGTGTGGAGAGAATTCTTTGTCCTAAGTCCCTCAGAAGTGTCCTGGATCTTTGTATTGTTGAGAGAAGCTAAGTCTGTCAGTTTATCTTTCCACAATATTGCTGTTACTGTGTTCAGTGTTCTCCAGGTTCTGCTTATTTTATTCTGCATCAGTTCATGTAGGTCAAGAAGACCTACTTTCAAGCTCTATCATTCAGTAGCTACTTGACCCTGGGCAAGTCATTTACTTCTTGAACCTCAGTTTATTAATCTGTAAAATGGAGATTTTTTTAGGATTGTTATGAGACTCAAATTAGATGCTTTTTTAAGGATTGTTATGAGACTCAAATTAGATGCTTTTTTAAGGATTGTTATGAGACTCAAATTAGATGCTTTTTTAAGGATTGTTATGAGACTCAAATTAGATGCTTTTTTAAGGATTGTTATGAGACTCAAATTAGATGCTTTTTTAAGGATTGTTATGAGACTCAAATTAGATGCTTTTTTAAGGATTGTTATGAGACTCAAATTAGATGCTTTTTTAAGGATTGTTATGAGACTCAAATTAGATGCTTTTTTAAGGATTGTTATGAGACTCAAATTAGATGCTTTTTTAAGGATTGTTATGAGACTCAAATTAGATGCTTTTTTAAGGATTGTTATGAGACTCAAATTAGATGCTTTTTTAAGGATTGTTATGAGACTCAAATTAGATGCTTTTTTAAGGATTGTTATGAGACTCAAATTAGATGCTTTTTTAAGGATTGTTATGAGACTCAAATTAGATGCTTTTTTAAGGATTGTTATGAGACTCAAATTAGATGCTTTTTTAAGGATTGTTATGAGACTCAAATTAGATGCTATGTGCAAATGCATTGCAAGTCTTAAAGCATGACAAAAAGGTCAGCTATTATTATCATTAGTAGGTTAAACTTGTGATTCCACTGGAATAGGGAGCTCCCACTAAGAAAGCTATAGATGTGTACTTTGCTCTGAAACTTATTCTTCGTGAGGTTTCTTGGGACAGGTGAGGTAGTTTGCCAAGAGACACATAGCCAGGATATGTCAGAGGTCCAACTTAAACTTAGGACTCCTGAACTTTTAGGCTGACTCATGGTGTCTCCCTTTGAAGCACCCTGCTACATCAAACTCCCCATTTTTCTCACTTTTTAGATAGGACTCAGATAGAACCCATCCTGGAACAAATAGTTAGGCTATTATTATTTCTTCAATGGAAAGTTAGCATGTGTGTATGTGTGTGTGTGCATGTGTATCTCTAAAATGTGCAATACTCATTGGGTATATCATTTGATCTTTACAAGTCAGAACATTTTTATTCCTATGTTATAAATGAGGAAACTGAGACTGAGAGATGAAGTGACTTTCATAGGGTCACATAGGTATCTAAGGTAGGATCTGAGCTTGGACCTTCCTGACTCCTACTAGTTTTTCCACTGTGCCATCTAGCTGCCTCTACTATTATTCTTTTATATTGAATATGCTGGGTACAGGTGGCACCGATGAATAACTGTTTTTTTGTAGATGAATAAAAATACTCATGTGATTTTTGTCTTCAGAGTTAGGTCTCAACATTTTGGAAACTTTTTAATTCACGTAGCTTGAAGATGATGAGTATTTGTTATGGTGACATTTCTTTAAAATATGATTAATGAGTTTTTACATACAGGTTATTGAGGGGAGCAGTTGGGTCTGTCAAAATGATACAGTTTCTTGGTTAAGTTCTCCATGATGTTTGGGGTCTGCTTTTGTCTTACAGAGGCTTGTCTGGTGGTTCCATGAAAAATAATAAGGTTCTGATGTCATTTTAGTCACTGGGTCATAGCTTGCTAGCTTTGTGGAAGGCTCTAAATTTTTATAACTTTCAATGATGATTAGACAGTTTCTACTATTTTCTTTCATAACTGCATTGGACAGTAGCATGGGCTTCTTTAGTTTCTGATGGCACTGCCTTGATACTAGAATACCATTGTAAAGTTCTATACTTTTTTACAGACAAATATTCATCTCAGCTATTTGTTGTATTCTTCTTGGACATCAACATATTGTCCATGGACGGGTTTTTTTATTTTACTTTTAGATTGTAGATGTTTCATAGTTTCAGGCAAAATTAAATCACTTTTAGTTACATTTGACAAATCCAAATACACCTTCTCCTCCTCCTCTTTTTTTTCCTCCTTTTTCTCCTCCTTCCGTAGAGATCTTACATTCTATGACTTCTTTATTTGTGAAAATTCCAATCTCCTGTATTTTTGAAGGAATTCTGAGAGTTCTAACTACCTCTCAATCAGGGTCTATACTATTTAAATGTCCCCAAAAGGAGAGACTTTTCCCAAAAGGAAGAAAGAAGGCTTCAAGAAAGAACACTACACTGAGTCAGAAGATCAAGGTTCAAGTCCTTGCTTTTGCTCCTGACTAGCTGTGTGACATTGGGTAGTCTCTTTACTTCTCTGAAATCCAATTTCCTCATTTCTAAAATGAAGGTTTGGACTAGCTAATCCTAAAGAACTCTTGCAGAGATAATATTCTAAGATTTATTGAAATGTGTCTCCAGTTAAGAAGAATTAGACTAGAGTTCAAGTCACTTGAGAAATTATATCGAAGTTGGTTGTGGTTCTTGTATTTCTTGAATTTATAATTAGGTTAAATTGGTCCCCAAAATCTGTGTAACTATTTGACAGACTAATCCCATCTGCATCTGCCTTACTTAATGATATATTAAATTAAAAACTCCCTAACCAAAATTGAGATTCAAATTTGGGAGGGTAAGACAGCTCACTAAATAAGTCCAGATAATAAATAATGCATGTTAGTTAAGACTGGAGCCTGAACCTCTCTGCTACTTCCTACAAATGTTCAAAGTCTAAGGCCATTTTTCTTTCACTATCATTAGCAAAGAAGAGGGTACAGTGCGTCCTGTTTCTCTCTCCAATCTCATTCCTCTCCAATGCCATTAAAAACATATAAGAGAAATAGGAGCTGAATCTATGATTTAACTGGCTTTGGGAACTCCTGTAGGAGGAAACCTTTTCCAGTGTAGATCAGCCCCATTAATTGCAAAAAAGTTTTAATTTTCAAGAAAATTTCTCAGTGATTCTGAGACTGAAAGGAAAAGGAAGGCTTTATTTTTAACTCTAACCATTTTCTTTTAACTCAGCAACATTCTTGGGAATTGAGTGATAGTTTAACTGACCTTGAACTTAATCACAGGGACAGCTGCTGATAGCAGGAAAAGAACAGAATGTGGATGTATCTAACACGATGCTTTAAAAAAGAGGTAGCATCCACACATTACTGTAGAGCACTGAATATATAATGTTCTTTATGCTAAAAACTTCTCCATGGACTGCAGTTTGCTGTCCAATCAAATTCTTATCCTGAAATTTAATAAAGCTGAGGAAACCAAGGAAATTGGAAACAGTAAATGCTGGGAAGGTATTACATCATTCACCAAGAGGCATGTATGATCTGTTATTCTGACATATTGCTTGTCTTTCCCAAAGTCTGACTGACTATCTAGCTGCACAGAAATCTCTTGTCATCTGAGAAGCTCAGAGGAAAGAGAATAGTCCAACTTTATAAGATAACATATAAGTAGGCATGGAGAATATCTGCTTAATGATAAAGCACTTGTCAACTGATAAAGTCTTATGTTTAAGTCATGAGAACTTATGAACTAGAGATCATTTTGGAAGAGATACCAGATGAAAAATGTGAGAGTGTGTTTAGAGTTGTCTAACATTTCATACAGCAACACCTTAGCTCAGGAAGGTGGCACAATAGTTGGTGCCTTTGAAATATCGTGATTTTCATAAGAACTTTTCAGTGAAATTTTTTCTTAAGTTGTTCCCTCTCCCCCGACTGACCCGCAGAAGAGAGATCATCCTATAAACAAGTGATATATTTAGTCTTATCTTGGGCTTGAAAGAATACCTCAGTGATTTGAATTTCAACCCTCTTTTTTACACTAGTGGCAGTAAGGGATGGGGATGAGGAAGGAACTCCCTGTCATCAGATGAGCTATGGAAAATCACTGAGGACTAAATGTCTGAGATACCGCAGTTTGGCCACTGGGTGCCATCCTTGCTCCATGTTAAGATTTACTAAACTGTAGCCCTGAGAAAATGGCCAAAACCCTAAAGAAGGTAATTTAAAAGTAATTTCAAGGTGTAATAATGTTTTTGTGTGTGCGTGACCTGGAATATGTTAGTGACACAGTCAGCTTATTCATTTGCACATGGTAAAAGAAAGAAAGACTGGGAAAATTTCCTTGCAGGTTCAGCGATTTTCACCAAAGCCTTCTATGTGCCATGAATCTTAAGTGAGGTAATGTTATATACAAGTGAGTAGCAGAATGCATCATGACCACATTTAGAGATAAAACCCCAGCCTTTGGGTGAGGTCAAGATTTAACCATCTCCTTGCCAACCCCCTCCCTAAATTACTTGTGAAGTAACCAGGATGATCCTAAGCTTCAAGCTAAACAAGCAAATGTGTCCTCTGTTTACCTCTAGGGTTTCTAAAGCCATCAGAGCTCCATTGTGTCCCCAGAGGACTGGCTCCAGCCTCTTCCCATGATGAATTAACAGAGGGATAGTATCCAACCTGTTTCTGTTTGTTCGCTGTCATTGTCTGAGTTGTCAACCTGCAGCAGCCAGATGGGATAGTGTATGTCAATATATAAAGGACCCTCATTGAAATGGGTCTGACAACTTCCTGTGTGAGACCTTCCTCAACCAAGGCAGAACAGAACTCATCTATGACTTGGAAACAAAGGAATCTAGATGGCCACTTGCTCTGTATGTTATGCTGGGGGTTCTTCCTGTGCAGGAGCCGGGCTGGTCAACATCCCAGGTCCCTTCCCACTTTCTAATCTTTTGATGCAGTGAGAGCTGCTAGAGGTTCAGAGAAAATTAAATGACTTGTTAATGGCCACGTAGCTGATAAATTCAGAAACACCATTTTGATCCAGGTCTCCTGCCTCCTAGATATTATAATCAATTAAAATCATTGCTGACTGGCAGATGCTGGTAGGTAGCTTAACCAGGCAATAACAGTGGCAGGAAGAGATGAAGGATGTCAGCCCCTTCTCCTTTCTTTCTCATTTGTTCCATAACTATTTATGGACTCTCAGTTAACAAAGCTCTTGTATATGGCCTGGGTACAAGAACAGAAATGATATTAAAGGCATAGAAATTACTAAGTAAATAGCATGAGGGAACACTGTGAGTTTTTCCTGTTTAGCAAACACAGAGTTCCATTTGTCTCTTGTTTATTGTCTTATTTGGATCACTTCAGATGGATCCTGCATTCCTCTGGTTTGCCGTGGGAAAGGACTGATAGATTTTATGTTTGTGTTTTTGCATCTCGGGTTTAGTTAAATTGTACAAACTTCAAACCAATGAAAATTGTGCTCCAGCTCATTTTTAACCCACTACCCTTGCATGGAATTATACATGTTATTCCACCTATGGCAAGAGACAAAAAAAAAAGCTCTACATGTTTAACGGCACAATAAGCAAGAAGGATTTACCCATCTTTAGTTTTATGAAAACCAAATCGAGCAAAGTGAACCAGATAGTGCTGGGGAGCGTTCTAAAGTAGTCATGTTATTTAGCACAAACTCAAGCTCTCCAGGCTTTATAGAAATTAGGCGGCAACTAGAAGAAATTAGGCTTTGCACAAATAAGAATTTCATAAAAATTAAAATATGGGAAACCCACCCTGACCAAAGTCCTCAGAGTACATGGGGATGAGAAGTGAGATGGTCTGTGTGATTTTAATTTCAGGAGTTCAAATCTAGCCTCCGGCCCTGCCCTTCCTAATTGGGTGACCCTAGGTAAATCACAACCCCAAATGGGGATTATAGTAATACCTACTTGTAAGGGTTGTTATGAGGATAAAGAAAGAGAATATTTGTAAAGCACTTAGCAAACTCTAAAGTGCTATATAAATGCTTTTACAACTACTACAACCGCTGTTACTACTGCTCTGAGCCTCAGTTTCCTAATTGTTTAATGATGGTGTTAGACGACATGGTCTCCAAGGACCCTTCCATCTATAAATCTGATTCTTTGAGGTTTTCTCTTAGACCTTCTTTGCTGCTCTCTGCTGCCCTCTGTTGGTCTTCAGCTATTGCATAGCTTCTTTGGATCTGGTGCCACTCGCTAGAATGGCAACTTCATTGGAGCCTCTGGGTCTTGTTGTTTTAAATATATATTGAATTAAATCTAAAACTACATATGTTTTAGATTTAATTTAGAATTAAATCTAAAACTACATATCTAAAACATAGTTTTAGATTTAATTCAATATATATTTATATAATAAATAATTTTATTATTATATATTATGATATGTAATTATAATGATAAATTAAGATATATAATTAAATTTTTTATTAATTAAATTTTAAATTAAATTAAATTTAAATTTAAATTTCATTTTTGAAAGTGAATAGCCTTCTTTTCTCCCACTCATCCTCTCCCAACCCTGAGAAAGTGATAAAAGCAAACCTGTCACAAGCATGCATAGTCAAGCAAGGTGAATTCTCTCATTGGATATGTATGTATGAATGAATATATATGTATATGTGTATGTGTGCATGTATGTGTGCAGTTAGGTGGCACAGTGGCTAGAGCATCAAGTCAGGAAGACTCTTCTTCCCAAGTTCAAATCTGATCTCAGACACTTATTAGCTATGCTTAATAGATAATAATTGATGATGTATGCTCTCCTTCCTTATAACAATGTCAAACTCTAATCTATCCTACATGTTTGCTGTCAATGATTGTCCTTAAGCACAGATCTAAGTAGGTGACTCTCCCACTTATTCAACTCCAATGACTTTTTTATAATAAAATATCGATTTATATTTAGTTACTAAAACTCTTCACAACCTGGTTCCAACCCATCTTTCCAACTTCACTGGAAATGACTCCCTTAGCCACATTCAGTGATCCAGCCCATCTGGTCTTTCTTCTGTTCCTCTCATTGATTTCCCTTCTCTAGTATTTTCATTAGCTGTCCTCACTCTATGGGATATGCTCCCTCCTTACCTCTGCCTCACAGAATCATTCCCTTCCTTTTAGATGCAAAGCAAGCACCATCTTCTACATGAAGATATCCTGTCAACTTCTAGTACACTCACTCTCAGACAATTTTGTATTCATTTGTATCTATTTTTTCTATTTCTACTGTATTCTTTCTATTTGTATTAATTCTTTTATATATTTGTTACATGCTTGTTGCCTTTTTTATTGGAATATGAGTTCCTTGTGGTAGAGATTGTTTGATTCTTCGAATTCCTATCCCTGCCCCTAGCACAGTCTCTGGGATATAGTTGGCTGTTATTAAAATCTTTTTGATTAAATGATTGAGACTTTTACATGCTTTCCAAAAAATCCTCTCTTCAAGGCAAAAAAAGAGCTCTACAAATAGTTCCCACCTCCTTTTTTTATAGCACTGTCTTCAAAACACTTTCTTCACAACAGTAGGTGCCAGTTTACTGAGGAAGAATCTGAAGCTCAGAGAAGGTTAATCCATTTATTTAACCTTTGTAGTCACACAACTGGCAAATGTCTGGAGATCAGAGAGTCCAGTTCCTTCTACCACATTATACTTTGGTGGTTGCCTCCCAGCTAAAGACATTGGCAGAAAGAGATGAAGAAATTTGCTTCCTCCCCATTACATTTTTTATGTAGCTCACAACTATTTGGACATAAAATTCCTACATCAGGCTTGATATCGAGGTTCTCTTAATGCCAAGGAAGTTTTATCCTTCATATTTCTTTAGCCTTGGCTTAATCCAGTTATAGTTGCCAGATCCGAATAGATGATTTATCCTTAATGGCTAATTTCAGGCTTAAAAATAACCAAATTTTCTGAGATTTATGTCTCATGTGTAAGACTTATTAGGTTAGTAGTATGTTAGATATCATTGGATTCCACATGTTGGTCTTCTTCGAAGAAATAATTTCACATAATCTACAAACAGAAGATGATAAAGAATATTCTATGCTCTCAAATGTGGGTGTCAGCTGAAGGAGATAAATGTCAAATCTCTTGCACAAGAACACAGTTAAGTAGAATATTTGGGCCCCAAGCTTCCAAGACCACCCAGAAAGTGAAAGTACATTGGTCAGGGAGAAAATATTCTGGTTTTTTTTAAAGAACTGTTTATCTAAAATTCTAAAAGCATTTCATACTTGGAAGAAATACATAGGTAGACTATAAAGTAGTTATCCCTACTTTTTAACAAATTGGGAAAATAAATTAAAGAAGACAGAGCTGAATAAGGAGTATTGCTAGAACCAGTTTAGAAGAGCCCCTTGTTAAACTTTCAGCATAGACATGTATTTACACCTCAGAAATTGGCAAATGCTAAGAATCAAAGCTTAATTTATTGTTTTATTGATTTCTAAATCTAATGTGATTGAGAAAATGTTAACATTGCAGACTAAACTTAAAAGTATGTCATTAATACATATTTTTCAGAGAGCTGGTGGTTAAATATTTACAAGCACATCTCTAGTGCTGAATGAATTACTATAGTCCCCCTTTTGCAAGTGACAAGAGTAACTTTCTAATTTAGTCTGCTCTGCCTCTCACTGTGTGACCATCACCTGATTCAAGATGGCTAGTCCATCATAATGTTTTGTACCTGGCTAGCTGAATTCTGTTTTAAATATAGTCAACTCAGTTATATATGGTCATTTTATTTCATGTTGTATATTTATAAAATAGTGTTAACTTCAGTCTTCTGGCTCAGTCTGGAGCCAGCTGTGTTATCTCAGCCTAAAGTACTCTGGACCGTCAACTTCAAGGGATTAGTTTGTGGGATCTGAAAATAAAATTTGGAAGGGAAAAACTGAACATTTCATGTGCTGAAAAATGCCTGTACTTTTGCTACTAGGCTCCTTTTCCTTCAAAACAAATGTCATAATTTATCTTGCTTCCTCCTAGATACTGAAGAAAGTTAGGGGCAGCCTCTGGCTTTGCAAGGATTTCTTAGATGAACAGATGGACATTCTCCAATGTTAGATCTCAATATTGTCAAACAAAGAAGAAACATTTTAAGGAAGAACATTTTGTCTTAGTTTTTCCCCTAAAAGAAAAGCCATCATAGTAAAATGGGATGAGGAATCATATATTTTGGAGATTTTTCTTTTCCTGGGTCCTTTCAATATGTAAAGCCCTTTGGGTGGTAAATCCTAAGTGCAAAGGGTACTATGCCTGTAAACTGAGTAGAGAATTTGCCACTGCTTGTAACAATTTTTGAAGGCTCTGAAAATAACCAGGAAACAACTTCAATGTGCTATTGAGAGGAGTTGTCTATAGAAACAAAGGTTGAACAGTTGGAGAATCACAATGGAAACCAAAGATTTCATTGCAAAGACCACACTCATTCTTCCTTCCAAAATATCTGAAAGCCCCCAAAATGAAAACCAGTGGAGGGATGACCAGGTCATTTCTCTTGAATAAATCTGGTTTGTTTTCATTTTAAATAAATAAGTCAAAATATCAGACCTTCCCTGGTTGATCCCATATAATTCCAAGGTAGTACAAAAGAAAGAATGTCAACTATGAAGTCAGAAGAAATATAGAAACTGGAAGGAGTGGAATCCAAACCAATTTCTTCTGACTTTGTAGCCAAGGAAAGTGACCATGCCTCTCATTTGCTCAAGAATATTTAGTAACTCCCTATTGCCTCTAAGACTAGGAACTGGACCTGTGACTCTCTTGAGCAAGAAAATGCCTTTCACCAATGTAGGTAGGCACCTCTCTGAAGCTAATAGGCTTAAAGAGTTTCCCAGAATGTTAAAAGGGTGAATGACTTACCTAGGGTCATACAATTAGTATGTAGCAGAGGTGGAACTTGAATTCATGTGTTTCTAACAGTGTAGTTAGCTTCCTAACCAATAAACCACCCTACTTCTCAAGGATATTATACTAATTCATAGATTTTGAGCTGGTTTGGATTTAAAGACCATCTGGTCCAACATCCTTTTTTCATATTATTTCATATTATCCCTCCACACACTCTACATTTCAGTCAGACATAGGCTACTAGATATTTTTATTTATTGCATTTAGGGATCAGCTGTCACTTATAGGTTTTGATCTGGCAGGTACTTCTGGCCTTGCTCAAAAAGGACTGCAGGACTTACTAGGGACAAAGGTTCTGTAAAAATAATGTTGGCAATACAAATTAAAACATGAAACCATATCTACTTGTTGGGGGCTTGCTTTTTCTTGGAGATAGAAGATTCTATATGGACATAAACACATACAATACAAGGAAAGTGGAGGAGGAAAAATTAGGGAAGACTTTAGAGAGAGGTGGCAGCTAAGATCAATTGAACCTTGAAAGAAGATGAGGATACTGAGAGGTAGAAATGAGGATGGAATGAATTCCAGGGATGGTGGGTGGCTGGTACTGATACACAGAGGCAGAAAATGAAGTATCAGCTTCAGAAAAGAGCTAATTAGAGGCAGCTGGGTGGCTCAGTGGATTGAGAGCCAGGTCTAGAGACAGGAGGTCCTGGATTCAAATGTGGCCTCAAACCCTTCATAGCTGTTTGACCCTGGGCAAGTCACTTAACCCCCATTGCCTTAGAACCAATACACTGTAGTGATTCTAAGATAGAAGGTAAGGGCTTAAAAAGGAAGAAGAAAAGGGCTAGTTAAAAAGGAATAGTCAGTGAATATTTATTAAGTACCTATTATGTGCCAGGGCAGCTAGGTGGCACAGATAGAGTGGTGCCAGGCCTAGAATCAGGAAGACACCTCTGTCTGAATTCAAATCTATCCTCAGTCACTTGTCAGCTTTGTGACCTTGGGCAAGTAATTTAATCCTGTTTGCCTCCATTTCCTCATTTTCCAAACAAGCTGGAAAAGGAAATGGCCAAACCACTCTAGGATCTCTGCCAAGAAAACCCCAGGGTATTTTCCTTTTCCCCTGATCTCCTTGGGAAACATATAGCATTACTAGGTCTGAGGGCATACACAATTTTATAATTCTCTGGGCATAATTCTGAATTACTCTCCAAAATGGTTAGATCAGTTCACATTTCCACTAACAGTGTATTAGTGTCTCCATTTTTCTACATCCTCGCCAACATTTGTCATGTTGCCTTTTTGTCATTTCAGCCAATCTGATAGATGTGAGATATCTCAGAATTGTTTTGGTTTACATTTCTCTAATCAGTAGTGATTCAGAACATTTTTTATATACCTATATATGGCTTTGATTTCTCCATCCAAAAACTGTCAGATCATATTTTTTGTCCCTTTATCATCTGGGGGATGGTCCTTATTCTTATAAATTTGACAAAGTTTTATATATATTTTAGATACAAGACTTCCATCTGAGAGACCATCTATGAAGATTTTTTTCCAATTTTCTGCTTTCCTTCTAATTTTGGCAACATTTGTTTTGTTTGTAGAAAAACTTTTCAATTTGATTTTCTCAAAATTATCCATTTTACATCTCACAATGCTTTCCATCTCTTGTTTACTCATAAATTCCTCTTCTATTCATAAATCTAATAGGCAATATATTCCTTCTTCTAATTTGCCTATGAGTGCTTTGTAAACTTAAACCACTCTCTACTAATAGCACCATCCTCACAATGTTAGTATGAGGATCAAATGAGATAATTTTGTTAAAATGTGTTAATATTTGTAAAGTATTTAGCACAGTTTCTGGCATATAGTGAGTTCTTATTGTTCTTATTCTTATTCTTAAATTCTGACTGCTGATTTCTATCAGAAACACTACCTTAGATTTAAATAAGAAATAGTGACTTACTTTTATTTAGCATACTACCAGATTTAGAACCCCTCAATTCTTTTGTGGAGTTTTCATACCTATTTGAATTAAGGAAGGCCTACTTGATAATTAGGCAGAACAAAATGAAGAAAATTCTTATGTCGATTATTTAAAATACAGTGTTTACTCAATTTCTAACCTACTTTCCAGACTTATTTGCATCCAGTTACAAAAAAGAAAGTCTTTTGCACCAGCTGTTTGGCAGATTTGTGTGTGCACAGTTAACCTGGGCCTAGTAGAAGCATTAAGTTGTATGCATAGAGATTTCTCACTACTAGAATCTGTCCTAAGACTGTTTAGATAGGGATGTGCTTATCCTCCCAACAGGGTAGAGATATTTCAAATGGAAGCTCTTGGCTTCCTGCAGTGGAGATGAGAAACGACCAATAAAACATAGCTGAACATTTCCCTTGACATGTTTTCACTCCCTGTGGCCTCTCAAGTATTTGGAGATGAAAGGGAGGTAATGCCGAGTATGGTAGAGGCAGGGAGAAAAGCAGGAACACCGAGTTCCCCTTGAAAATATCCAAAACAAGGACTCAACCATTTCTGTGTCATGGACCTTTTTGGCCGGCTGGTAAAACTTATGGGTTGCTCCATAGAATAATGTTTTTAAATTATTTTTAATTTAAAATGTATATTAAATTAGAAATAATTTTATAAATTTTGGGAGGATTTTACAAAAGGAAACTAATTAGATGGAAATATAGTTCTAGTCTAGAAGCATTTAGATGCCTACTATTTGCCAAGAACTTTTCTAAGCACTTAGAACCCAAAGAAAAGCAAAAAAATAAGAAAGGCAAAAAATAATTTCTGTTTTTAAGAAACTCATCATCCATTGGAAGAAGCAAACAAATATAGACAAACAACTCTGATAAGGGAAGGAAACTATTAGCATTAACAGGGACAAAGAAAGAGTCGTTGCTGAAAACGAGAACTGAGGTGAGACCTAAAGGATATTTGGGAAGCCAGAAAGCAGGTTTAAGAAAAGAGAACATTCCAGACATGGGGGAACAACCAGTGAAAATGGATGCTAAGGGGAAAAGATGTACCCTGAGTGGCTGTGTGGTACAATAGGCCTGCAGGGAAGAAGGCATGAGTTCAAATTTGACTTATTGTTGATAATAGCAACAATTGCTCCGAAGGATGGTGATCAAATGAGATAATATTTTTAAAGTGTTTAATCCTGGCATATAGCAAGTACTTTGTAAATGTTTGTCCCCCTTCTCCTTAATCAAGAAACAGCCAAGAGGACAGTGTCAGTGGATCACAGAATACATGGAGAGGGGAGTAAGGTATAAGAAGACTGGAAAATATTATTAAATTATTATCTGAATAACAAAAAAGTATCCAGTTGTCAAATACATTTATACATAAATACTGTATATATACAAGTATATATTTGATAATGGTTACTTTTGTTAAGTGGAATAATTTTGAAAATTTGATGATTAGATATATAAACACAAAATTATTATGTTATATAATCTAACATTTTGACTCATTATCTTTTAGTGTTGTTGTTGAGGCATTTTTCAGTTAGGTCCAGCTCTTTGTGACCCCATTTGGGATTTCCTTGTCAAAGAACTGGAATAGTTTGCCATTTCCTTCTCCAGCTTATTTTATAGATGAGGAAAATGAGGCAAACAAGGTTGAATGACTTGCCCAAGTCCCCATAGCTAGTAAGTGGCTGAGGTCAGATTTGAACTTGAGCAGATGAGTCTTTCTGACTCCAGGCCTGGCACTCTATCCAGTATGCCATCTAGCTGATCTAGTTATTATCTCATTTCTTAGTTATACCTATACATACACATCTATTTGATAAATGGACAATTTTTATTAAATATATAATGATTTAACGTATATGAAATAATCTATTTGATCACTGGATTTTGTTAGATTAAAATTTAATGTGTGTGTATTTAAAAACCACAAATCAATGGATTTCAGGTTAAGAGCCCTTTACATTGTAAGTTCTTTGTAAAATTTTTTTTAATTTGTAAAAGATTGTAAAATCTCTTTCCATGAGCAAATTAGTTGAATATTTTTTAAAAATATAATAACTCTTCCTAGAATATATAGAGCTACGGCATACATGATTTTTTTTAGAGCATGTGGAATATTGTTTGGAGTTGTTTTGGGGAGAGAGCAGGACAACCTTGAGACTTATTTTTAGAGCTACCTCTAACTGTTCTTCAGCCGATGGAAGTTTTCTCAGTGAGATTTATATTCCATCTAACAAGGTACCGTTAGGGCTATCACTCAGCCTTGAAATCGTTTTCCTCTTAGATGGAAGACGGGGCCAATCCCAGATTTGCATAGCTCTTCCCACCTGTCACTCTAGTCCCAGCCTGGTAGATCAGCTCAGCACAAAAGCCAAGATGTCCAGTGGCAGGTTTATAAGTTGCTGCATATACAGAACTCGTTTATACAGACAACTAGCAGTCACCCAGCAACAGGGGAAAAAGCATCATTGGCTAGCTCAGCTTCAGCTGGGAGAAAGGTAATATGATTTGATATCGGATCAGGATGAGGCACTGGATAGGTGTGTTGAGGAGAGAAGGAGGGGAGGGCATAGATATGTCCATATTTGAGTTTCTCACTGGCAAATGTGACATTGAAAAAAGAAGGGGGGCAGCTGGGTGGCTCAGAGGATTGAGAGTCAGGCCTAGAGACAGGAGGCCCTAGATTCAAATCTGGCCTCAGACCCTTCCCAGCTGTGTGACCCTGGGCAAGTCACTTGACCCCCATTGCCTAGCCCTTTACCACTCTTCTCCCTTGGAGCCAATACCCAGTATTGACTCCAAGATGGAAGGCAAGGGCTTTTAAAAAAATAGGGAGTTCCTAGGAGGAAACAGCAATAGTATGGCTGAAAGAGTTTTAAAGTTCATATAAAGAAAGATGCAAGGGATAAATCTTATTGATGAATCTGAACTGCCTTTGGAGAATTCACCAAAAGTGAAGGAGTGATACTGACCATGCTAACAATTCAAGCTCTCCTATTTAAATGTGGAATGTATTATATCTTTGGCATTATGGTGAATGTTTATCAAACTATTGAGGGAAGTTCTTGGTACATCGTAGGTTCTCTATAATGCTTAAAATTCTCTTTCCTTTGTAAAAAGTAAGTGGGGGGAGGAGGCAGCTGAGTGACACAGTGGACAGAGAACCAGACCTGGAGAGAGGAGGTCCTGGTTACCAGTCTGGCCTCAGACACTTCCTAGACGTGTGACCCTGGGCAAGTCACTCAACCCCAATTGCCCTTACCGTTCTTCTACCTTGGAATCTGTACTTGGTATTGATTCTAAGATGGAAAATAAGGGTTAAAAATAAATGGGGATATGAACATTAAATAAATAATGGTTTAATACCAATAATATTCTTATTTTCCATCTTGCATATAATGTTCATTTAGTATGCTAAATATAAACATTGCCCAGTAGATGGTATTATTTAAGGCCAACCCAACAGATATAAGACTGAAGCAATCTTGCATAGTCATAGATTATTGAGCAACAGGAGCAATTTACAGTTCACTTGTTCAATCAGAACCAAAAAGGCTTATTTGAGCAAAGGCATCTGGCTTGCAAATTATGGAGGGTCCCAGAGGTCCAACTACAAAATGAAAAGAATCCATGACAAGGAAGGCATAATTTCTAATTAATGAGGTCGAGTGGCACAGGCTATACTCATTGTGGGAAAGGCTTTCCAGATCCAGGCTTTACATGGGGGAAAATCTCTATCAGGAACATCCTCAAATGCAAAGAACAACTGTACAGACATGGGATAGCAGGGAACAGGTTGGAATGAATTCTTGAAATTATTCTTTGTCTCTGGTCAGATTCCTCTCAAATGATCTTGATCAGCTTGGCCAGAAACTAAATTAGAAAGGCTGGCTCCAGCAGGCATAGTTGGCAGTTTGGTTGGGTGCAGAGAAGAGTAAGTCCTTAGGTTAATAAGCAATCATTAAGCACCTATTATGTGCCAGGCACTGTGTTAAGTGCCTGGGATACACAAAGAGGCCAAAGGCAGTTGTTACCCTCAAGGAGCTCATAGGGGAGGCAACAAGCAAACGAATATGTACAAATAGAGAACTGGACTTAGAAGACATGAGTTCAAATTCTGTCTCAGATATTTACTAGTTGTTATCCTGGGCAAGTTATTTGTCTTCTCTTTGCCTCAGTTTCCTCATCTGCAAAATGAAGGAGTGGGACTCAATGGTCTCTGAAGTCTACCCTAGCTCTAAATATTTGATTCTATCTAAAAAATGTATGATTCTTTTGAATTAGAATGAGGAAGTGTTATCTGCACTAGTCCACAAGGGTAAGAAAGCTTTGAGGGAGAAATCCGATGAAGCACCCCTTGTCATGCCCCCCAAATTTTTCTTTTCTCTTGCTCCTCTACTGCAATCAGCTGTTTGGAGAAAGACCAAGAATGAGACCAATTCATACAGATTTACTACATCTATAGATTTACAACAGGGGACTTGAGATTGTCTCTACTTAACACTGTATGATAAGCATTCAAGTCATAGATGAGGAACTGACTCCCCTTGCTTTACTTTGAAGGAAGGAGAAGGAGGAGGATATTGTACTCTGCTCCTTATTGCAGGGAAAACTTAGGAAACTCACAAATCCAAAGCACAAGTTGAAACTGGGAATCTAAGCCAAAAAATTATAAATATATATAAATATATATATGTACATATATATGTGTGTGTATACATTCTAGGATTCCTATGCATTCATCTCACAGTTGCAATTATTTTTTTGACTACTATACCCAACCCATCGATTGCATTGATTAATTGTGCACACAATTTGGCTCTTATAAAGACTTTTCAGTTGCATACTTCTAATAGATATTAATCCTGAACCTATAATCTATAGTTAAGAAACTGTACTATTTATTGTAAATTTGTAGAGAAAAACTCTTTGATGGCTTACCTGTGGCAAAAGTCATCAATCTTTTTTTGGAGTAAAAAAATAAGATGCTTTTATAAGTCATAGTGGGGGGAGATAAATCTAAAACCTTTGGACTGGGGGAATGGGTACTATTGCCAGGATTTGCCTCCTCTGGGAATCTGACTTTAAGATCACTACTACATCGTGATATTTATCTAGTTAGACCCCCTTGTTTTATACATGAGGAAATAAAATCAAAAAGATTGAACAACTTGTCCAAGATTACACTAAGTAGTAAATAACAAGAGTCAAGACTTGAACCTAGATCTTTTGACTCCACGTCTAGTATTCTTTCCACTATATACTCTAGAATTACTTCTTATAGTTCCTTGTCTTAGACAGTAAAATATATCCTCTTCTCCATCTGCTAGAGTAATATCTGAGTGGTTCTCTCTTTGTGCTAGCTCCAGAAGGCATAACACAAAGTACAGAAAGTGGTTATTGAGTTGATAATGATACAGTAGAAAGAACATGGCACCAGAAGTCAGAAGACCTACATTCGAGCCTCTATGTTATGATTCAAGGGAATATCACTTAACCTCTCTGGGCCACAATTTCTCTCATCAGAAAAATGAAAGATTGAACTAAATGAATCCTAAAATGCCTTGCAACTCTAAAATTCTATGAGTCTATGACTTCTTGGGCAGTTAGGTGATGCAATAGACAAATCACAGAGTCTAAAGTCAGGAAGACTCATCTTCATGAGTTCAAACCTGGCTTCAGACCCACTTCCTAGCTGTGTGATGCTTAACCCTCTTTACCTCCATTTCCTCATCTGTAAAATGAGCTGCTGAAGGAAATAGGAAACCACTCTAGTATCTCTGCCAAGAAAATCCCAAATGGGGTCACTAAGAGTAAGAAACAACTGAACAACAACAAAAATGACTTCAGTGGTAATACAAATGATATTGGATTCCCATCAAAGTGGATCATTATAGAGGTAGTAATGACCTAGTGAATAGAGGTATTAAGAGTCAGGAAGGTCTGAGTTCAACTCTTGCCATAGACACTTACTAATTGTGTAATCTGGGGAAATCCTTCTATTTTCATTTCCTTCTCTGTGAAATGGAAATAATAATAAGACCTACTTCCCAGGGTTGTTGTATAATCATATATAATATATGCTTTATATATATACACGTAGACACTAAACCTGTAGTCAATGCTCACCATATCCAGGAGGAGGAAGGGAGACAATTTAGATCATATAACTTCAGAAAACTTATGTAGAAAATTATTACATGTAATTGGTAAAATAAAATATCTATATAAACCTGTAGTTCAAATAACCTGATTTCAAATCCTGTCTCAGATACTAGCTGTGTGACTCTGAGTCACTTCACTTAACCCCCATCTGTCTCAGTTTCTTCATTTCCAAAATGGACTCATGATATCCCTACCTTCCAGAGTTGTTGTGACAATCAAATGAGATCATATTTATAAGTCACTTTACAAATCTTTAAGTGCTTTATAAAAATGCTAGCTATCATCATCATCATAATTATTATTTTATTATGTATGAACTTTAAAGGGATAATATAGGAGGAGCAGTGATTTGCCAGGCAACCATCTTCATAGACAAAGTCAAATGCCTGCAGTGTTTTTCTTTTTAAAAAAAAGCCCTTACCTTCTTTCTTGGAATATATACTATGTACTGGTTCCAAGGCAGAACAATGAAAAGGGCTTAGCAAAGGGGGTTAAGTGACTTGCTCAAGATCACACAAAGAGGAAGTATCTGAAGTCAGATCTGAACCCACAACCTCCCATCTCTAGGCCTGGCTCTCCATCCACTAAGCCACCTAGACACTTAATCCCTGTAACAAGCCCCAGCCAGAACCAGCACAGAAAGTTCCCAGCTGCTGGTACATTCCTGAGAGCAAGATTTTTATTTTAATGCTCATCCTTAAACAGTGGCAGGAAAGCTTTGTCTTAGCCACTGGAAAAGAGAGAACTATTTTAATGATAGTCATATATATATATATATATGTATATATATATAAATAATTTCAGCACTCCCTTTTTTTATTATCAGCATCTCCAACCGAAAACAGAAATGTGTTGCTATTTTGAGTTTATAAATTGATTCCAAGAAGAGCAGCTCCTAAAGGTTCCTATTGCTTTGACATCCTCATAGATGCCTGAGAGTGAGGCTTTTATATTCAAGCGAGGATCTGAAAAAGGAGGGGAAGAGAAGGTGAAACTGAGTGCGATGTGGAGTTTGAGTATGTGCAGGAATTAACGATGTACTAACTATCTAACTACCTGAAATAAAAATGGGGAGGCAGTGACATCAACTTTATTGGGCAGTTCTGTCAGGGTTTCTTATGTGTGGCTGGAGATTATGCATGGCCGGTAGCTGACGCCCTGAGCCTCTTTCAGCTCTTACCGTGTAGCTGTCTTCAGCCTGACTTTCCCCTCGGCCCCTTGGCTTTCTGACCTATGTTATTCCCATCTCTGGGTTCTCAGTTCTTGATTTATTCTCCTTTCTGACTGCTGCCTCATCTTCTGTTTTGATTTTTTTTTTTTGGTGGGGAGGGAGGAAAGTTGGTTTTAGCTCTCCGTATATGTCAAAAAGCCATTCTTAATTTATGTTTAAATAACAGTGACCAAAGTCCGTAGAAGGAAGCTGCCTCCAGACAGAAGAATTAGAATTTTTATAGAATATATACAGTAGCTGCTGCAATATCTAATGTTCTCTTTCTCTCTGAGTAGGTGCCATGGATAAGAAATTATTGTGAGAAACAGAGACAGTTAGAGACAGAGTGGGGAGATAGAGGGGAAGGAGAGAGAGAGAGAGAGAGAGAGAGAGAGAGAGAGAGAGAGAGAGAGAGAGAGAGAGAGAGAGAGAGAGAGAGAGAGAGAGAAGGACAAAAAAAG
>NC_058132.1:243188123-243216340 GCF_016433145.1 Gracilinanus agilis
GGAAGACAGAGAGAAAGAGAGAGGGGGAGAGGAAGAGAAGAAAGGGAGACAGAAAAAAGAGAGAGACAGAGGCAGATAGAGGGGGAAGGGGAGGAGAGAGGAGAGGCAGAGACAGAGACAGAGAGAGACATGGAGAGAGAGAGAGAGAGACAGACAGAGACAGAGAGAAAGAGAGGAAGGAAGGGAGGGAAGAGAGAGGGAGAGGAAGGAGACCAGGTCTTAACAACTACCAAAGGATTATCAGGACTTCACCCCAGAGGCAGATAGGGAGGGGAAAATATCATCTTTATAAATACAAGATGGCATGATGGCACATATATAACTTATATCAAACTGTTTACCATCTCAGGAAGAGGGAAGAGGAGGGAGGGAAGGAAAGAATTTGGAACTCAAAATGTGAGAAAACGAATGTTAAAAAGTACTTCTACATATAATTGGAAGAAAAGAAAATATTACTGAAAATAAATAGATACAAGATGACAGAGATGTGGGTCTCCCCAGGCTGCCTATTTGAAAAAAATACGAAGCTTTTAGTAAATAGGCAGCTCAAAACGAGTTGACTATGATATGGCAGCCAAAAAGACCAGAGAGATCTTGGCTTGCTTTAAGAGAGGCTAATTATCACTAGGGAGG
Organism: Gracilinanus agilis; assembly: GCF_016433145.1. Lineage (NCBI taxonomy): Eukaryota > Metazoa > Chordata > Mammalia > Didelphimorphia > Didelphidae > Gracilinanus > Gracilinanus agilis. The sequence goes on from NC_058132.1 coordinate 243,188,757, forward strand.
TAATAGCCCTGCTCTACTCTTCCCTGGTCCAACTGCATGCAAGAGGATTATTTTCAATACTGGATGCAGAAGAATGTTGGGATAAGCTGGAGAGTGCCCATCCATAAGAGCACAAGAAAGAGTGGACTGGAAAACATGCCATATGAGACTCAGCTTAAGGAATAGGGGACATTTAGTCTGGAGAAGAAAGGACTTGGGGAGAAGATGAGAGATGGAAAAGAATAAGCACTTATTAATTGCCTAGTGTGTGCCAGGCACCTTACTAAGCACTTTTTACACATATTACCTTCTTTAATCCTCATAAAAAACCCTGTGAAGTAGGTGCTAAATATATCAACATTCCCAAGAGGCAGGTGCTGTTTCTTATCCCCATTTTACAGTTGAAGAAACTGAGACATTCAAAGGCTAAGTGGTTTGCCTAGAGTCACACAATGTGTGTCTGAGGCTGGATTTGAACTCAGGTATCCCATAGTCCAGGCCCAGTGCTCTGTCCACTTTGCCCAAGTGTTCATAGGGTTGTTGCTTGGAGGAGTTTTTCCAAGCTACTCGGAGGCAGATTTAAGATCGAGGCGAGAAGGGTAAAAATTCCTAATAGCTAGAACCATTCAAAAGTAGAACAAGCTGCCTCAGAAAGTAATGAATTCCCTGTCACTAGAAGTTTTTGAGCAAGATTGAATGACCATATGGCAGTTATACTGTAGTGGGAATTACTGTCCAGATTCAGGTTGGATTTGATGAACTCTGGGAGCCCTTCCAAGTCTGACATTCTGTGATTCTCTAATACTGAGACATCTGGATATTTGGAATTAGGCAGCTAGGTGGCACAGTGGATAGAGGGCCTGACCTGGAGTCAGGAAGACCTGAGTCCAAATCTGGCCTCAAATACCTATGAGTTCTGTGACCCTGGCCAGAATCCTTAACCTCTATAAACTCCAGTTTCCTCATCTGTAAAATGGAGATTAAAAAACAGCACCTACCTCCTGGCAATGTTGGGATGATAAAATGATATCTTTGTAAAGTGTTTTGCAAACCTTAAAGCACTATAGAAATCCTAGCTATTGTTATTAGAAATAGGTGCAGTGTTCACTGAATCCTGTCTGTTTGAATCTAGATGTTTATACTTTAATAGCTCAGAGCAGCCATGCTTTCTTCAATATCATTCATTTTCTACCAAGGCAGATCGCAATGCCGCTATACCTTCATAGATAGTCTATGAAATGAAGTAGCCAAGAAAAAGACATCACCTAGTGACCAAGCTTCTGGGGATGAGCCTCTCTGATCTCTGGGCTGCTCTTTAAATGATTTACAGCCTGCTTCCTGGTGTGTACTCAAAGCCTTTGCAGTTCTCTGGGAATTTCCAGACCTTGCATTTTGTGGCATCATCTTGGAGAACTCACCTCCAGGTCAGGGGAATAGCACTTTCATCTGGATACTTGATGTCTCTCAAACATTATCATTCTTTGCAGAGACCTTTGATGGGGCTGAGAGTGTGGACCATTAGCTTTTATGTGGCAAGTTACCATTATAAGATAGCTTTAATATTTATTTGTTAACCCATCTAGTTAGTTGTGATTTATACTCCAGCATCTTCTAAAAATGATTTGAGGTGACATGACCCCGAATGCAAGAAGAGATGTTACAGAACTACCACCACCAGGAGACTGGCTAAGCTGACTTCTTTCTTTAGTGATAGGATTCTCCCGAGCTCTATATGTCTACATAAACATACATAGAGATAGATAGATATGTCTATGATGATTACAAGGGCATGACTTTGAATGACATGAGAGGTGTTATTTATGACCTGGGAAAGGCCATAAATCATCTAACTGGACACTGCTCAGCTCATGAGGGGATGGAGCCTTTGTCTTTTACCACATTAGTGCCATATTTTAACCAATTCAGCTAAGCAGTTACACAGTTTCTTAGTTGCATTTAAACATTCTTCCTTTGATTTTTATGAACTTCATTCTGCCTTTTCTATTCTTTTCTCAATGCCTCATTTCTTCCAGGCGGATAACTTTGGTCCTATATTTTATTCCTTCTTTTCCTTCAGTATCTATATCCAAACCACATCCCATGGATTTTTTCAGTTTTATTAATGTCTTTTATTTTTATATCATAGTAATTTTTACCTCATCCTTACATACATATACACGTATATGTACGCATGCACACATGCACATCACCCAGTGAACCATTCCATGTAAAAAAAGAAAAGACATAAGTAAAACCAATTGGAGACCATATCTCACAGAATATGCAATATTTTGCTCTACTACTCTCCTGCCTTGCTACCAAAGAAGATGGATGCATTTTTTCTTCTCTTCTCTTAGAAGCCAATTGGTCATTATAGTTATTTAACACTCAGATTCAGTTTCTGTTCTTTTCATTTTTATATAATGATTGTAATTCCATATATGATTAAAAATGGTCTCATTATTTTGCTTCACTTTGCATCAGGTAATACAAGTCTTGCCCATTTATCAGAATTCCTCATATTCATCATTTTTATTGTGCAACATAGCGTGACAGTCATATACCACAAAATGCTTAGTGATTTGATTTCTTAATTAATGGGCATTCGCATTTTGTTTTGGTTTTTTAAATATCACTTTTATTACTTCTTCCTTTCTATTCTTTCTACTAACCCAGTCTGGCACCCTCTTCCCATCACCTCATGCCAGGCTAGTTAATGTCCTGCCTTGAATACAACCTGTCTCTTACCCTTACAATTCCTCAAATCTTACTTAAATGTCCCTTTTGACATAATTTTCCTGTTCAAAAACATAGTCTTTTCTTTCTAGGACCTCCAGACCCACTCTATTAGCCAATCTTATTTTCAATTCACAACATACACAACATATATACCAAGCTTTCACTTAAATCAGTTCAGTTTCTTTATTGTCTTATCCATTTCCACCCCTGTACCTTCCCTCCTGCTATTGCCACTACCTTTTTTCTCCTCCTCATTAAAGATCAATTTTTCTTTTTTCTCCTCCTCATTAAAGATAAATTCTCATTTTCCTACATGAATTGTCACAGTCACTAGTCTAGAAAGAAATGGAACTGGGATTTGAACTCAGACTTTCCAATTCTGAAACTTCCTTTTTCCTTCTGTGATTTCATTTGTCGATCTCATTAGTTCTCATGGATTCAATTATGATCTCTATGCTAATTATTCCACCAGATTTATTTATCCAGCCCTAACCCCTTTGCTAAACTACAGGTTTACATCTCTAACTGCATGATGGATATCTCATACTGGAGATCTCATAAACATCTTAAACTCAACATGTCCAAAATGGAACTTTTATCTTTCCTTCTAAGCTCTCTCCTTTTTCTAATTTTCCTCTGACTGTCAAGGGCCCCACAATTCTCCCAGATACCCAGGTTCAAATCTAAGGAGTCCTTCTCTATTCCTCCCTTCCTTTTGCCCCCTCCCCTCTTTTTCTGTCTATTGCCAAGTTGTTAATTCTATCTTTTTTACTATTTCTCACAGATACCATCTTCTCTCCTTTGACTCTGCCATCACCCTGGTTTAAGCCCTCATGACTTTATGCCCAATTTGCTGCAATGGTTTGCTGATTGGTGTCCCTGCCTCAATTCTCTCTATATTCTAGTCTATCAGTTTGGTGGATTGATCTTCCTAATTGATTGACTGATCAGATTGACCTTCCTAAAAAAACATTGGTCTGATAATGTTACCCTCTCTATCCTCAAAAACGAATCAGTAAACTTCAAAGACTCCCCAATACCTTCAGAATAAAATATAAAATCTACTGTTTTGTGCACTAGGCCCTTTAGGACCTCATAACCTGGCTCCCTCCTATCTTTCTAGTTTTTTTGCAGGCCCCTATCACTCCCCCCACTCACTGCTGTGGATTCTACAGTCCAGTGATAATAGCCTCCTTCCTATTTCTCAAACATGACCTCCTATTTCCCAATTCTGGGCCTTTACACTGGCTGTTCCCTCTGCCTGAAAAGCACTCCTCCATCATCTTTATCTCCTGCCTACACTGGTTTCCTTCAAGTCCCAACTAAATTCTGCCTTCTGCCAAACATCTTCCCCAATCCCCCTTAATGCCCCCCACAATCCCTCTGTCTATATCTTGTGCATACATAGTTGTTAGCATGTCATCTTCCCACATTAGACTGTGGGCTCTTGGAAAATGGAATAGATTTTTCTACCTTTTCTGTCATCACCTCTCCTTTTCCCCCTTTCTTTGCATTCCTCAGGGCTTAACACAGTGCCTGGCACATAGTAGGTACTAAATATATGTCTATGGACTGACTGAATCCAAGTGATCTTCCATTTTTCTCTTTTGCCCCTCTATCTATGAATGAATGATGCAGGGATTAAAGGGAAATGTCTCTGAAAAGAACATGAAACCTCACCTGGACACAAAAACTTGAAGATTTCTCAGTTTCTTTCTCACATGCATTACTCAAGAAAGGAGAAATCCGTTTTGACATGCTTGTCCAGAGTGAAATAAGAATCCAATGTCTTGTGACCTTTTGGAGGATTGTAGTTTAAAAAAAAAGGTCAATGAAAGATCAAATCCCATCTCCCTAGTAAAAATGACACTTTTAATAGGTAGTAGGCAAAACATACTACATCTATTTTAGGGAAGTGGTTTACTTTGGCTGGTGCTCATAGTAATGGAGAATTGACTTAAAGAAAATAGTCTCTGTTGCATTAATCAACATTATTTTTGTTGCCTAATTCCAAAGCAAGAGAATTCTAGTTCTGGTAAAAAGCTATTTTAATATTTTATTTTTATTCCCAACAAAACAGCTTTCAATGATGAAGACTGATTTTAACAATATAAATAATCTACCTTGGGGTGTTTTTATATCATATTCGATGACAAACTATGAAATGTAACATTGTTGCTCTGACAGCCTATGAAATCCATCATCTGTTTCCTTGGGTCCTTCATTCAGAAAAGAAAAATTGATTTTAAAGGATTTATAGGCTGATCAGAAATATCTGAATGCAAGATTTGCAGCTTTTAAAATCAATATCAGGATTTACTGGTGAAAAACCAGAGTCAGTGGGTGAAATGTTATTGTAATCATTTATCCTTTGTGACCTTTAAAAGAATAAAAAATCACTGCTGTCTGGAGCACGTAGTTTATATCCTGCAGCATGAGGCAAGAGGCAGAGTTTTTTCACCTTCATCCCACAGTTCACGACACTCATCAAAGAAATATCCAAACGCTGTTCTTAGGTGGCAGGTGTGCCGTGCAATCTCGGTATTTAATAAGCAAAGAGCAGGAAAGGTAGGTCCAGGGCTGGCAGTTCTTTGTACCGAGTGTATATGTGGAATTTGTTGAAACTCTAATCCACATCATTCGATTATTCTTCAGAGCATAATGCTTTCTTTGTTTGTTTGTTTTGTTTTTATCCACCTTCAGTCTTGGAATCAATACTATAAAAATATACTTAATTAATTAATTAAATTTAAGTTAAAAAAAAGAATCACTATTATATATTGGTTCCAAGAAAAGTGGCAAAGGCTAGGCAATGGTGTTTAAGTGACTTGCCCAGGGTCACACGGTTAGGAAGCCAGATCTCTACCCAGGACCTCCTCCTTCTAGCCTGGTTCTCAGTCTACTGAACTACTAAGCTGACAATGCTTTCTTAAACTTGTATTGATTCAAAGTGTTTATCATCATTCTGCTATTTACATGTGGTGGTTTGGAGCATAGGACTCTATGGCAGTCATGCATGGCCTAGATGACCCTTGGGTCCATTTGAGACTCATCACCACAATTGTCCTTACGATGAACAACAAACACTGCATCACCCTGGTTGCAGTTCACAGTGTTTCTTATGGCTAATGGGAGTCTGTATATTATGGATAAGATGGATTCCTTCTGCTTTGGAAGCTTCTAGTCCAAAATTCATGCAGCAATGAACATATTTTTATCTAAATTTTACCTTTGTGTATTGTTTAATTGTGACCGACTCTTTATGGCCCTATGGACGACTCAAGGGTTTTTCTTGGTAAGGATGCTGGAGTGGTTTGCCATTTCCTTCTTCAGTGGAGCCTCTTGTTAGGCAATCAGAGGTTTCAGGATTTGCCCAAGGTCACATAGCTAGAAAGTGTCTGAGGCTAGATTTGAACTCCAGGTCCAACATTCTGTCTACTGAGCCACCTTAGGCATAGAAAAATTAAGTGGCTTGTCCAACCTCATACAGCCAGGAAGTATCAGAGACTGAATTTGAACTCAGTTCTTCCTGACTCTCAGCCCAATGCTCTAAACACTGAGCCACATTCTTTAAGTTTACTTCGATAGAAGTTTATTTTCCTGCTGTATAGGTCGACTATTGTAAATTCAGGATTTTATCTCTCCTGACCACGTAGATCAGGGGTTGGCAACCTTTTTGGCCGTGAGAGCCATAAACGCCACATTTTTTTAAAATGTAATTTGGTGAGAGCCGTACAGTGCTCACAGTGCGCGCTCCTGTAACAGCGCCTGAAAAAAAATGGACTTTATGGCTCCTGCAGAAAGAGCCATATCTAGCCCTCAAAAGAGCCAGATATGGCTCGAGAGCTATACATTGCCAACCCCTGACGTAGGGCTATCCCTCTCCATCTTCTGTTCTCAGTGGCTCTAGGTAAACTGCAATCAATCCCATTTCAGTCTGTTGCTTAAGCTGCAGCTATCAAAAGGGGGCATGTAGAATAGCTTGCATATGTCAACCCCAGTTTGGGGGAATATGTTATTTAAATTAAAAATGTAGGCATGCACTATAATCATGGTAGATGGTAGAAAATAGTATTGGATAGAACCTCTTGTGTCTCTCTACGGATTCTGTTAGTTCAGCTAGAGTGCAAATGCATTTGTTTTTCTTATCCTTAAATTCTGTGTTTATCATTTTAAGCTTAGGTTATTTAAAATGAAAGATCCATTATTTGTCTCTCATGCACTTTTAGCATCAGACTTGGTACTCATCTATTAACAAAGCAAAATTGGATTTTATTCTAGTTTTGGGAAAATCAATGGTAAAGTTAATGTATGGCATTTTAACTCCATTTCCTAAATTAGCTGGTCTGAAACATATAGGAAAATCGGTAAAAACAAAAATTTTTTGTTGGCTCAGAATATTATAACTTTGGGGATGTTTCCATTGGATAAATGAATCTCAAAAATGTTTGATCTGTAGATTCAGTGTAAGTGAATTTTGGCACTGAAATATTTTGAACTTATCATATATACTCAAACAGAATTATTTAGGTATCAGGTAAAAAGTGGTATCAGAATTGGTGATCATCACCATTCACTTTGCCACTTACGTATTAGGGGGAAATTTCCACTATTTGGATTTTTCATATTTATCTTTGAAGATTATTTAACTTTACTTGTCAGGGCAGATAGATCAAATAAGTGGACTCCTTATAAGAGCAGACTCCTTTGTGAAGACTTTACCCACAATTTGGAAGCTTAGTCATTTGAAATCTAGTTATAAATGAGAGTGTTTATTTCCCTATATAAATTCTGGAAACCATGACAAGGGGCAAACATTCAGTCTCTGTGCTATTAATAATAATTAGAATAACAATAATATATAGAACTTTAAAGTTTACAGAGCACTTTACAAACATCTCATTTTATCCTCCCAATTACCTCAGAGAGAGATTCTCATCTTCATTTTACATATGAGAAAACTGAGACTGAAGTGATTTACCCAGAGTCACACATCTAGTAAATATCTGAAGTCTGATTTGAACTCAGGTGTTCCTAACTCCAAAACCAGTGCTCTATTCACTGTATTATCTAGTTAGGGAAACTGGATCTAAGCTCACAGGAAAGATTATAGAGTCATAGAGTGAGAGCTGGAAGAGACCTCAGAAGTCAACTAGTTCAACATCCTCATTTTACAGATGAGGAAACTGAGTCCCAAGGAAACTAAATAACTTGCCCAAGGTCCCATGGGTAGTAAATGGGGATATGACTAATTCATCTGATTCCAGAGCCAGGGTACTTTCCACTGTCATACTTAATTAATGGTGGCATAGTCCTTGGCACCTTGCAGACCTTAACCAACAGGAATAGATTGGCAGGACCAGCATCTCCTCCTTCATGATGATCAGATTGTGGCTGAGATACCCATCCCTTTCTTGCAGCTGTTAGGAATGAGGGAATAGTGTCTTCCTTTCCCTGACTTCCAGTCTTGACATGACAGTAGTAGGGAAAAACTATCATAATAAATATGCCTCAAAATATACCATCAAATGGCATTCTTGTGTAGGATGCTGAAGAAGGATGTAGGTTTGACTAGTACTTTGGATTAGTACACATGTGGAAAAGTGTTATACTTCATTACCACTTGTGTCAGTAGAAAAACCATTAGGTTGCAGTCTGGTGGCTTGAATATATCCACAAAGTTTTGCGGATGAGATGTTTTGCAAAGTATATATTCAGAATTTTTTAAAGAGTCTTCTTAGCAAGTTGGATAATTTATTTATTCACTTATTAGATTTATTTAAAATGTTCCCATTGCCTGAGGGCTTTTTGGCACATGTACAAAAATATAAATACAATAATTGAATTAAATACAGCAGCTGAAAAGCCTCATAAACAAAACAAAAGCTGGAGACTTCTACCAATTAGTGTATGACAAATCTGAAAGATAGTCCTCAGTGACTTGAATGTTGATGAGCTAGCCCACCAGCCAGGGGAGAGAGAGTTCAACAAAAAACTGGGAGGAGGGGAGTCTGAGATGGAAGAAAAAGCCCTACCCAATCTTGATTCTATATTTAGCGTGGGCACCATCTAGCTCAGGACCTTGAGCAAATAAGTGTCTCTGGAACTCAGTTTCCTAACATTTAAAACGAGAGGATCAGACTAAATGACATCACAGGTTCCTTCCTAGTCCACCTACATATTCTAGAATTCTTAGCAATACTTTATTCATTATTCCAGTCAACCCCTGATCCCACCAATCCCCCAAAGGTACTCTTTCCAACAGTGAGGATTACAAGCCATCCTTGCTTTCTCATCCAATGCTCTTCTGACCCACATCTTCTCATGAATCGTTTACCCAATATGCAGAGAAGACTAGATGTTTTTAAAATGTTCTTTGGATGCCAGTGAAACATCTAGGTTCTCATTTTGTGACCAGTTCATTTCCTTTATTGTTCATGTGTCTCTTGCCCAATAGACTTTATGCTACACCTTATGGATATAAATCCCTACTGGTCTATACTGTGCCCAGGAGATGTCTCTACATTTTCCCCATCCACGTATTGATGTGACTAGATTTGACTTTAGGATGATAACATTGGGAGAAGTGTGTAGGATGTATTGGAAGGAGATATTGAAGACAGAGAAATCATTTAGGAGGCTACTATAAAAAGCTAACCAAGAGGTCCTGAACAAGATTTTTGTCCATGGAAATGGAAAGGAAGAAGTAGATATTAGTGGTCTTGATAACTGAATGATTACCTGGATGTTTGGAGACCTTAGAGACAGATTAGTAGCATTAGCAGAAATACAGAAGTCAAGAAAAGGAATAAGTTTGGAAAGGAAAATGATGAATTTGGTTGATGTGGCACTAGTTATTTAGATGGGTCTGATGATTAGCAGAGATGGGGTACTCAGTGTGGAACACTGCATATTATATTATCAGACTCAGTTGATATGTTAGCTAATTGTTCTAAAATGCTTCCCCCACCCCTTTCCTTTTTATTTTTTGTTACTAGGGAAGGTTAACTGGGTAGGATTAGGGGTGGGATATATTTCGAAATGGAAATGATGAAAAAAATATCAATAAAATTTTTTCAAGTTATAGCTACAAATAAAATAAGTGCTATTAATTACAACTAGAACCTTGTCTCTGGAGAAGGAAATCAACACCTTCATTGTGCTTTGGATTAAAAAAAAAAGAAAGCCAAGACATTATGCCTCACAGTCCTAAAGTTATAGTTTACTATTAAATCTTTTTGGTTTATAAAGGAGTGTGAAGGTGATGGTAGAAGCAAATGTGGTCTGGGAAATCTGGAAATGACCAAGTTGAGAAGAAAAAACAGATGATATTTATTAGGGAGGCAAATCAATCATCACCTGAAACTGGGCTTCAAACCTCTCCTTTTTCCTTGATTCTGCCCAGTTCCACTTTGAGGAATGTATTCCCAACTAATTGCTGAAGGCACCATTCCCTTGTGGGTAGAGAAAGAGATGGGGTCTCCCCTGCACTCTTCTCTTTTTTCTTCCCCCTGAAACAGCCCACTTCTCCTTCTCACCTTCCTCCTTTCTGCCTCTTACTCTTAAGTAATGTACACATGGAGAGAAGACACCAGCTGCACTGATCCCATGTATCTTCCAAAATTTCTCCAATAAGATGGAATATTTTCCCATGCTTCATTCAACAGTATGACTATAGAGTAACTTGAGAGCATCCCTCTCTCCCCAAGTGTAAGTAGGATACAAAATATAGGGATGGCAAAAGGAGGCACGAATGGAGCAAGATGTTAGGCAGAAGGATGACTCCCCAGGTACCTTTCTACAAGAGGATTGCTTTCTCAGGCAGAATGGGCAGCCTGGTTTTATATTTGACAAGTTTACAAGCCTTCAGATCCTTATCTTTGAGGTGTTTACCTTGAACCTGATGAATCATGTTTTCCTCCAGTGTATTTTGGATTCTCTAGCAGCAAATGTATTTCTTTCCAAGAGTAAAAATAGCTCAGTATTGCTGGGTGGCATTATAGAAGGATGACCAAATGTGCTGGATTGTATTTTCAGGGGGACAGAGCTGGTTCAAAAGGGCATTAATAAGATAAATAAGATATGTTCTTGAAGGATTGGTTGAGAAAAAATTGAATCACAGAGTATTTTTATCATTAAAAAAACTAAAATATTTATTTATGGACCTTTAGTAGATGAAATGGGAAAGGCCTAATACACCAAGATTGAAATCTCAGATTGAAGGAAGAAATTCTAGGCACAGTAACATTATGGTGCCTTTATATTGAATATTATATTAATGCTGCAATAAATAAAATTATGGAGGCTCAAAATCTGCATTTACCTGTGCAATGTCAACTGTATCTTCATGGTGCCCTCAATTCTACCATGTTGGATTTTTTTTTACTCTTTACTTTTTGTCATAGAATTAATTAATAATACTAGTTCCAAGACAGAAAAATGGTAAGGGCTAGGTAATGAGGTTTAAGTGACTTGCCTAGGGTCACACAGCTAGGAAGTGCCTGTGGTCACATTTGAACCCGATCTCCTCTATCTAGTACTCTCTATCCATTGAGTCACCTAACTGCCTCTCTTGTTGGGTTGTTTGTTTTAATCATTATTGTACCCATCTACATGGTACCAACAAAAACTGGAAACTTTTCAACATGACTGACACCTCCATTTTTTTTACTGTTACCATTTATTATTATTTTATATATAATAACATAACAATAATATAATGCATATGGTTTATTATAAATATATAATAATTTATAATAAGTATGTTTATCCAAGAGAAATAAATTCTCACATTAGCTATATCCGAAAAGCTGTCTCATTATTTTATTTTTCCCCTCCCGAAGAAGGCAGGTAATATGATATAGGTTATACATATATTATCATATAGTACATACTTAACAATAAAAATTAAAAAAAATGTAGTTCCATCATATCTCAGTTGTAGAAAACTCCATATCGTAGACATGTTCTAATAGAGATTGGCTTCTCTCCTTGATGAAAGAAATTTGTGGATAATGATCGTTTCTGTACCTACTTCCATGAGCTCTGTTGAAAGAGTTTTCTTGATGTAGTTTCAACAATTACTTATATAACCAACTACTAGAACTATGAACCAGAAAACTATATATTTAGCCCAGCAAATAGCTCTTGGGTTCCATGACAGCCTCTCCTCTGGTGACAAGCAGTGATCACCATTGCCCCAATGTTAAAGATATTTTCCTTTGCAGAGCCACTTTACTTATCCCAAGCTTGATACTTACTAAATGCTTGTCGATTGATAGGCTTAATAAATTGTGTGGAACTTCCATTTTTCTGCTTTCAAATAAGTTCTGTAACAGTGTGGGTGATGATTGAAGTTGATCATGATTAAACAACCAACAACACTTATTTAGCACTTCAAAGTTTGCAAAGTGCTTTACATTCTTTACACTATGACAACCCTGGGAAGCAGATGCCATAGGCATTTTTTATCCCCATGTTAAAGATGGTGAAACTAAGGATCAGATATATTAAGTAACCAGACCAGAGTCACAAACCCAGGATATGGTGAATATGGGTTCTGAACCTACCTAATGCCAAACTCTGGCACTTTGGGGAGAGACAGAGCGAATAAACATTTATTATGCACATACTATATATTCTAGACACTGTTCTAAGCACATTACAAATATCATTTGATTATATACCCTTTGCCATGTTGCCTACCCCCATAATAATTGATAATGATATTAAAGAGAAATGGTATTAACACAACACATTTTACGTTTCTCTATGCTTGTATAAGAAACATTTTAGCTCATGTGCATTCCAAATAAGAGATTTCAAAGGGCCATTCAAAATCATCTAATCCAAACCTCTTTATATTTAAGAAATTCGCCTAGACCACTCATAGATGTGCCTGCCTATAAATTCTATGAAACTAGCTACTTAATTTATCTATGTTTTTATAAGTACACATATACATAGATGATCATCAGTATTATCAGGAAGAGTATTTGAGGAAAATCTGGCAAGATGTGTAGCTGGAAGGGTTAATGAAATTCCTGATTAAAACTGAAGATGAGATTAAAAACAAAAACTTGGGTGATTGTTCTGTGTATGTTCTGTGTGTTCAGAAACACTTCTCTGCCTCTCTCAGGCTAAATATAAATCTAGGTGTGTTTTCGGGCTTTGATGAGACCAACAGAGGTGGCCCTTTTGCTCTGGTGACAGATTACTTCTTCACTGCAAGTGATTGCTTTATTCAGCCTTTAGTGTAAAAACCTCTTTTTTTTAATGCTGCATATGTTTTTTTATGGCACCAACCAATATAAATATTTACTAGATCTATGAGTAAAAGTATATAAATACTTATTTCTCATGCATCTTAGAGAAATCTTGGGGGGAAATGTCAAGGATAGGATCCTTCCCTTCTTTGCTTCCCCTTCCCTAAATCTATGACCGAAAACACAAACAGGTTTATTCTTAAGGATTATTCAGAGAGACATAAAACTCATTTTTCACTCTGTACATTTGGGCTATACACTATGTAGATATCATGATGCAATAGAAATAATATGGGATGATGAGTCCAGATACCTAAGATGAATCCTAGGTCTGCCACCAATTAGTGGTAAGACCTTTATCTAAAATAATATCTCACATTTATTTACATGAGATCCTAGCTCCTCCTCGCCATATCCCATTGTTCCTACAGTTACCCTAGCTTCTCAGCATGTGAGTTAGAATCTTCTTTAAAACATAGCCTACAGCCCTACCAATATGCTTACTTTTACTTGTCAGTTTAACAAAATGCTTAGCTGAAGGCAAAGGCTTTTACTGTCTAAATTAAATGGAGGACCACATTTTCCTGATCACTCCTGTTGCTCTTTCTCACCAAAATTGTTGTTGTTTAGTCATTTCAGTTGTGTCCTACTCAATTCTTCATGATGCCATTTGGGTTTGGTTTTGTTTTGGGTGTGGTTTTTTTTTTTTGGCAAAGTTAACAAATAATTTGCCATTTCCTTCTCCAGCTCATTTTACAGATGAGGAAACTTAGGCAAATGGAATTAAGTAATTTGCCTAGGATCACACAGCTAGCAGATGTCTGAGGCCAGGTTTGAACTCAGGAAGGTGAGTCTTTCTGACTCTAGACCTGGTGCTTTATCTAGTGCATCACCTTCCTTCTGCCAAGTTACCAAAATTACCTTGCATTTGTTGTATGGATACATCTATATGGATAAAGATACATGTCTCTCATAAAAGAGCAAAGCCATATGGTACATTTGGATTTGTAGTTGGAGGACTTAGGGTCAGATCAGACAGAGGAGAATCTGGTATTTGTTTAGTGTCATTTGTACCCTTTCCTGGTCTTTTCCTTCATGAGGCATCATTGGTACTTGACCTTACTTCTCAAAGCACCACATGCCAATTTGATATATTTTATTGATTGACTGTATTCTTTCAGATGGTGATGAATTTCTGTTGTGGAAACGTTTCCATATTTAACAATTAAATCATAGAATTCATTTCAGGGGTGAACAGGGCCCATGATCACTGATCAACCTCAAAATCCATGGAGGACCATTCAGATTTGGGATGGTCATTCCCAAGGAGGCATGGATTAGTTAACCCAAAGTATGTGTATAGATATACAGATATATACACATAATATGTATAATACATACATTAAGTACTATATATACACTATATAATATGTTTACATAATATATTATAAATCATATATATACACACACATATATATTATACATAAAGAGAAGATCTGGAATGATAATCTAAGTGGCATCCTGAGGTCTTCATACCAGGGAGGTCTGACTCATAGAGTCCAGATTAGGGAGAACAAATAGTTTTGTCAGGTATAGAGCTAAACAACCAAGATAGCACACAATGATCTTGAACTATAGGTTTGCTATGATTTATTCATAATAGTCAGGTCTTCATCTTCATCTGCCACCACAGAGTTCAAAAAGGAACTATTTCTCTATCAGAATAGTCATGGTGGATTAAGTCAATAAAAAGCCACAACTAGTCTACTTTGCATTGTTGCCAACAGATGTGCCTTATAAAATATTAATATTTTAATTAATATTGTTTAAATTAGTGACTTAAAAATGTTAATATTTATGTGTGGAGTTTACAAAATGATTGTACTATGAATACACAAGAGCTCTATCATTTCATCAGCAGAAGGGATTCCTGGTGTGAGAATTCTCTCTTCCAAAGCAGATGGCAACATATTTATGATTTAGTAGGACCACAGGGTCAGAGACTTAGAGCTGGAAGGGCATGAGAGGTCATCTAGTCTAACCAGCTCATTTTATAAAGGAGGAAGTTGAAGCCAAGAGAAGTTAAGCAGCTTGCCCAACATCATATAGATAATAAGTGAGGGCTAGGATTTGAACCCAAGCTCGAAACTTTATAACTCTATTCTGACATACTGCCTATATCTACTATTCATAATGCTTTGCTGATTTATCTTGGAAATTTACTTTATGAACAATACTTGTCCATTTAAAAAAATAAAGACTAGAGGGCAATACAAGATCGCATGGCACTAAGTGTTTGATTTTGGCCTAGAGTTAGTAGTAGATAGAGGTACTGGTAGAAAAGTCACTTTTCAACCAAAACCCCAATTTAAGTGTGTTTTAGATGCTATCTTGCAGGTTGGGAGGGTAGCTAGTGTGTTGAGTGCCAGGCCTGGAGCTGTGTGACCCTGGGCAACTTACTTAATCTTGTTTGCCTCAGTTTCCTCATCTGTAAGATGAGCTGGAAAAAGGAAATGGCAAACCACTCCAATATCTCTTCCCCAAAATCCCTCAAATGGGATCATGAAAAGTCAGACACAACTGAACAACAAGGGAGAGCAACCCTGAAAACCAAGGAAGAGCAACTTCACTTAGCCCCTCCCTCAAAGGCTATGAATATCATTATTTGGGAGTGTGACAGTTTTAATTATCATCTGGAGCGAGACAAGGATCATAGAGAGAGAATGAGGCACAATGAGAAAGAACTGAGAGAAATTTTTCCCTGAAATCTTGAGTGAGTTAACTGTCAAAGAAAAAGAATCTGAAAAAAAATTGGGGGGGGGAAGAACATTTTCTTAAATTTTTTATTTTGAGAAGCCATTATAAAGAGAATTCCTGGACAATTTTAATTACCATCCTGAGAGAACTAGGTATCTAAAAATGAGGAGTCAGTGTCATTCTTCTGCTTTTGAAAGCATAGAGGTGACTCCGGCTGTGAACTTTATTCACTGCAATACATTGTAAATAACTATTTATGCCTTCATTTTATTATTTTCTACTATAATAAATTGTATGAGCAGTAAGCAGTAACAGTCTATGAGACTGGAGGTTTTGAGATTTAGAGAGAGTGGAATAAAAGCTTATGGGAAACGAAGATTCTCCAATTTATTTACAAACTGAGGGGGCTCAGAACTAATTGATTAATAATAGGGATTGTGAATTTATGAAAAAGTATCAGGATATGCCTTTTGATTGACTTAGAACCACATTAGAGAATTTATAAGAAAATGGGCCATCATCAGCCAGAGCAGAGTTGGTGTTTGCTAACTATTGGCATTACCTATATGTCTTTATATTTACCCCATATTTTAAAATACATACATATAATCCAGTCTAGTTTATGACTAGAGTGAAACAGGTTTCTCTCAGAGGTTGAACCCCCAGATCTCCAAGAAAGGGGATAAGATGGTGTGCTAGTCAGGAGAAGAGCCCAAAAGCTTTGAAGTGAATATTCTTGGGGATGGCAGAAAGATAAGAATTTTTTTCAGCCAGGTAGCTAGGGGTAAATCTAAATGCTGACAAAATTTTTGTCTTAGGAATAAAAAAGAGTTATGGAAGATGATTAGTAAAGAGGGACGTTATGGATAGATGCTATCTTTTTAGATCTAAGGTTTCTGGTCCAAGCCTTAAGAAAGCTGATGTGAGGAGGGCTAAAAATCATATGACCTTGCCAACTGATTCCATTGACTTCTACATAGTGCAGAAAATGGAGAAGTAAATGAGTCTTCAAGAAATTATAGAGGGGTGAATAAACCATCCTTCCTGTTGTGGAAAGATAGGCAAAGAAGGAATCTCTTGATCCTTGTCTTTTCTCAGCTTAGTCTTAGTAGCCATTGTGGAGAATCACAGAAATCTTTACTGCTTACTGCTTCTAGGGTCACCAGGGTTCTTCCAGGATTCCTGGGTTTAGGAACTTCATAGTAGATTCATCCTGTTCTCTTCATGCATTCTAGTCAAAGGCTTCCTTCCCAGTCAAAGTAGGAGGTCATTTCAGTCTCTCAACTCCCTCGGTTTATCCCTAGCTGTCAGGAAACAGGTTCTTCATCTTCTTTCTTTTTATATACTTTAATTTACCCCAATTACATGTAAAAACAATTTACATTCAGTTTTTTAAAAAAATTTTTGAGTTCCAAATTCTCTCTCTCCTACTCCTTCCCCTTCCCTGAATGGGCAACCTGATATAGATTTTACATGCACAATCATATAAAACATTTTCCCATATTAGTCATTTTGTAGAATCAGTCTCAAATAAAAAAATAAGCAAATGAAATATAATGTTAAGATTAAATTTTCTGGAGACTGTATCTTAATTTGTAATTATTCATTAAATCATAAAAAGTGGGCCATAGAAACAAAAAGCACCAGCCACATGGGACTGGCTGTTCCCCTTACAAGCCTCTTCCCCTAGCCAGCTGCTTGCCAAAGCTGGCATTCTCCTAGCTGCCTTCCCCAAGCCAGCTACAGGGTCAAATTACCGGCATGCAGCATGCCAGTGCTCACCTATCCACCTACTCTCACTGCATTTCTGAGGCCAAAGAAAGCTTTTTCCTTTCCCCAATCCAATGTTATGCATCCCTTTTCTAAGTCCCAATGATTTGGAGGACTCCAACCTCCTTCTGGATCAAAGGTGAGTCTCTTCCAGACACCAGGAGTTACATAGTTCTTCCTAGCACCAGGGAGCCAGGAGGCTTCCAGTGTCCCCCCAGAATGTGGCACATGTCCCCCTTGTTTCTAATAGTTTGTTGGCACATAAAGTATCAGCCTTTGTCCTTAATTTGATCAGAAGGTGAGGTTGAATTGCAACCTCAATCAGAGAATGAGCTATTCTCAAACTCAATATGAAACTTTGCCTTTAAAATCCAAGGCTGATCTTAGAGTATCAAGAGAAAGAAAAGGGGTGCAGGCTAGTGTTGAATTCTCACAATAATTTGTTTTGGTCTGCATTCAGACCCCATCAGTTCTTTTCTCTGGAGGCAGATGACATTTTTCATCATGAGTCTCTAGGATTGTCCTTCACTTGATTGAAGATCTCTGAATTGCTGAGAATAACTAAGTCATTTGTAATTGTTCATCAAAAAATATTGCTATTATTGTATACAATGTTCTTCTGGTTCTGCTCACTTCATTTTGCATTAGTTCATGTAAGTCTTTCCAGATTTTTCTGAAAACATCCTGCTTGTCATTTCTTATAGTACAACAGTATTCCATTACAATCATATACCACAATTTGTTCAGCTATTCCCCAATTGATAGGCCAACCCCTCAATTTCCAATCCTTTGCTACCAAAAAAGAGCTGTGATAAATAATTTTGTACAAATAGATCCTTTTCCTTTTTAAAAAATCTCTTTAGGATAAAGACCTAATTGTAATATTGCTGGATCAAAGGCTATGCCCAGTTTTATAGCCCATTGGGTGTCATTCCAAATTGTTCTTCATAATGGTTGGACTAGTTCACCAACTCTACCAACGGTACATTAGTGTCCCAATTTCCTTCTACCCCCTCCAACATTGATTGTGTTCCTTTTTTGTCATATTGGCTAATCTGATAGATGTGGGATGGTACAAGTTTATTTTAATTTGAAATTCTCTAATCAAGAATGATTAGGAATTTTTTCATATGACTATACATAGCTTTGATTTCTTCATCTGATCTATTCATATTCTTTGACCATTTATCAGTTGGAGCATGACTTATATTTCTATAAATTTGACTTAATTCTCTGTATATTTAAGAAATGAGAACATGAGAAATCAGAGATACCTATTGTACAAAATTTTTCCCAGCTTCTGCTTTCCTTCTACTCTTGGTCACATTGGTTTTATTTGTACAAAACCTTTTCATTTAATATAATTAAAATTATCCATTTTACATCCCATAATGCTCTCTATCTCTTATTTGATCACAAATTAATCCCTTATCCATAAATCTGACAGGTAAACTATTACATGCTCTCCTAATTTGCTTATGGTATCAACCTTTATGTCTAAATCATATACCTATGTTGACCTTTTCTTGTTATATAGTGTGAGATGTCGGTCTCTCCCCAAGCTCTGCCATAATGTTTTCCAATTTTCATAATAGTTCTGGTCAAATAGCGAGTTCTTATCCCAAAAGCTTGGATCTTTGGGCATTAAGTCATTTATTACTAGGTATTGTGTACCTATACTTTTCCATTGATCCACCACTCTATTTCTTAGTACCAGATCAGGAAGAAGGTTCTAATAGTTGTTGTTACTCTCTTCCTTCTATTATTGGATATTTGTGGGGAATTTCTCAGTCTAGATTCCTTGAGAATGTGAGGAATTTCACCTACCAGCAGGTCAATAAGAGTGGAGGTCAAATGAAGAGGCGAAAGTGAAAGGGAAAAAAAATTTTTATTAGTGCTCTAAGAAAATAAACTTGAGCTGGCAGTAGTTTCAACTTCCTAGAATACAGATTTTTTTCAATAGCTTTTTTCAGACTTATTTAGAGTACACAGTCAATCAGAAACATCTGTGACATTTAAAAGGACCAATGTCTGTCTCTGTAGGAAAGATGATCTGGAAAGTTCCTAGTTGCATGCTGAGTGCTATATGTGTGGGATCCAGAACAGTACATTCTGATGACAAGGTTGTTTTTCTCCTACAATATTATCATCCAACTTCCTCCTCTTTTAAATCATACCTCTCATGTCCAGGCATAAATGTCTCAGGATTCTGATATCTTGGGGCTTCTTCAAGTGAGTGGTGGTTCCCATTTTATTACCTGTTTTGGACAAATGAGGTTGGATAGGAATCAATCTTATTTAGTGAGTTCTAATTACACTCAGCTCCTAGGATCATAGGTCTTGAAGGGACCTCAAGGTCATCTAGTTTAATCCTCTCACTTTCTAGATAAGGAAACTGAGGGCAAGAAAGACTAAGTAACTTACCTAGGGTCATGTGGATAGTAAAGGATCAGTGCTTAGATTAGAACTTATGTTTTATGATTTTAAAAATCCTAGATAACATCAAGTGGAATACAGTGAGTTGATCTTGGAACCAGCTCTATGAGACACAAGAAGGTCAACAAGAAAGAATGATGAGAGACTAGGAAAGAGCTAGACTTAGTTTCCAGTATTATGCATAAGAGTTAAAATGGATTAAAAAGGCTTTTAACTTTTCCCTTTTATCTGCTATTGTACCTCTCCTAGAATGTTCTTTAGTAAAAATCTAAGAAAGGTGAAGTTCTGCTTGAGAGGGGCAAGAAAAAGAACCATGTCCTTCCCTGCAAACTAAAAGTGGTCTTGAAAAGTTTGCTTAAAAAAAAAATAAAAAGATTGGTGGACAGAATGATAGAAACTAGAAAACTCTCATTCAAGGACTGAATATGTAGTCATTTAAAACAGTTGTTTGGTGTGTGTCAAGGAAAGTGATCTAGTCATTTCCCCTCATACTTTGTGAGTCCAAGTATGTCATCATTGATTGCCATATAAAGAGGAAATTTACTTCCCTGACTTATTCTGCTTTCTACTGCCATACAACTTGGTAGTTCCCCTCATTCCATCATATTATATTGCCTACTGCAATGGGTGATGGATGCATATTCCCTATGTATATTCTGCAGGTTGTATTAGGGATGTTACAGTGTAGCATGATCCAAACAAAGTGGCTCATATTGGCCTGAGGGATGTCCTAATTCTTGTGTCAACCAGGTTATTTTTTCAGATAGTCTTAGAGATACTGATCTGTTTACAAGTTGGTCCACATATGCAGGAACTCTGGGAAGCTGGATTTATTCCAGAGCCATTTTGGGGTTGAGAGCCTACACTAACTGGTTCTAAAATGGATTGGAAAGGATTAAAATATGGCTTACCAAATGGACCCAGAATTCTGGATTCTATAAAATAGATCCATAGATGAATCTTTAGAATTGTCCGACATTTACTTCAAGACAGTGAGTTTCCCAAAGATTAATCTCACTCTAGGTACAGAAGTAATCTTTGGCCTGGTACATAAGGGCTATCCACTACCCCTTGATCAGTATTGCCAAACTTCCTGCTAATATTTGTCTGGGAATTAGTAAGTCAGTCAAGAAGCATTTACTAAGCACTTGGTATGTGCCAGGCACAATGCTAAATGCTGAGGATACAAAAAGTGACAAAAGATAGACCCTGTCCTCAAGGAGCTTACAATCTAATAGGGATACAAGAAGCAAACAAATATATACAAAGAAGCTATATACAGGATAAAAATATATGTACATATATATCCTATATACAAGGATAAATAAGAAATAATTAAAAGAGGGAAGTCATGAGAATTAAGAGGAATTGGGAAAGGCTTCCTATAGAAGATGGGATTTTAATTGGGACTTGAAGCAATCCAGGGAAGCCAGGAGGCATTGATGAGGGAGAGCATTCTGGGAATAAGAGATAGCCAGAAAAAAATGCTTGGAGCTGAAAGATGGAGTGTCTTTTTCTAAGAACATCAAGGAGTACCGTGTCACTGCAACCAATAATACATCATGAGGAGTAAGGTATAAAAAGGTGTGAAAAAGTGTGGGTAACCTGATTATGAGGATTAAGTATTTAATTCTGGAGGTGAAAGGGAGCCACTGGAATTGGGGCAGTGAGGAGTGGTAACAGGTTCAAACTTGTGCTTCAAGAAAATCATTTTGGCAGCCAAATAGAGGAAAAATTGGAGTAGGGAGAGACTTGGGACCGGCAGACCCACTAGCAGGCTATTGCAATAGTCCAAGTATGAGGTGATGGAGACCTATATCTTGGTGGTAGCAGTATCAGAGGAGAGAAAGGAGCATTTTGAGAGATGTTAGAAAAGTAAAATGGTCAGGGTTTGGCAACAAATTGGATCTGGAGAGTGAAAAATAGCAATGAACCTACTTCATAAGCGTAGAGGACTAGAAGAATGGTACTGCCCTCAGTCAGGGAAGGGTTTAGCAAGAAAGGTGATTTCTATTTTGGACTTACTGATTTTAAGAAGTCTACTGGAAATCTAATTGGAAATTTCTGAGAGGCAATTGGAGATGTGAGATTGGAGGTCAGTAGAAAGTTGGGGAAGGATAGATAAATTTGAGAATTGTCAGCATACAGATGGTATTCCATGGGAACTAATAAAATCAGCAAGTGAAGTCATTTAAAGGGAGAAAATACAAAGGTCCAAGACAGAGCTCTGGGAAATACCTCTTGTTAGAAGACATGATCTGGCAGAGGATCCAGCAAAGCTCACAGAGAAAGAGCTGTCAGATAGGTAGGAGGAGAACCAGGAAAGGGTGGTGTCCCAAAAACCTAGAAAGAAGAGAGTGTGTAACAATTAAAGGGAGCTTCTGCCAAAACTGTAATAATAATAAGAGCCAATAACCAGTGTTATGATAGAGGGGAGATAGAGAGAGTCTATGTGGTGAGACTCTCTTCTATCTCTCCCCTCCTGTCGAATATATACTGAGAGACGTCGTGGGGGTGTCACCCCAAAACTGGGTGACCTGGATGGTTGTGCCACCCCACAGGAGGTAGGGGTGAGGCTTCTCTATAAGATGAGGTATTGGGTACCCCAATCCGATTCTGAATGAGGGCAGGGTTCACACAAGCTTCCCCCAAGGTCAATCAACTTCACAGCCAGTGGTCTGGCTCCACGATGGAGGCAGCCAGACCAAGCTGTGGTTCCCTCCTCCCTTGTTGTCCCTCAGGCACTCTGGAACACTATCTGACTAATGAATGGCTTTTATTCTTCACAATTCAGGGATTGGGGAAAGGGGTGAAGAGCAGAGGGATCTGGGGGTGCCCTCTTCTCTATTTCTATGGTGTCTATCATTCGGGTGGGAACCTTTGGGGTTCCCACTCCCAAGATTCTTCTCCCCCCCTTCTCATTCTGTTTCTATTTCTATCCTTTTCTATAATTGTAAGTTTCGACTGAAAAGGGTCTCTCAGCAAGGTTGGGTAATGGGAGAAGGAGACTAAGAGATCACTCCCAAAATGGAGTCCAAACACTTAGCTGACTCTATAATTGAAGTCTTGCTGGGTGAGATGCAATGGAATCTTTGACCAGGGAATCAGGGTTTCAGTGTTAAAAGAAAGATCCTCAGGAAGCCCTCAGAACTGGATTTGAGCTGAGATGTTCTCCTCCTCCCTCTCTTAGTCCTCCACCAGAAATTCTTCTCCTCTCCTTCCTCCTCCAGAGAATCTCCCAGAATTCTCTCTGATCTCAACTGTCACCAACTGCCACCAACTGTCAGCCACTCCTTCTCTGGCTCCTTTTGTCCCATCCCCCCTTGCACAAATCCCATCCTTACAAGTATCGGGGAGGAGAGGGTGATCAACAGTGTCAAAAGCTGCAGAGAAGTTAAGAAGGAAGACTAAGAAAAGGCCAATAGATTCAGCAATTATGAGATCATTGGTAATTTTGTGGAGAGCAATTTGGGTGGAATAATGAGCCTATTAGAATCCAGGGTGGAAGGGGTTAAGAAGAGAGTAAGAATAGAGAAAGTGGATGGACTATTATAATCTGCCTTCTCAAAAAATCCCCAGCAGCCACACCAGCTTCTACCTTTATCAAATAATAAGTCTGATGAATGGGTTGGGGGTACAATCAATTTTCACTTTTAATTTCTCTGGTTCTTTTACTCTACAAGCTGTTGTTTCATCCCATTCTTCAGCTATACAAATGGTAATATTCACATATCAAATAATCGCTGATTGTATTTTAACATTCTTTATGACCTCTTATAAAGCTACCTTTTCAATTTAAAAGGAGGCAGTTTTATGACTGTCTTTGATAAGCACTTAACAGTTACTACCCAAACAAAAGAACCAGAGAAGTCAAAGGACATCAGGTGCTCCCAGCTAACTACTGCCTCTTTCTGGAGTCCCACTTCTTGAACATTATTCAAATTAGCTTCAGGACTCATAATTCTGTGTTTTCCTTTATTGCTGCAGTAAAGTAAATGGTTCTTTTATCCAAATGTTATTTCCTGACTATTAATTCAGTAGTTATTTTGGATTGTGGCACTCCTCTTTGATTTAGGGATGTAGCTTCTTATAAATATTTAAAAGTATAAGACTGACACTAGGAGAAATTGACTTTGATTTGTTTTGTTAATATCCTATAGCTCAAGTAATTATAGATTTGGAAAGTGTTATCCCTTTCTCTGTTTGTCAGGAGAGATGGAAAGCACTTATCTCTATTATAATAGTGCACTTGGCAACAGTAAGTCTGTTCTATAGCCCCTTTGTTTCCAAGACCCTACAAGAGCATCCTAACTATATTCTTTATCATCCTACTTTTCTAAGACATGCATAGTCTTTAACTTACATTCTTATAGGAAATTGTCTTCAAAACTATGCAAAAAAAATAGTATATTTAAAGGAAAACTCTTCTTTAATCTCAAAAAAATCTGAAAATGATTTGTCATTTCTGAATCCACAACCCAGGCTTTCTTGGAACCTCCAAGAACCAACAGGGATTTGCAGTGGTACCTAGGGTGATATATAGACTAGAATGATTTAACCTTGGATCAATCAACCTATTAAAAAAAAAGAAGAAAGATCAATAAGGATGGGTCTTGGTGAACCAGAGGTCATCTCACATTTTTCAACCTAATGTTCTTATTTCCTTTCCATTAACATTTCATAATGAAAAAATGCCTATATTCTTTAATTTTTAAGAGAATTTAGGGCTTTTGAAATGTGGGGAAATTATAATGGCAACATTGAACACTCTATGAATATTCCATAAGACAAGCCCAACGTAGGCAGCTATAATGCATGTGTTCTCATCATTATTGCATCCAAACTATGGATATACACTGAACGAAGAGGGCCAGGGTGAATGTCCAGCTTTGTCAACATCACCAATTTAAGCCTTTTCAATTTATTACTTCTGCACTAGACTCTTGCAACAGCCTCCAAGTTGAATTTCTGGGTACTTATTACCCTCATCTCCAGACTATATACTCTGCAGAGCTCCCAAAATAATTTTCCTAAAACACAAATCTGACCAAGTCACTCCATTACTCAAAGACCTTTAGTGGTTCCTTTCTACCTTAAGGTAAAAATACAAACACCTCAGCCTGGTATTTGAAGCCAGACAAATAGACTCCAGCCATCCTTTCTAGACTTATATCAAATCATCTCCTTTTTACCCATTACATTCCAGCCAAACTGCCCTACTGAACTATTTCTCAAACTGAGCAGTCCATCTCCTACCCCATGCCTTTGAATAATCTATTCCCCATGCCTGTAATTCGCTATTTCCTTCTAACTCTTAGAAAACTCTAACTTTACTCAATATTCTGCTCATATGCCACCTCCTAAGGGATGTCTTTCCCAATTCTTTTGCTTGGTAATACTCTCCCCTTTCTCAAATTATTGCGTACATATTTATTGTTATTCCTATCAATAGACTGTAGACTTCTTGAGTACAGAGACTGGTTTTCATTTTTGAATTTGTATCCTCACCTCTTAGCACAGTACTTTACATGTAGTATGTGTATGGAATTCAATATATTGTGTCTAATTAGGAACTTCTTGAAAAGATTTCTAGCTTTCTTTAATTGTGGCAAATTAATAAATAAATAAATTTATGACCAACTGATATTCATAATGGGGAATCTAAATAGCACCATGGATGGAGTACTGAACTTGGAATCAGAAAACTCCTCTTCATGAATTCAATCTGGCTTCAGATACTGTGTGACCATGAGCAAGTTATTTAACCCTGTTTATCTCTGTTCCCTCATATGTAAAATGAGCTGGAGAAGGAAATTGTCAACCACTCCATTATTTTTCCAAGAAAACCTCCAAATGGGGTCACAAAGAATCACAAAGAACATTTATAATAGGCCTTAAATAGTTTCAAAACACCCCATAGGCATTATGTCCAGGAATGTGATAGAGAGGGCCAATTGTTAAATATTCAGTGTGAGAATTCATACTCAGAAATTGGCAAACATTACAAATTAGGACTTGATGTATTATTTTCTTGGTTGTTTAGACTTTGAAAGGTGATAGAGAACATGTTAATGATGGATAGTAAACTTAAAAATAGATCTTGCACTGTCAGAAAGGAACCTCTTAAACATTACCAGCATACCAGCTGGTATATAGCACTTACTATGTGCCAAGCACTGTGCTAAGTGGAAAAATTGAAGCAAGCAGAGGTTAAATGGTTCACCCAGCATCACACAGCTAGTGTCTGAGGCCACTTTGAACTCAGATCTTCCTGACTCCAGATCTAGTGCTCTATAAACTGGGTCAACTGACTACCTTGCCTTTAAGTTTCACCATAAAACATACTTTTAAGCAACACGTATAAAATCACACAATGAAATGTAAGGGTGGAGATGTGAACTTATGTCTTCTGACACTGAATCTCATATTCTTTCCATTGAGCCTTACTATCCCAACTCTACCTTGCTGGTAGGATTCTCTTATGTCTTAATACTTCTAATGGATTAACATTTTCTAGAGATGTCTTGAGAATGAAATAAACATAATCAGAATCTTTTAAATGCTCATTGTTCTTCCCTTCTGTGGATATGAGCTAAGGTTCACATTTTAATGAACAACATCTCACATACATTTTCTTATTATTATACAAATATTTAAGGATCATAAACAAGGCAATTTATGTTGTGTGCATAGGCTACAATGATGAAAATTCACCTAGTACCTGTTCCCAAGGATTTTGTGATCTAGCATGGGAGATACAACTTAAAAATAGCTATAATACAAGTTAGAATATGATTACTACAAATCATAGATCTGACATATCATGAGAAACTTGAAAAGAGAGCCATCACTTCCAGATTGGAGGAGTGAGGTGATCAGAGAATAATTAGTGCAAGAGATAAGACCTAAACTAAGACTTAAAGGAAGAGAAAGTGATAGATGAATTATAAATGAATGTAAAGAGAGAGAAGAAAAGAGCCACAATGTCTTTAGGGACACTGCACACAGAAAAAACCATAGAGGCCACATTCACAAAACTTACTGAGCCAAGAAGAAACTTTCAGCACCAAAATGCTCTCCACCAGTATTTCCAGACACTAGGCTGCCAGGATCACAACCTTTCCTTCTTTGAAGTTACTACCAACAGCTTCTCTCCAAGGTTATTAATGATTATCTAATTGCCAATGATACTTTTCTCAGCATTTTATCCTTTTTAACCTTTTTGTAGGATGTGACACTTGTGACTCCATTTAATACTCTTCTCCTTCAGTGACTTCAATGATACTATTTTCCTCTCGTTTTTCTACTTCTCTGCGAGGTGGGGGGATAGAAATTATAGAATTTCAGATTTGGAAGAGACTTGAGAAGCCATATGAGTTAGGCTAGGATCTAGGATTTAGGCAGGAACCTTCTGCTAAATCCCTGGCAGGAGATCACCTAGTATCTATTTGAAGATCTCCAGTAACAAAGACATTAATAACTTAAATGAGATAGTGTATATGAAGCATTATTTTTGTTATTTCCTTCCTAGACAACCCATCTCATCTCTGCACAGCTCTTATGACTGAGTTTTTATTTTTTATTTTTTAAACCCTAATATCTTTTATATATATATATATATATATATATATATATATA
>NC_058132.1:243221254-243288202 GCF_016433145.1 Gracilinanus agilis
AAAGAAAGAAAGAAAGAAAGAAAGAAAGAAAGAAAGAAAGAAAGAAAGAAAGAAAGAAAGAAAGAAAGAAAGAAAGAAAGAAAGAAAGAAAGAAAGGGTTTTATTTGAGCAGATTTCATATTCACCGTTTTTAATGTCAGTTTACTAAGTGCCCTTGACAAATCACTATTGAAGGAAGTTTTCATAATGGCTCACTTAGAGGAAGAATCTGTTTCTTGACATCTCCCCCATGTTAGGATGGAAAAGAGGAGTCTGGGCATAGTAATCTGAAAAACATCATCATACAATCTTTTGGGATATATTTCAATTAAAGAGTCAACTCTAGAATAGGCATGGTTTCCTATACATGAAATATTTATGCTATTCTTTACTGTATGAATGTCAGGTTCTGACACAAACAGAAGAGCACACACATACCCGGAGGTAGAAAAGGAAAGAGAAGGAGGTCCCTGCCAACTCAAAGATTCTGTAATTGTCTTTTCTTGATCACACAAATACACATAGAGGTTGGCATCTCCATTAAATTTTTTTAAATTTTTTTTTAATAAACCCTTGTACTTCGGTATATTGTCTCATAGGTGGAAGATTGGTAAGGGTGGGCAATGGGGTCAAGTGACTTGCCCAGGGTCACACAGCTGGGAAGTGGCTGAGGCCGGGTTTGAACCTAGGACCTCCTGTCTCTAGGCCTGACTCTCACTCCACTGAGCTACCCAGCTGCCCCTCTCCATTAAATTTTAAAAATATTTTAAGTGCTCTGTTATTTAAATAGTTCTGTGCTAGGTGCTATTGATAAGAAGTGCTTCCCAAGGTCTCTCCTCAGTCTTTAGACCTACTAGAGTATGAGATTTATGGAGAAGCCCTGATCTAGAAGACCTTTCCATTGACCTACATAGTTATAGAGATAAAGAAGAGTCTCTCAACCACCTGGGCACATCATTAATGCATTATTGTGTTTCGGAAGTCTCTCCCTCTGATCTGGAGGCACCCAGAATTAGTTTGACTTTCTGGCTAGTAGCCCTGTCCCAGACAATATTGGATGGATATGTATGGCACTGGGAGGGTATTGTCAAGGTGGAGGGTATTGAAACGTATCTCTCTCTCTCTCTCTCTCTCTCTCTCTCTCTCTCTCTCTCTCTCTCTCTCTCTCTCTCTCTCACACACACACACACACACACACACACACACACACACATATGCTACTTTGCAGGGTGGAAAGCATGGCTTGCAGCAAATGATTCTCCAATGAGCAAAAAGCTTCTGACTAGGCAGCAGTTATGAGACTCACCAATATGGGTGCTGGTGAGGTAGGTGAGTGATCCATAGAGAGAGCAGAGTTGGGATGGTCCATGCCACTCCCATCCTTTGTACAGAATTAACAGAGGCTGTTTGTGGGGAAATAATAATAAAATGAACTCAAATTTTTTTTAATTTTTTAAATAATTAAACTCACACCAATGGTCTTCTTTCTGAAATAGGAGCCCAAAATGCAGCTTTCTTTGCCCAGAGCAACCCTGTAGCAGAGTTAGTTTCTTTCCCAACACAGTGAAATGATCCTCCCTATTTCTTTCTCCTGAGCTATCCCCATCTGCCCTTCCCAAGTGTTATGATGGGTTTGGAATGGAATTCTCATCTGAAAAATGTCACAATAGAAGCACGTGATGCAACCTCGGCCTCTCAGCTGGAGACTTGTGGCCTTTGGGAGCTGTATTTTCCTCTAGATGGAGCTCCAAGGCTAAATTTCTCCTCTAGATGTCTTGAAAAGGAGAGGCACTAAACCTTCCCTTTTAAAGCAGATGATAAAGAGGAAGGGCTAGACTGGGGGTGGGGAAGGGAAGAAGGAAGATTTATTTTTAAAGGGGATACCATCAAATCCAGTCTGCCTAAAAACCAACCCTTCTCATCAGGTCCATTTTACGGCAGAAATGGATACATTTTCACACACTCATTTGCTATTGTTAGCGTGAGTTATCTGGTCCTTTTAACATCGTATCTCTGGTTGTAATATTTTTTTTTTCCTTCTGAAATCCCATTGTTTCTGTGAATGGGAAAATGTGTAAAGGTGATGACTTTAGTATATCTGCATTAGTATTTTTGCACAGTTGACTCTACTACACAGGCAAAGCCCATATAGGTATCTGCTTCCTTATTTCCATTAAGAATATCTCTACATTGGGCTCTGCCACATAGGCAAAGCCCACAAAGGGATTCCACTTCTTTACCTATGCTCTCTGGGGTCATTGGAAACACAGAGACAGTAAACATTATTGCTGAATCAGAATCGTGTTTTCCAAAAGTACTCAAGCTGATGCCCCAGACCCATGAACCTTATGCAGATAACAGAAGCAATATACATTCCCCTGGAAATAAAAGCTCCATTATAGGATAAGCAATTTGATGTAAAATGGTAGGAATCTGGCCTGCCAATGACCCAGATAATGGCTAAATAAGTCATTCCATCCTTCTCTGCCTGAATTTTCAGATCTTTAAGGGAGAGGTTATAATATCTGTCCTTTACTTTGAAATGGACATTTGGGAGATTCAAATTTGCTAAGTACTTTGAGTTTCATAGAAAAAAAGCACAATAGAGCATGAGTTATCACATTACAAAAAAAGCCTAAAGTCCAAGGGCATGTCTTCAGATTTCCTTGATTTTCCAAAGAAATTAGAAATGTCTATATTGTTTATTCCCTGTATTGTTATAAAATGGGATAGTATGAAGAGCAGCTGAATATGCAGTGACATTGTGTCACTGATACACAGAACCTGGCAGTTTCCCCCAAAAAAGCTTGCCTTAAGAATCAGTATTCTTTCCTCAGAGGACCATCCTTAGGATGTGCTCATTAGTGCCTTGTGCCATGCCTTGCACCCTGTAACTGCTCAATAAAGGTTAATTGAATGAGCGGACTTTGTTTCGGGTAATATTACTCAGGGAACCATGGTGCCCAGTGTCCAGCACAAAGTCGTAAAATGATGAACATCTATCACCAATAGAAATCTTGTTCTTTCTCTGTATCACGGGAAAGTTCAGACAGGGTTCATATAGAATATTATGATCTTGCAGAATTCACTGGATATGAAAAGAGAAGAGCTCACGATCACATTAAAATTTATAGCAGGACTGCCAAAGCGGCTGTGGGGGGGGGGGGGGGACTGCCGTTCAGCACTAATAATAAGCAGGTATCACAGCAAACACATGGACACCCCCTGACATTTACAGTGGGCTTCCTAAATCTCATATGGGGATAGAATATGTTTAAGTCCATATTTGTGTTGTCAACAAGGTTATTTTCAGAGATAAGCTACAGGGTTTATTGATAATTCAAACTAGGGAGCAGAAAAGACATTTAGGGAGAAAAATCCAGCCCATTCACAAATCTGAAGATAATGCACATCATATTGGTCAGCTGCCTGCATTTTTCAGGAAACTCTTTGATTTTTGTTGTAGAAATTTTTTCCCCTCAAGCTATCTCAGCAAGAAATAAAATTGGAGCTGGAAGTGTTCAAGGAAGATTTTTCAGACATGCTTAAGTTTTCACATGAAATATTGTTTGAATCAGCAATGAGAATCCTAATTTTTTTCATCAGAAAACAGCTTAAGATAAAAAACAAAAATGACTTTGTCCTTTTCTATGCCCAAGTCAGTACTGTCAACAATAAGAATGATTTTTAAAATTATTACTAACAGAATAATGGGTAATATACCACAACTATCACATATTCTCTTAATTTCTTTAATGTCTTCAGATCAAGTAGCTGGTAAGAGTTGATTTAAAATATGTATAACATATATCAGAATATTATGGTTGTTCTGCATGTTAGCCTGATATATCTTTTAAATTTCATATTTGCGTATTATATCCTAAATATAACTCCAAAAGGGAAGAATTTTTAATATTAGGAAACCAAATAAGTGATCATCCTTAATTACCTATCTACTGACATCATTGTAATTCATCTACTACATGGGTAATCAGTTTGGAACCTATTTTAAAATTTCATTTAATGCTACTACCCTTTAATGTGTTCCATCTCCGCTCTTTTTGGCCAAACCTCACAGTGGCAGTTTGACTGTGTCCCTCTGGCAAGTACTACTCATGTCTGCGTTTATTTTTTTTTTAAGCACAAAAAGTCAAAGCAGCTCATAATTAAGAACCTGGCACGCTAATAACCAAACGGGTACTATTGGGAAGAGGAATAATCCAATTCATTTCCTCACACGAGAGAATGACCTCCATAACTCACTTTAAGCTCTGCCACTCATGAGTTATGGGTCATTCACTTTCTAGTGAAAATAAATTCTCCTGCACCACCATCCAGGGCTAGGTATTTTTTTTCTCTGTACATGTAAATTTTAAAAGTGTATAAACATAATCACGGCCAGCATTATAGGTAAAGTCAATACTCTTGCTCACAGACACTGCTTTTTAATGAAATGTGTTTGTGATCACAGAAATAGCAACAGTCTTTTTACAATACAGGATTTTTGATTAAACTGAATTTATTCTTGAGATTTTTACGGTGTTGGTAAACTGCTTAATCTTCCCTTTTGTGTTTTATGATGCCGGCCGAATCCTTCAGGTCAGTGAGATTCGGCAGTAGGCAATGGACCATTTATCACAGCCTCAGTTTTCCATTATCAGAACCCTATTTTAGATGCTTTACAACTTGTTTGTGAGACTTTCTCTCAGCTGAAACCTAGTTCCTTCAAAGGTGTTAGGTGGGGAAATCACTTTCCCAATATTTTAATTGATTTCATTTTTGAAGGTGTTATTTTCAGTTTGGTGATAGTGTGTAAGTTAAGGATAGGATTTCAGATACTCAAAACTACTTCTCTACCTGGACCTTTGAGTTCCCATTTCACAGGTCATACACTCTTGTTGTACACAATTAGTGTTTACTGCTTCGGGGATAGAAGCCAAGTGATTGAGTTATCTGTGATTAAGAAAAGGTGTCCCAGAATTCATTCTGACCACGGCCGATTTATCATAAAGAGAAATGTGGACCGAGTTCCTAAATACATTTGGACAAAAGATTCTGCTGTTATCCGGTGAAAGTACTAACACATGCATATTCTTAGCTCTGCTTTTCACAAATTGGATAGAAGGCTGGACACATTCTATTTCCTTCGAACCTTGGCCCTTTTATAATCCAGCCACAGATTTCCTTGGCTTTTACTCTAGTTCAGTACAAACCTGGCTGGTAAAAAAAAAATACATAGATCAACATTTGGCAGTGGCACATTAATCAATCAATCCATTGATAAACATTTATTAAGTGCCTGCTGTTTGCCAGGCATCGAACGAGGTACCAGAAAACCAAAAATGAAATTATCTCTGACTTCAGAGTTTTCATTCCATCAGGAGGGACAGCATATAAGTTATATCAATGTGAATACATATAGAAAAAGACAACAAATTTAGGGAGGAATCCTAGCAGCTGGGGAATAAGAAAAGGCTTCCTGTAAAGGATGTTGCATCAACTGAGTCCTAAAGGAAGTGTAGGAATCTGTGACTTGGAGTTAAGGAGGAAATACATTTCCAGCAGGTAGATGAGAAGTTGAGTAATGTGTATAAGAAAAACTACCTGCTAATGGGAGCCCAGTGCATGACCTTTGAATCTGTTTGATGCTGAGTTTCAAATCAATTCAACTGAAATAGATACTAAACACCCACTATGTGCTGAGCACCGCATAAACCCTGACTCCATAGAGTTTAAAATAGATAGATTTAATACATATATAAGTAACTATAATGCATAATAACAATAAGGTATAAAACAATAGTTTGAGGTTTCCAAAGTACTTTACATCCATTATCTCATTTGATCTTCAGAGTTACTCTGTGGGATTGATTATCTCCATATGTCAGATAAATAAATTGATACCCAGATTTAGTTGTTGTTGTTGTTGTTTTTTAATGGGATCGCACAGCTAACTAGGGTCTGAGGTAAGACTTGAAGCTGGTCTTCCTGACTTCAAGTCTAAAAATCTCTACACAAAGTAAATGAAAAGTGAATAAGTGAGGCAAAAGCTAACTCAAGGCAAATTGGGAATGAGGCAGGAGCTGCCCTATTGGCAGGGCTTATGCATAGGTTTACATCTCTTTTTTAAAATTATCCTCCCTTTCCTTTCTTTTGTTTTGTGTTTTCTCTTCTTTCTATTGTATAGTTCTTTTTATAGCATTACAGGTATTTTATAGGTATATTTCAGTATTAAGAAATGCTTGTATCCTACAAATATTAAACAGGTAGATGGCACTGTTTGTTGTACTTAATATATAACTTTTTGATTGGCTCCCCTGACCTGACTCTTATGACAGCATAACAATAAGCGATTAGATATGGAAGATAATAGGTGAGAAATGTCAATTAATTATATATCCCTTCAAAGTGAAAACAGTACATTTACCTTGAAAATTATTCATGAATACAATATTTGTAGGAACATATTCATTAAAGACATATCAATCAATCCACAACTATTCAATTTGAAACCAGGAACTGCCTTTTGACTTTCTTTGTATCTCCATAACTTAGGATAGTGCTTGGTACATAGAAGGCACTTAAATAATGCTTATTGATTATTTGACTATATCCTAAGTACAATGATAGGTGCAAGGGATACAAATATTGTAATTAGTAATGAATATCCTATTTTGCATACCTTAACTTGATTTCTTTCTTTTTTTTTTTAATCCTTACCTTCTGTCTTAGAACCAATATTGGTTCTAAGGCAGAAGAGGTATAATAGGGTTAAGTGACTTGCCTTGGGTCACACAGCTAGGAGGTATCCGAAGCCCAGGTCCTCTCAACTCAAGGTCTGGCCGAGCTGCACCTCTTAACTTGATTTCTTGAGACAAGATGGAGAGTTGATCTTTGAGATTGGGAAGGTTTGAGTTCAAGTATTATCTCTGATACATATTAGCAATGGAACCTTGAGAGTCACAACTCCGTAGCCCTCCAGGAAACGCTAAAACCATATATTATAAATCATCTGCCTATCTGTGTTGGAAAAGGGAGTTTCCATGCCATGAGTTCCTCATAGTGATGAAATCATAGACCTACACCCACCACCCCAAACTCTAAAGATAAATGACCTTTGGGAAAATGGCAGTATCATATGTAACAACCTGGATTGATTCAGAGACTGGTTATATATGCAAAATCAGTACATTGGGGATCTTTATTTTAATCAATTTCTAGATATTTCAGCTCCAAATCTCTTATATTTACAAAGTTTGGTCATTTGACAGACATAGACCAAAACCAAATGGACTGACATCTCGTTTGGACACCATGTTCTATTAGGCACCCTTCCCTTAGCACAAGTCCAGCACTCTGCCATGCCACCTTTCCAGTCTTCTTATCCCTTTTATACTCTCCTCCCATTACCACCATTTACTATACAGTCCAGTGACACTGGTTTCCTTGCTGTTCCTCAAATAAGATGCTTCCTCTCCCAACTGTAGGCATTTTCTCTGGCTTTCTCACGTGCCTGGAACTCTCTCCTTTGTCACTGCCACTTCCTGGCTTCCCTGCCTTCCTCCAAGCCCCAACTAAATTCCATCATCATCCAGGAAACCTTTCCAGATCACTCCTCATTCCAGTGACTTCCTCCTATTATTTCCAACTGATCCTGTATATAGCTTATATGAACATAATTGTTAGCACGCCATATCCCCTGTTAGACTGTGAGCTCCATGAAAGCAGTAACTGTCTTTTGCCCTTTTATTGTAACTCCATTGCTTAGCACAGTGCCTGGCAAATAGTAAGCTCTAGATAAATGTTAACTATTATGTTACTATGATTACTATTATATCATCATTATATTATCATTAGGTCCTGGAGAGCAAAGGACATATTTGTGGGTTATTTGGTTTGATTCGGTCGTTTTGTGTTTTTATTTTACTCCCCAGAGTTCTAGCTTGGTGTTGAGCACACATTATTTAAAAGTTTGTTGAAGTGACTAGATAGTTAAGTTCCTGGAATTATTCTGACCTTGTAGCAGGGAGTCTTATTCCAAAAAACAGCAAAAAAATTTTTGAAGAGATGAGATATAAGGGATGGTGAGGAAAGAACAAAGGAATGAGGGCTGCTAAATCTAAGAAAGAAAAAGTGAAGAGGTGATTTAATGCTTGAGTCAAAGTTTGCAAAGTGTACAAAAAACCTCCTGTCCTTTCTCAAAATCACAGAGAGTCAATCCAGAGGAAAAGGGATTAACTGAAAATCAAAGAGATTTTGTCTAGGCCTAGAAACTCCTTTATTGTGAAAATGACAAAACTGGGGAATGGGAACTAAGGAGGCCTTCATCCCTGGAGGGCTTCAAGAAGAGAAAAAATGACCACCCATCCTTTAGTGGCTTAGCAAGTCCTCCTTCCCTATCCCCCTTAAAGGCAGAGGCCTTGTCCATAAAATAATAATAGCAATAATAATGAGGAGGAAGCTACTCACCTCTGGCTTTGTGAGTCTATGACATTGGCTTTAATGTCATCCACATGTATATTGGGAAGCTTAACTGAGGTTATATATGTAAAGTGCTTTACAAACTTAAAATACATTATAAATAGCAGCACTCATTATTTGCTCCCTCTTCTAGATAATGTGCTGCTTTTCAGGATATTATATGGCATAATTTATGCCCTTTAAGATAAGATAATGGATTTCTAGCCAAAATTATAGCTAGACAAATTGGTAGAAAAATATGCTCCATTTTTTAAAAAAATCTAATGACCTTTTAACCTGGTAATGAATTAAGATTTTGATTTGCCATATAAAGGATGACATTAGATTTTTAATTTCCATTTAAGCTGTTAATCAATTTGCCTGTTTCTGGTTGATCCCTGTCCCTTGAAATTAGTTAAGTAACAGTAGATTTTAAATGAATGAGATGAATGAAAAAAAAAGCACTTTTTAAGCATTTACTATGAGGCAAAGACTGTGTTCATTGGAAGGGATACAAATACAAAAGCAAAGGTAGTTCCTACCCTTGAGGAACTTGTGTTTAAATGGGGGGAGATGGCATACATAGCTGAACGGTGACTAGAAGGGGGTGGGGTACTTTGGCCCAGACAGTTACAGGAAAATCCACAGTGGAGTGGATTGACATTCCATCCAGAAACAAGGTGACTATCAAGGCCAGAGAGCAAGAAGGAAAAGTATAGTGGCTGGGGCTTCCCTGAAATGGTAGTCAAAGCGAGATGGACAGTGGCCAAAGAAGCAAAAGTTTCTCCATAATCAATTGCCTAGGAATTGATGGATAGATAAGGGGGATAATTGCCCCTCCCCATCATATAGTTTCTGGTCAATGGCAGAAACACTGACTTGGAGTTACATGACCTACGATCAGATTTTGTGTTTGCCACTCAGTAGTTTTGGGACTTTGGGACACCTAATTTTTTTGAGCCTCTGTTTCTCCATCTGTAAAATGGGAATAATAATACTTGTTATTGAAGCATATCTACCTCACTAAGGTGAGTATATAAAGCACTGTGTAGCCCTTAAAATGGTAAATTGATGTTATTATTATTTCCATCATTCACAAGTAAATCTTTTCCATAGCTCATTACGATAATTTTTTCAATTTTTGCTTCACTTCCTATTATGAAATCAAAAGTAAAGAAAGTATGCCACATTTGATAGCTCTCTCAGGTCCACTTACTTGGAATATCTTATAGGCTTTTGTTCAGTCTTTTTTCAGTTGTGTCTGACTTTTTGTGACCCCATTTGGGGTTTTCTTGGCAAAGATACTGTGGTGGTTTGTCATTTCCTTCTCCAGTTCATTTTAGAGAGGAGAAAACCCGAGGCAAACAGAGTTATGTGTCTTGCCCAGAATCATACAGATAGAAAGTGTCTGAGGCCTGACTGAACTCAGGAAGATGTCTTTCTAATGTCAGGTCAGGCACTCTATCTACCTTCTTCTAGGCTACTAAGTATTTACCCACATAACCAGTTCTGGATTAGGAGTCATGGTAATGGGAATCAAGATTTATCATGTACAGATTACATGGATAATTATTAGACTATGCAAACCAGACCTCATAGTAATTTAAAAAATCTTCACTTACACTACTAGTCAACCTGTATGCATTTTGCAATGTAGAATCTGGTAGATGATCTGTGATTTCCTCAGAGTATAATTCACTCCACTAACACAGATCATAACCCCTCTTCATGTCTTAGGAGAAAGCCTTCTTCATGGATTGCTTTAATCAAAATAATTCATCACAGAGGTAGCTGGTGGCACCGAGTCAGGAAGACTTGCATTCAAAGACTTTTAGACACTTATTGACTCTGTGACCCTGTGCAAATTATTTAACCTCTGTCTGCCTCAGTTTCCTCAGTTGTAAAATGGGGTTAATAAAACCACCTACCTTTCAGGGCTGTTGTGAAGACCAAATGAGAGATTATTTGTAAAGTGCTTAGCATATAGTAAGTGCTATATAAATGTTTATTCCCTTACCCATACCCCAGCCTTCTGGTAATGAGCCTCCAACCTATGGAAGTCCATCACTAAGCAGGTATTTGAAGTTGTCCCAGATAAAACCTACCACAACTTACACTCTGCCAGCATCCCCATGAGTTTCAGGAGGAAGACTTTGAGGGACACTTTGTGATCTATGAATTATATATTTTGACATATTCATAGCTTGATTACTTTTCATTTTTTCCTCATAGCTAATGATTAATATTAGTAAGTCCCCTTAATAACTTAATCCTAAATATCTTAGTGTCTCCAGCTGCCATCTAAAGGTACTCCATTTGCCCAGGAGCATTCAAATCTCAATTTATCTATTATTTTTTTTTTACTACACAGTACTACAGGAACTCTCCACTATATTTTAATAACAATAGAATATGCTTTGCTCCAGAACTTTGCTATATTCTTGTTTTAACTGAAAATGCAATTTGGTGCCTTAAGAAGTTAAAATGATAAAATGGACCTTCCTTCCCCTCATTCTCTTGGTTTCTTACACACACACACACACACACACACACACACACACACACTCTACATGCCCTATCTTGGTTTTGGGGCATGGGTAAATGTGACAGGGAGGTAATTGATCACTGCAGGGACCTGATGCTGTTAGACTGGCCACCCAACCTACAGTAGTTTATGGTGGATGGCAGTTAATCATTTCCTTAAATGATGCTGGTCTAAAAACAGAGTTGATTGTTACTCACCAGACTAACGTTATCCATCCTTCCTGCTCTGAGTAGTTACACTTGCCATTTTTCCCTTCTTCCCAGACGGCTGGTTTTCAGGAGATTTTGACTGAGGTGGAAATTTTAGCCGTGATTGTGGGCTGCCTATGTCATGACCTCGACCACAGGGGAACCAACAATGCCTTCCAAGCTAAGTAAGTGTTCTAATTGTTGCTATTTTAATGCATTTGCCCTTCTGTTCAGAGCAAAAGGTGACGAGTGCTGGAGAATAAGGGCATTCATTTCTGGCATCCTTGGCCAAGGCCACGGGGGCTCTGGCTTCTGTGTCTTGGGGACCCATCCATCTTGATAATTCCCTACTCCTTTTTTAATTGCAAATTTGCCCTTCGTGTCACGCTTGTTGATTTGGGTTGTCCCCACTGACCCCAGTCAGATACGAGGCTCAATTTTTAAAAGGGCCTCTCTCTTCTAATGCACAGTGATATGGGTTCTTTGTAATCCACCCTTCTGGGTCTCAAAATCTAGATTGAATTCTGTATCAAAATATACCTAGAAAAGAACATAAAGTCAACTGTGCCTTCATTCCCTAATAGATGCTTTTGGACAAATCTGTTGTTAAATCTAGTATTTGTAGCATTGTACAACTTATTATGGCATGAAGCTGTAGATCAATCAATCAGTCAGATTGTAAGCATTACTTAAGTACTTACTATGTGCCAGGCACTTTGCTAAGCACTGAGGATACCAAGAGAAAGCAGCCATATTTCCTACCCTCAGGTGACTTGCCTTCTAATGGGGGAGACAGCATGTATAGCTACAGGTAAAGATAAAATAAATGTAAAGTAGATACAAAGTCACTCAGTCAATAAGCATTTATTAACCACCTATGGTGTCCCAAGAACTATGCTAAGTACTAGGGATAAAAAGAAAGACAAAAGACAGTCCCTGTTCTAGAAAAAAAAAAAATGGCAGGCAGGTGGCACAGTAAATAGAGAGCTCTAGGCTTGAAGTCAAGAAGAGTTCAAATCCAGCTTCAGACACTTACTAGTTGTGTGACCCAGGGCAAGTCACTTATCCTTGTTTGCCTCAGTTTCTTCTTCTGTAAAATAAGCTAGAGAAGGAAATGTCAAACCACTCCAGTATCTCTGCCAAAAAAAACCCAAATGGGATCACCAAGAGTTAAACATGACTGAAACAACTGAACAAGCTCTCAAACATCTCACAGACTAATGGGAGAGATGAATTGCAAATAGCTATGTACAAATGAGATGTATTTAGGATATGCTATGGATGATTGACAGAGAGAAGGCACTAGCATTGAGGGGGATGAGGAAAGGTTTCACATAGGAAGTGGCATTTTAGCTGAGACTTGAGGAAAAACAGGAAGCAGAAATGAGGAAGGGGAGAATTACTGACCTGAGGAAACATCCAGAGAAAATGCCCAGAGTTGGGAGGAGGAATGTGTTGTGCAAGGAACAAAAAGAGATATGATTGGGGATGTAGACTAAATGACCACTCTAGTGCAAATACTAATAATATGGAAATAGGTCTTTATCAATGACACATGTAAAATCCAGTGGAATTCCTGGTTGGGGGGAGGGAAGGGGAAGAACATGAATCAATGGAAAAATATTCTAAGATAGATAGATAGATAGATAGATAGATAGATAGATAGATAGATAGATAGATAGATAGATAAAGAAGGAACAGAAAGAGATCCATAATATCTAAAGGAATCAGGAAAAACCTCCTGCCGAAGAGGGTACCTAAGCTGACTTCTGAAAGACTCCATGGATTCTAGAAGGTAGGAGCAAAGAAGGAGAGCATTCCAAGTAGTTGTTGTTGTTGTTCAGTTGTTTCAGTTATATCTTACTCTTTGGGACCCCATTTGGGGTTTTCTTGGCAAGGACATTTGAGTGGTTTGCTATTTCCTTCTCTAGCTCATTTTACAGAGAAGAAACTGAGGCAAACAAGGATAAGTGACTTGCTCAAGGTCAAACAACTATTAAGTGTCTGAGGCTAGATTTGAATTCAGGTCTTCCTAACTCTAAACCTGGTATTTTATCCATTGTACCACCAACCTGCCCCAACTATTGACTACTAATTCACTAATATGCAGTTAGCTACCTATAGCAGATATATAACAAAATTGCTTGTACATAAGGAAT
Organism: Gracilinanus agilis; assembly: GCF_016433145.1. Taxonomy (NCBI): domain Eukaryota; kingdom Metazoa; phylum Chordata; class Mammalia; order Didelphimorphia; family Didelphidae; genus Gracilinanus; species Gracilinanus agilis. Next base: position 243,234,586 of record NC_058132.1, read on the forward strand.
TGTACCAGTTAGCTGTTGTAGTATATTCAGGACTAATGTCAGTAAGCAACTCATGGCCTGAGCTACTTATTGGCTGTATGGCCTCATGCAAGTCACTTGAGCTCTACCTCACTTTGTTCATCTGTAAATATGGAGATAATAATGGCACTTCTCTCCCAGGGTGAGATAATATTGGGTGTCATTTTTTTACCTTCCATCTTAGAATCAATACTGTGTATTGGTTCCAAGGCAGAAGAGTGGTAAGGGCTAGGCAATGGGGGTTAAGTGACTTGCCCAGGGTCACATAGCTAGGAATTGTCTGAGGTCTAATTTGAACCCAGAACTTCCCATCTCTAGGCTTGGCTCTCAAACCACTGAGCTCCCCAGGTTAGATAATATTTATAAAGCACTTTGCAAACCTTAATGTGCTATGTAAATACAAGGTATTATTAGAAGTTCAGGATGGGTGCCAACACCTGGGGCGGGGGGGACATTTCTTCCCTAAATGGTAAGAGAGATTGCTGCCTTCTGCCTCTCCTCATGATTATCCTCTGGTCCATGCCCCCACCTGGCATAACTGCTTCTGGCCCATGATAGTAAGAGACGAATCACCATGCTGCGTCCTTCTCCTTACTCACCCCTTAATTCCTATGGGGGTGTAAGTCAAATTCTCTTTGGAATTCCCCGCTTCTGGGGAAAATGTACCAGTGATCAGACCATCCTCTGTACTACTGTATCCTACCTCAAGCTCAAGGATTTCTGCTCATTATTTTGTATAAAAATGTGCATATCCTTCATGGATGCAGCACGAATTTTGTGATTTTTGAGTTCAAAAAGAAAAAGGTTGTCAGTCCCTGAGCTGTGTGGGCGCTGGGGAGTTACAAATATAAATGCTGTCAAATTGATCTGTAATGTTTCCAGCAGGGAGGTGGCACATTATATAGCCCCAGACCTAAAATCAGGAAGATCTGAGTTCAAATCCATTCTGAAACACTTAGTCACTATGTGACCCAGGGCAAGTCATTTCATCTCTGCCTGCTTCAGTTTCTTCATCTATACACTGGGATAGTAATAGCAACCAGGATTGTCGTGAAGACAAAATGAAATGGTATTTGTAAAGTGCATTGCACAACTTGGTGCACTATATAAATGCCAGCCATTATTTTTAAACCCTTACCTTCCATCTTAGAATCAATCCTGAGTATTGGTTCTAAGGCAGAAGAAGAGTAAGAGCCGAGAAATTGGGAGTAAATGACTTGCCCAGGGTCCCACAGCTAGGAAGTGTTATTATTACTATTATTATTATTATTATTAAAGAGAATTGACTCTTGGTTATAATTGTGAGACTCGGTTATTGTACTGTGCTGTATAAATACAGTGATGATCTCAGGTACTATTAAGATATGTTGGCTCATGTGCCCTATTCTGAATGGCTTTAGACAGTCTATTTTAAGCCCCTCTTTCTGCTATTTTTTTTAAATAGTTATACTGTCATCTCCCTCATTACAGGGCTATTCTTGCAACAATAACTATAGCTGCTTCTGGAATCCTCCCTCTCCTTACTTTTCTTTCCTCTCTCTCTCTCTTCTGACCACTACTTGTAATAAGCTTCTTATAAACTGCCCCAAGCCATGAAAACAAAATAACCAAAGTGGTTAGAATTGTACGTGGAATAAATGAGCCCTCAGACAGTTGCTAGCTGTGTGACCCTGAGTAAGCCTTTAAACTGTCTGCCTCAGTTTCCTTATCTGTCAAATGAGGTGAGAAGAAAATGGCAGATCACTCCAGAATCTTTGCCAAGAAAACCCCAAATGGGGTCATGAAGAGTTAAGCATGATTTAAAAGGACTGAGCAACAACAAATGAGTGAGGACGTGGGAGCCTCCCCCAATGAGGAATGTACGTGTGCCTTGGTGCATGCCCAGGTTAGCTGCTCAGCCATACTCTGGATAGCTCAGATTACCAGAAAGAGAAGTGTCCAATAGTTAAGTGAATTGTTACTGCATTTATTTTTTGACACCCACAGCCCACGACTTAGAATCACAGTGGCACAGAGATGGACAGGATCGTAGTGATTATCTGGTACAATCCCTTTATTTTATAGATGAGGAAACAGAAGTTTAGAGCTGTTAAATCATTCACCCAGGGTCATCCAACTCCTGAAATGTTTAATAAATATCAAGACATTATAAAAGATTGCTTGGAGAGTTGGCCTCTCTCAAGAAGATGGTTCCAAGTCTCACCATTGACATCTATTGGCCATGAGATTCTATATAAGTCACTTAACATCTCACTGACTCTCTAAGACTATTAGGTACATTCAGAGAAGCAGTTTTTCTGGAGAAGAGCTCCTAACAAGGATGAAATCCTAGGTGTAATTTTTTTTTTTAAATCACGGGTAAAAAGCTTTTATTTTATTTTATCCTCACGTCATGTGAGATCTGCATTATGTATTTAATGTGAAATTAGCTGATGTGTTTTCCATGCAGGCATATTCATCTCACACATATTTTCAGCACGTCTATACCCCTTTACAAAATCGTCAATAGCTTTGCACCAATTAGAGTCACTTTGATACTGAGGACGCTCCGTGATATACTGCACACTACCTTTTTCCCCTCGACTATAATGGACACTTTTAATTATAGCTTATAATTATGCAGAATTTCATAGTTACTAAAGGCTTTTGCCTGTGATATTTCATTTGACCCTCACAACAACCCTCAGGGGTGGATTGTGCTAGAATCATCATCACTCCCATTTTATACATGAGGAAACTAAGGCTTAGAGAAATTAAATGGTTTACTTAAGATAATATAATGAGTTTCTGGGCTGAGATTTGAACCCAGTAGACCACTTGATTCCTACTCTCTTACTATTTTTATTACACCATGCATTCCAAAACCTGCCTTTGAACATTCAGAATAAGAGATGGTCAGTGAATGCGCCAGTGTTCAAATCTTTCCTCCAGGAAAAATTTATCAATCTTTATTTCTCAGGTGATTTGGAAATAGAGGATTTAAATGCACAAACATAGGTGTTTTCATATCAGGCTATAAAGAAATTGTTGAAGAATCTGAACAAATGCCAAGGGAGAGGGCAAAATTCCTCTCAAAAAGAGAATTATAGGTGAATTAATAACATGTGTGATGTATTATTTCAGTCTTACTGATGAATGAACCTTTGCATTTTCATATTTTATCTTTAATTTTAAGTATTGGTGTGAGAGCAATGAATGATCAATAGTCATGGGAAGGCAGCAATACCATGGTCCTTTGAAATTGCTCTGTTAATACACCTCTGCCCTGTTTTCTCTAGGGATGATGTTTCCCAGTCAGCCCCCTCTCTATTACAGCTGCCCCTGATGATTAAATATCAGTATGGCGCAGCTTTGTAGTATATTCTCCTAGGAGACTCCTTCTATTCATTTCTAGCATAATCTCTTCTACTCATTTCTTGGGAATGAAAACCCATCTTGTCGCTTTAGGCTGCGTCCCAGAAGTGAAATACTGGTATACATTAATCTACGGTGACAGTCCAATCCCATTCCCCTCCACCTCCCAACAGTCCTCAATTTCATAATTACATTTCATAGTCTTTCCTCCTTTAAGTTGCCTCCTAGAATGTTTTAAGCCAGGTGCTATATTGCATTCAGTTGTCTTCTTTTAAGAATACACATACTCAGGAAAGTCACTGATAAATACTTCCTTTCACATTGTTATTCTCTTTGCCCACTTACTTGTTTGAGCCCCTAAAAATAGGGAATGCCTGCCTGAAAGACCAGCATTTCATTTACTTTTTAAAAATTGTTTCTCTAAGTTTGTTTGTTTGTTTTCTGATGCTATTGTCCTTTGCACAAAGGAAAAATAATGTTAATGCATTCCATTATGTAACAATTTATTATCAATATATTTCATGAATAGAACTATAGATGCATATGACATGGATGTATGAAATATGTTTATGCGTATATATATGTATACCTATATATTTTAAATATATAGTACATATTATAATTGTGCTTGTAATTATAATTATAAATAAGACTCATCTTCCTGAGTTGGAATGTGGCCTCAGACACTTAGCTGGTATGACCCTAGGCAAGTCACTTAATGCTATTTGACTCAATTTCCTCTTTTGTAAAATGAGCTGGAGAAGGAAATGACAAACCACTCCAATTCCTTTGCCAAGAAAATCCCAAATAGGGATACAAAGAGTCAAACAGAACTGAACAAAAAAACAATGCAGAATTTCATAGCTATATTTCATTTGACTTTCACCATAGCCCTCAGGGATAGATTATGCTCAAATCATTATCATGCACATTTTATAGGTGAGGTAACTAAGACTTAGAGAATTTAAATGGCTTACTCAAGGCTATACAGTGAGATTCCAGGCTAACCTTTTAACCCAGTGGTTTCTTGACTCCCAGTTTTTAGCTGTTTTCATTACATCATGTATTCAGAAATTTATCTTTTAATGTTCAGAATAAGATTTGGCCAATGAATGTGCCAGTGTGCAACTCGTGTGTATTTTAGATAGATAGATAGATAGATAGATAGATAGATAGATAGATGACAAGACATAGATATTCATATATACACATTCAATCTAATAGGGTCTACCAAGCTAAAAAAACTTTGCTTATATTTTCTGTGACTGCCTGAGTCATCTGCCAAGGGCTAACTAGTTAGGTATAGAGCAGTGGTTCCCAAACTTTTTTGGCCGACCGCCCCCTTTCCGGAAAAAATATTACTTAGCCCCCTGGAAATTAATTTTTTAAATTTTAATAGAAATTAATAGGAAAGATAAATGCACCTGTGGCCATCACTGCTCTCCTGGATCGTTGTATCACCCACCAGGGGGCAGTAGTGCCCACTTTGGGAATCACTGGTATAGAGCATCTATCTCATCACTAGTAGGTTTACCATTCATTGATGGCAGATTTGAACTCAAGAAGAGGATTCTGAAGAAACTTGGAATTAAAAATGTAAGCAAGTGGGCAGGTAAGTAGCTGAGTGGATTGAAAATCTGGTCTAGAAACTGGAGGTCCTGGATTCAAATATAGCCTTAGATATTTCCTACCTTTGGGACCCTGTCGCTTATCCCCATTGCCTAGGCCTTACTGCTTTTCTACCTTGGAACCCATACATGGTATTGATTCCAAAACAGAAGGTAATGGTTTTAAAAAAAAAATAAACATAAGCTCTAGTTTCAGGAAGACACTTAAGAGCATTAAAAGAACTTGGCAATAGTCAGTGCAAATGGAAAATGAATTAGACCCCAAAGTGAACAGGAGTAGAGTAGATTGGATTGCCTTTGTGGAATTGCAAAGTTCTATTAATATTTTAATATAATACAGAATGACTAGAAGTCATGGAATACTATTTACATCTATACATATGCAGAAAAACTCTATAGATCATCCAATTATGTGTATATGATAATCCATCATATTTGATCTACTTGATTTTCCTGGGTGGATGGGTAAACTAAACTGTATTTAATGATTATGAGATACGTTTTGGAAGTTATATAATAATTTTTTCATTTCTTGATGCACTCAGCAAAATATCATCAGTAAACTGTAATATTAGAGGACTTCATAACCTAGAGGAACTCCCACTTTAATTTATGTAACACTGACTACTTTGGCTCTCACTGCCTGAAAGGCCAGATTCATTACGTTTATACCTGTCTCCCAGGTTTTTCTAGTACTCTTGTTTGGAGATGTCTAGACTCTCTGCAAATGGCTCTAAGCACCCACTGATGGTGCTCCCCAAGTTTAGGTGTAGCTCTCCCACACCCCAGTTTCATTTAATCATTAACAAACTGAATTCTACAAAAGAATATTCAAATCCAAAAGTATAATCACATATATACAAATGTATTCCCCAACACATGGGGCTTTACTTCTTCTCCTTTGCAGAACCTCAAGACTTTGGGATATCAAAGAATATCAAGGGAAATAATGAAAAAAAACAAACCATGAAGGAAGGTGTTCTAGCAGTGCCAGATCTTAAACTATACTATAAAGCAGTGGTCATCAAAACAATATGGTATTAGCTAAGAGACAAAAGGGAGGATCAGTGGAATAGACTTGGGGTAAATGACCTCAGCAAGACAATCTATGATAAACCCAAAGAGCCCAACTTTTGGGACAAAAATCCACTATTTGACAAAAACTGTTGGGAAAATTGGAAAACAATATGGGAGAGATTAGGTTTAGATCAACATCTCACACCCTACACCAAGATAAATTCAGAATGGGTGAGCTAAATCAATTGTACAAAATATCAAGCCATTCCCCAATTGATAAATGGGCAAGGGACATGAAAAGGCAATTTTCAGATAAAGAAATCAAAACTATCAATAAGCACATGAAAAAGTGTTCTAAATCTCTTATAATTAGAGAAATGCAAATCAAAACAATTCTGAGGTACCACCTCACACCTAGCAGACTGGCTAACATGACAGCAAAGGAAAGTGGTGAATGTTGGAGGACATGTGGTAAAATTGGGACATTGATACATTGCTGGTGTAGTTGTAAATTGATCCAACCATTCTGGATGGCAATTTGGAACTATGCTCAAAGGGCTTTAAAAGTCTGTCTACCCTTTGATCCAGCCATACCACTGCTGGGTTTGTACCCCAAAGAGATCATAAGGAAAAAGACTTGTACAAAAATCTTTATAGCTGCACTCTTTGTAGTGGCAAAAAACCAGAAAACAAGGGTATGCCCTTCAATTGGGGAATGGATGTACAAATTGTGGTATCTGTTGGTGATGGAATACTATTGTGCTCAAAGGAATAATGAACTGGAGGAATTCCATGTGAACTGGAATGACCTCCAGCAACTGATGCAGAGTGAAAGGAGCAGAACTAGAAGAACATTGTACACAGAGACTGATACGCTGCGGTAAAATCAAATGTAATGGACACCTGTACTAGCAGCAATGCAATGATCCGGGACAATTCTGAGGGACCTATGAAAAAGAACACTATCCACATTCAGAGGAGGAACTATGGCAGTAAAAACACAGAAGAAAAACAATTGCTTGAACACATGGGTTGTTGCGGATATGATTTGGGATATAGACTCTAAACAACCACCCCAGTTGCTCTAGAGCAGGGGTCGGCAACCTTTTTGGCCATGAGAACCATAAACACCACATTTTTAAAATGTAATTTCGTGAGAGCCGTACAGTGCTCACAGTGCACGCTCCTGTAACAGCGCCTGAAAAAAATTGACTTTATGGCTCCTGCAGAAAGAGCCATATCTGGCCCTCAAAAGAGCCAGATATGGCTTGAGAGCCATACATTGCCGACCCCTGCTAGATATAGACTCTCAACAACCAGTGTAACTATCAACAATATGGAAATAAGTCTTGATGGCACATGTAAAAACCAGTGGAAATGCGGGTTGGCTACGGGGGATGGGAGGGTGGAGGGAAGAGTAAGAACATGAATCATGTTACCATGGAAAAATCTTTTATTATAAAATAAAAAATAAATTAAAAAAAAAAAACTTTGGGAAAGAGAAAGGAATAAGGTTCAGAAATTTGCTCACTTCCAGTAATGCACACAGTCCTGGTTTTAAGTTCAAAGGTTGCACTTGGGTTTGTCAACATGAAATATGGATGCCTCAGTTTACCTTTACCTTTGAAGAAATCCCAGTGCCAAGCACCCCTATTTTGATTTGAATGTTAATCACCTTTTTGTTTTGGAGGCTTCTTTATTGGATGAACTTCTTCTCCAGAAGTTCAGCTCCCAAATTTGACCTTTGTCTTTAATTTGTTACAGCTGACCGGTCCCTAATACCATAGCTATAGGCTGCAAAGAGCAAACACACCTATTTGTGGTTAGTCTTTTTAGGCTTCCCAAAAGGTATAAAGAGACTCTGGGATTCAGTGTCTCTTCGGAGTTGGCACTAAGAGCTGTGTCTTCTCCCAGAGGAGTTGACACTTAACATGGTGTTATCTCCCAGGGAGGAATGGGCTTTGAGCTGTGTTTTCTCCAAGGGGTATGGTTCCCAGAGTCTTTTTGGTTCTGTGTGGTATTCAGCTCATGACTCTGTGTGATGGCCAGAATATTTAACTTTTATCCCTTTTCTCCTGATTAAAGAGTGGGTTTTCTGACTACTTGATAGTTTTATGTTATTTTCTAAGTTATCAGGTTCAATTCTAGGCACCCTGGTTTCTCAAGATTTCCCTGTTGGACTGGTATGCTTCAACAGCCCACCTACAGTCCTAGATCCAAGGTCACCCTGGATCTCATTCCCTAATCCATTCCCTAATCCAATTCCTAATCCACCAGCACCTGAATCTGAAAAGGAATAATGAAACAGAACAAAATACACACCCCATATTCATGGGACCTGTGCAGTGGGTGAATGATGACCCTCCAGACACAAGAAGAGCTTAACAGAAGGAACACCTGTCTCCGTCTTTCTAGTTTTAAAGATGCAGCCTGTTCTGGTTAAACAGTCAATCAAAGGAAGTCACCTCCACCCACATATTATGGGATGCAGAGGGCCTCTATGTTAGGCAATCTAGGCAGCATCCTCCAAAGACCATTTAAGGGTACCTTCAAGGTAGGCAATCTAGGTATATAATAAAAGCCCCATTGTTTTGATATTCTCCTCTGTGCCAGTAGTGAAGACCCTCTTTGGCAAGTATGAATCTCCTTGTTTTATGCCTCCATTGATATTAATGATCAGAGGATCTTCAAACAAAGTTGTTGTATCTTTCAAGAAAAATTGTCTAATATCGATAAATGCATGAGACATCTTATTAAAGGAGAAACTTTAAAGCTCTATTTTATTTCACTGAAACAAATACTTTTTTTATAGTTGACAAACAATAAGAGGATTGTGTTCTCTATAGCTTTCAATCAATTATGTGATTAAAACTGGTTTCACCATGGAAAATTATTTATAAAAAGACTGCCTGTTGCTTCCTAATACTCTCATGTCTCTATGTGTAAACACATTATCTTACAAAAATGTTATATAATTGAGTCAGTAGTTATTGATGTTCTCTTGGTCACTTTTTTTGGTAGTAATAAGACTTTTGACTTTTTCCCCTTGTCTTTAGTATTGTTTCTTCCTTATGATATGTTGAGAACCGATCCCTCAATACCCTTAAAACTATCTCTTTTCTCAAAGATCTCTTCAGTATTTCCTTACTCTAAGTACATCTGCTTTCCCCAATATTTGTTTTCTTTAATGCCATTTCTACTTTTTCCATAAGCACTTCCAAGGTTATAAAATTATCACCCAAATGTGGTGACTCCACTGTCCTTGATGGTGAAAGGAGTTTATACATATAAATAACGTTTATATGTATGTATCAACATGTGTACATATATCCATATGTACATATATAGATATTACATTCATGTACACATGTGTGTATATGTACATATACACAAAGCTCTTCTGTCAATGATTCCTGCTATCTGTCAGTCACATAGTCAGTCAATAAATATTTAAATGCCTACTATGTGCCAAGCATTATGCTAACTACTGGGGGTAAAAAGAAAGGAAAAAGACAGTTACTGCCCTTGAGTTCTCAGTCTAATGGGGGATGTAATGTAATATAAAACAAAACATAGAATCATCAATAATCAAGAGAGGAGAAGCACTAGAATTAAGACAGATTTGGAATGTTGTCCTGTAGAAGGTGAGATTTTGGTTGGGCTTTGGAGAAAGCCAAGGAAGCCAGTGTGAAGAGATGAGGAGAGAGAGCATTTCAGACATGGGGGACAATGAGAGAAAATTAATGGAGTTGGGAGATGTACTGTGTCATCTCAGGAACAATAAGGAGGCTAATGTCACTAGATCAAAGAATATGTAGTGGGATGTAAGGTCTAAGAAGACTGAACAGATCAGAGAATCAGCTAAGTTATGAAGGGCTTTGAATGGCAAGCTTAGGTTTGCGTATTTGATTCTGGACATGATAGAGAACCATTGGATGTTACTGAGTAAGGAAGGGCCTAACATGATCAGGCCTGTGCTTTAGAAAGGTCACTTTGGCAACTAAATGGAGAGTGGAGTGGAATGAAGAAGGACTTGTGGCAAATAGGTTCACCAACCAGCTATTGCAGCAGTTCAGGCAGAAGAAAATGAGGTCCTGTAGCAAGATGGTGGCAGTATCAGAGGAGAAAAGGGTAAGTATCCTAGAGAAATTACATTGAAAAATACAGACATTGGCAATATATTTGAATATGGGGGTAAGAGATAATGAAGAGTCAAAATATCACCTAGATTGTGAACCTGTAGGTCTGATAAGATGGTGTTTCACTGAACAATCATAATAAAGTTTGGAAGAGAGGAGAGCTTGGGAGGAAAGATAATGAGTTCAGTTTTGGACATGTTGAATTTAAAATGTCTACAGGACACACATGTCAAGATGTCTAATAGGCAGTTGGAGATGAGAAACTGGGGTCATCAGAGATATTAGGTCTAGAAAGAAACAGAGTTGAAAAACTACTTCTTGGAACAGACCCAAATGGATGTGTTCCAAGAGACATGTTGACTCACATGAATGGATGAAAGGGGAAAGAAATAAAACAATATGGATGGGAGATCTTTGGTTCACTTAGTCTTGGAAGTATTCCAATTATGAAGACCAACATTTCCCAATAATAATTTATGAATGGAGGCAAGATGCCAAATCACAAGTATCAAGTTACAGATACCACTGAATTTTGTAGGTTACTGCCTTAATGAAGCATGGGAAATATCAGTTTACATATTTTTGTCCCCTCAAATGCTCTTACTTTCTAGTCCATCAACCTCCTCATTTCCCATAATCTGTACATTCACTCCACTTTCTTTCTCCACCTTGCCCATATATAGGGCTGATTATATGCTTTCTCTTGTCATATCCACAAGTCTTCCACCTCCATAATCCATGATGCCAAAATTCCTTTTTGTGACCAAAATTTCGTATCCTTCTATCTCTCCTTGTGCCCTACTCTTGCTAAATCCATTTTTCATCATCACCATAAACTCCAGTTACAGTATCCCTTCTTGCTCTCCCAGGCCATCAGTTTTCTCTGGAAATATCACTTTGCCTTCAAAATTAAACTTTTAGTCCAACTTTATACTCTCCTTTAATCTCTGCTCTTTTGCCCAAATGTCTTATTAACACTCGTGCCTTAAATCCCAACCCAGGATTACCACTTATCATCTGCCTTCCCCAACTCTTACTCACAACACTAGAGTGAGATACACAATAGCACAATTAACTTGAGACCACTGTAAATTTATATTTTATATCTCAATTTAGCCTTTTAGATTGGCTTCATGCCAATCTTTTTCATTCTTCTTTGGTTGACTTTCTATCACAACTCTCCAGAGCAGCAGTTCTAAACTGTCTCTTCTCTACTCAAGCCACTATACTAGCCTTCTTTCAGAGCATCTTGTCTCATACTTCACTGAATAAATTGAATCATCCTTCATGAGCTCCCTTTTTTCTCCCAGTTTCATATTTCAAATAATCTCTATTCTCTCCTCTTTTATTCCACTCTTTGATAAAAAGATGGATATTTTCACAGCTAGCCTCACTTTCAGCCCTTGATCTCATTCCCTCCTCCTCTCTTCTCTGGCAGATTCTTCCATTAATCATCCTCCCCCTGTAATTTTCAACATTTCCCTACCTGCTAGCTCCTTCCTTCCTTACTGTCTGCTAACACACACACAAATATCTCCATCCTTAAAAAAAAATCAATTTACCCTACCATTACCCAACCCTTTTCCTGATTCTTGGACTTCCAAATTTTGCTATCTCTTCCTGGAACTTCTCTTAGCACCTGGATTCTCTTCTCACCCTGGAACATCCAACATTCGCTTTGGGCTTCTAATCATGGAACCTCTTACTGTAAGGACCCCCTCCTCCATCCCTTTGGTAAGCTCCTCTTGGAGCCTCCATTTTGCCAAGGAACCCAGACTGTCCTTCCTTCCCCTACTGGCTTCCCTCCTCTCTCAGCCCATTTTTCAGCTCTCTTTTATGTGTTTTCCTCTCCCATTAGAATGTATCCCATGGAGGTCAGGGACTATCTTTCCTTTTGCTTACATTTGTATTCTCCTTGCTTAACACAATATCTGGCTCAAGAACAAGAGCTATTAAATGCTTGTTACTTTTCTTCCTATCATCTTTTTAAGCTTTTTCATATCTCTCTTCTCTTTCATAACCAAACTCCTAAAAATGCTAGATATTCCTTCTATATACTCTCTTTCCTCAAGGTTTTCATGACTTTTCCCTAATGTGATACTCTTCCTAGACATCCAAACAATTCTTTCCAGTCTCTTTCACAGAATAATCATTGATATCACCCCTCTTATGCTTTGTAAAGGGCCCTGCCCTATGTCTTCTCTTCTAAATCTATACACTATTCCAACATGATTTCATCTTTTCTCACAAATTTCCTGATCTTCTCTACTTAGATGACTCCAAAATCTACGTATTAAGTATTCATGTTTCTACCAAGCTTCCACAGCTCTGATTTCCTGCTAGACATTTCCATTTGAATGTCATGGTCATCTTAAATTCAACATCTCTAAAACTGAGCTCATTTACTTTCCCTCTAAACTCACTTCCTTTCTAACTTCCTGTTTCTGCTGGGCAGGCATAGCTAGGTCCTGATTTCTACAAATAATGAATCCAGAGAAGTGGTCATATTATTTGAATTCATATTGCATATTCCCATTATTCTGGAACCAATTACTATATTGTACATAATTATAACCTTCAATTCAAATACATATAATCACTTCTAATCACTTCACATGATTCATTATTTGTACTAGTCAGGACATAGTCACCAACGTTCACAGTGTATAAGCCATATCCAAATCTTCATTCTCACTCACTCCTTCATATTCAATCGGTTATCAAATATTGTCAGTTCTACCTCTTAAGTGTCTCTTCTATGCATTCCCATCTTTCTAACATGGCTTTCATCCTAGTTTAGATTTTCATCATCTTTTACCTCTACTTTCGAAACAGCCTCTTAATCTCCTTGCTTCCAATCTCTTCGGTTTCTAACCTGTCCTTCATCTAGCTGCCAAATTCATATTCCTAAAGCATAGGTTGGGCCATATCACTTTGCATTTAAGAAGAGTCAAAGGTCCTACAGTAAGTGCTTTCTAGATTAAACCCAAACTCCTCTGATTGGCATATAAAGGTCTTCACAATCCAGCTCTAGCCACTTTTCTAGGCTGATTACACATACTTTGCATTCCAGTAAAACTGGTGTGTTTGCTATTTCCCCTATCCAACAATCTATCTCCTATCTCTAAGACTTTGTATAAATTATCCCAATCTATGTCATGACTTTGAATGTCCTCCATCTTTACATTTTATAATCTCTAATTCTTTTCAAGACACTGTTCAAGTGTCCCATTATTTAAAGGGCCTTTTCTGATTACCAGAATTGCTAATGCCTCCTAAAAAATCACTTTAATATATACCACGTATAGACATTCATATGTGTGTATACATATATGTACCCTTTGTTTACCAAACTGGAACTATATTATATCCTCCCAGTAGATTATAAGCTCCTTGAAAGTGGGGATTATTTCATATTTTTCTTTATCACTCTGCCTAGAACAGTACCTAGTATAGAAAAAAACACTTAATGAATGCAGGTTATTAATTGGTTTATTGTGAGCTAATGAAAACATTATCAGGTACAGGACTCCCTAATCTTTAACTAAATATTTCTGCTTTCTCTGCTTGGTGAATTCAGACAACCTCCTTCACTACATAAGGGGCACAATTTTTACTGGATTTGTGATTTCTAACTGTCAGTCTGCCAGGTATTTGGGTTGGGACAGGGGGGGAGGAAAAATAGGGTATTTCCGTGATGTATTATTAATAAACAGGAGACCATTCACTGTCTGCTAACCATTCCTTTAAGGAAAAGCCTGTCCCTATATGTTTCCAGCTCTGGTATCCTTTCTCCCTAGTGAAATAAATTACAAAAGAGAGAGAAAAGAAAGATTATTCCTTGCACAGATCCTTGGCCTAAATCCAATGATTTTTCTTTTCTGATCATAGGTTTTTCTAAATCTTTACTCTTTTCAGGAATAATAATTTTTATTTGGTATTATTTGTTTTAAACCATCTATATTTCCCAAACTATCACTCTCCCAGAGGGTCATCCCTTATAACAAAAATTCCAAAAGAAGAACAAAAAAATAAATAAACCAGCTTAGCAAAAGTAACCAATGCTTTGAAAAAGTCTGACGTGTTTAGTGTTCTGCACCAATGCATCCCTGTTCCCCCAAGCCCAAGGAAGAGATATAGGAAGGAGATATCTTCCTATCCCTTTTGGGGAGCTCATGGTTGGGCCAATATATTTTTATAGCTTTCAATTTCAATCATTTTGCCATAATTCCTTTTGTTTACATTGTGGTCACTATGTAGATTGTTTTCCTGGTCTTGCTTAATTTGTTTTGCATAATTCCCTATAAGTCTTTAATATGCTATGTCTAAGCAGTTCTGATCTAGGCAAGCAGACAACACCTTTGTTAAAATAAAGAACAACTGTGTGAAAAAAAAGAGAAAAGATGGTCTAGGCAAAGCCAAATGCCTTATTTTCAATAGTAAAGCACCACATTTTAGCATATGAGATTTCTGCTACCTGTTTGAGGCCTTTACATATGTCTTAGTAATAAAGTCTAAACTTTCTGTTTTCAACCATTTTGTAGTCTGGCCTCTAACAGATTTTACTTGCTTAACCTGACATTTTAAAATGTAGTTTTGTTGTTTTCAGTTGTTTCTGTTGTGTCAGACTCTTCGTGACCTCATTTGGGATTTTCTAGGCAAAGATATTGGAATGGCTTGAAATTTTCTGCTCTAGCTCATCTTACAGATGAAGAAACTGAGACAAATAGGGTTAAGTCACTTGCCCAGGATCACCCAACTGGAAAATGTCTGAGGCCAGATTTGAACTTATAAAAATGAGCCTTCCTGACTCCACTCCCAACTGTAGGCCTGGAACTCTAACCACAGTACCACCTAGCTGCCCCTTATATGCCAATGTGTGCTTAAATAAGTTGTTATCCAAGTACCCAGTCAAGAAACCATGCAAACTATGGACTGGTCTTGCCTATGCATATTTGCAGGAAGTATCATGCTGGTATTTAGACTACTCTAAAGACCTGAAATTTAGGGGGGCAGCTGGGTAGCTCAGTGGATTGAGAGCCAGGTCTAGATATTGGAAATCCTAGGTTCAAATCTGGCCTCAGACATTTACCAGCCCTGTGACCCGGGCAAGTCACTCAACCCCCATTGCCTAGCCCTTACCACTCTGCTGCCTTAGAACCAATACACAGTTTTGTTTCTAAGACAGAAGGTAAGGGTTTAAAAAGAAATAAAATAAAATAAAGACCTGAAATTCCAAGGGATTCTGTTCTGAGGGGGGACAATGTCTTACCCTATTATCCTCTTTCAGGAGCGGTTCTGCTTTGGCCCAGCTTTATGGAACTTCTGCCACCTTGGAGCACCATCACTTTAACCATGCTGTGATGATTCTGCAAAGTGAGGTACAGAACCAATTTCTCCAGCTGCCTTTTAAACCAGAAAACCATAGAAGCATTTACTCCCCATTTCTTTCTTTTTTTTTTTTTTTCCAATACCACAAGTAGCCAGGATAGAGTAGGAAGATACTATTTTTCTCTAAAATGTTGGGCCTCCCCTATTCCTTGGTCACAGGTTCCCCACCTCCCCCTTGTTATGCTAATCTGAGATGACATGCCAGGTCTTCTTCCCTCATTCTATCTACCTGAATTTTGCCTTATTATTAAGATCAATTAATCAATAAATAAGCATTTATTAACTGCCTCAGCTATGTCAAGCACAGTTAAACACTGAGACTCCAAAGACAAAATGCAGGGATAGTCTACTTTCAGCAATTTGTAGTCACTTGATTCATGGCTGTATCAAGTCATCCTGATATTTGCATAGTTTTTTGGTTTTTTGGAATAAGGATTGTGCCAATAACTTGATCAAAGTCTAAGTTGTGGATTTTATTCAAAGAATGATTCATTTTTCCTTTATCTTTACAAAATACTCTAAAAACTACTGTTTAAAAGTAAGTGTTAATGTGTAAAATCCCATCATTGCCCTCCCTGAGGATTTCAAAATCTCTGATAATGGTTGCCTGCAACAATAACAAAAATAAATGCTTTTCTAGCTAGATACCTGCCTATCACCTTCCCCCAAGTCTGATACCAAGTAGAAAGATAGTCAAGTGTAAATAGTTCTAGCAGAATCACAGAGATAAAATGTTTCATTGATGTTATTCTGTTAGCCCTCAAAGAATGTCATTGCCCACAGATTATGATCTGAGTACATTTATTACTTCCAGTAAATGGATAAGGAACTCCACAAAGAAGTAGCAAAGCAAAAAAAAAGAATCCATTGTAGCGGACCTCAGAAGGACTTAGTTATTTTGTGAAATGCAAACCAATTTTAAAAGATCACAGAGAGGAAAATAACGTGAGACAGATCTGTTTTCTCAGTAGAATGGAGGAAGTCCTAAGAGATAGACTAAGAAATTGTCACTGCCAGCAGGACTGGCTTGTCAGCAAGGAACCCAGCTGAAGGACAAAGCAGAACTAAGATGATTTTCCCTATTTTCCTTCAGATGGCAAGTCAGGAGCTTAGAGTGGGGCTGTCCCTTTCTACACTTTCTGCTCCTGACAAAGAAAGCCACCAACCACCACCAGACCATCACTGTGGCTGCTGAGTTAATGCTGCCAGGAAGGGATCTGTTTAATTTTCTGCAAGCATGCAGACTTTTTGAGACCAGGAAGGGCTCATCTGTTCCCCATTATTTGTCAGTTCTCTAACTGTGCCATTAATTATTATTATTATCATCATTAAGGCCTTACTTTGCTGGTATACTCTCATTAAAATATGGTGTGTTTTTCCTCCAGCCTGTCTTGAAAAAAAGTAAGTCTTCTGCAAGTTCATGAAAGCCTTTGACCCCAAGAAGGATAGTTGACACTCCCATCTGTAGCTGAGACTCTGAATTCAGAGCAGGAATGGGAGAAGTGATTAGTGGTTGTGTATTCTTCCTTCTGAATGAAATACGGACACTTGGACCCAAGTGACAGGAGCCAGCATAGATAAACAGAAATGCCCTGGAATCTATTGTTTTGAGAGTTTTCCCCATGGGCAGGACCTGATTCATTTTTGTTTCTTTATTCTCTGTGCCTAGCTCAGTGCCTTACATAGAGTAGACACTTAATTGTTTGTAGAATTCATGCTAAAGAAGGTTGGTTTGGGATTTTTATATAGTATACACTGGGCATACAGGAGAGAACTGGACAGAGGAGAGGAAAGTCAGAGTCAGTATCCAAAGGGACAAGCATTAGTGTATACCTTTTTTTTTTCCTTTTGGTCTAATCTATGACTTCATTTGGGTGGCTAACTCTTCACGTGCAAACTGCAGCTCCTTTATACTTTATACACTTAGGGTATTTCCTGGCATATTGAAGGAAATTGCTCATGGCCATACCACCAATATGTTGTCAGAGGAAAACCTTCCCACTCGTGCTAGCTCTCATTTGTTCAAAAGAATAGAGATTGTTCAGGATGATCTCGTCTGATCCCTTCATTGTACAAACAAGTAAGGCCCAAAGGAAGGCACCTGGGTGGCCCAGGGGATAAAGCACCAGGCATGGAGTCAGGAAAACTCCTCTTTTTGAGTTCAAATCTGACCTCTGATTCTTACTAGCTGGATGACTCTGAGCCAATCACTTCACCTTGTTTGCCTTGATTTCCTCATCAGTAAAAGGAGCTGGAGAAGGAAATGGAAAGCCACTCCAATATCATTATCAAGAAAAATCCCAGTGGGTCACATAGAGTCAGATATGACTGAAAAAATGACAACTCCTAAAAGGACCAAAGGAGAAGAATGGCATACCTCAGGTGGCACACAACAGATTAGGGGGGAAGCTGGAACTGGAGCTGGGGTCTGCTAAGAAGAGACTCTTTCAACTGTTCTCTGATGCTTTCTCTTTCTCCTTCTAGCAAAACAGAGCACTTTGTGAATAAAGAGCCCTTTCTATATATCATTTCATTTTAATCTGCAAAACTACCTTTTGAAGCAGAGATGACAAAAGATTTTTATCCCCATTTTTAGAGGAAATTATAGCTCAGAATTTAAGTGAAGAATTCACACACATAGTAAGTGGGTATAACTAAGACTCAAAGCCACCTCTCTTTCCATTATGACATACTTTCTTCTCAATACTGGCAAATGCACCATGTTTCTGCAAGAAATCCCAGAGCTATCCACACAAATTTATGTATTCATTCAGCAAACACCCATTAAAGACAATTAACTGCACTTGATCCTAAGGAACTTAAAAAATAATATAATTAACAGTTGTAATAACAGTAGGTCTGATCAGAAAATAGTGTTCATTCAAGGTAAGTAAATAAATAGTCCTTTCCAGGGCATGAAGATAACAACAAAAATATTTCTGCAGATCTTTAAGGATGGCAAAGCACTTTATAAATATTATCTCATTCAATCCTCACAAGAACCCTGTGAGTTTGTAGGTATTTTTTTGTTCACATTTTACAGTTAAGGAATCTTAGAGTTAGAGGTAAAGTACCTTGTCCAGGGCCACACAGCCAATAAATATCTGAAGTAGGATTTGAACCCAAATCTTCCTGGCTCCCAGGCCCATTGCTCTATCCAATGTACTGAGTATCAGATCTTCTGTACTTTTGGGGATCACAGATCCTGGAGTTGGAAGGAATCTTAGAAAGCATGTAATTAGGACACTTAGGTGGCTCAGTAGATAGAGCTCTCTTGATTTTTGCAATAGTGTTGTTACTAAAGAGTTGAATTTTTGTAGTCAAAAATATAGTTTAGGGGGCAGCTGGGTAGCTCAGTGGATTGAGAGCCAGGCCTAGAGACAGGATGTCCTAGGTTCAAATCTGGCCTCAGACACTTCCCAGCTGTGTGACCCTGGGCAAGTCACTTGACCCCCATTGCCTACCCTTACCACTCTTCCACCTATAAGTCAATACACAGAAGTTAAGGGTTTAAAATAAAAAATATATATATAGTTTAGGGGGGCTCAGTGGATAGGGAGCCAGGCCCAGAGATTATGTAATTAGAATCTGTTACCCTAAACACCATGATCCCCAGCAAAACTATAATTCCCAGCACTCCACTCACTTCTTGTCATTACATGCTGATGTAGATAAGATATGAATTCAGTGGAGTTCTCTTTCCTTCCTGTCACAACTTTGGTGGAATGGGGATTTTTGAGCAGGTAGAAAACCTTAGTCATGTGGTTCTATTTTGTAAGATAATAAACTTTAAAAAATTAATACTTGAAGTATTGGACATTGATTTAACTCTTATAAGATAGGAGATCCTGAGTTCAAATATGACCCCAGATACTTCCTAGAGGGTTGACCCTGGGAAAGTCCAATTTAACCCCAAATTAACCCCAGTTGCCTAGCCTTTATCTCTCTTCTGCCTTAAAACAGATGCTTAGTATCAATTCTAAGACAGAAAGTAATTTTTTTTTAATTAAAAACAATTAGGCTTAAACTGTTTACTTAGAAAATAGGTAATCCTGCGTTGAAATCTGGCCTCAGATACTGTCTAGTGGTGTGGCTCCGGGCAAGTCACTGAACCCTAGCTGCCTAAGCCCTTACCCCTCTTCTACCTTGGAACCAATACTTAGTATTGATTCGAAGACAGAAGATAAGGGTTTAAAAAAAAAAAAAAAGAAGAAAACATGTATATGTCAGAATAAGAATCCCCTCTATAATATACTCAACAAGAGCCATCCAGCTTTTGCTTAAAATTCTTAAGTGAGGGGGAATACAATACTTCCTAGGATGATAATAATCATGATAAGAAAAAGAACTAACATTTCATTAGCATTTGCTATGTGCCAAGTGCTGTGCTAAGTGCTTTACAATGATTATCTCATTCAATCCTTACAACAACCCAGAGAGGTAAATATTATTATGCCCATTTCACTGATGAGGAAACAAATAGATGTTAAGTTATGTGCCCAAAGTCTCCCAGCTAGGAAGTGGCTAAGCCCAATCCACTTTGGAATAGCTCTAATCATTAGGCTTTTTCCCTTACACCCATTTAAATCTGTTTCCCAGCAACTTCTTAGCCATAGTTCCTTAGCCATTGTTCTACTATCTGAGGACAAGCAGAATAGGTCAAATCTCCTTCCATGCAACAGCCTTTCAGGTCCTTGGAGGTAGTCATCACATTCTCTTAAGGCTTTTCTTTTCCCTCCAACATTCCTGGCTCCAGTTGGACACACTGTACCTAAACCCTGACACAGTGGTGTCGTTTTGGTCCTCTTCGAGTACAAAGGACAAAACCAACCAGCTCTTTCAGCCGGTCCTCATGATACCAAATCCCATTACTTGTCTATGACAGTTATCACACAAGAGGACAAGTAACTTTCTGCAATAAAGCCCTTTCTAAAACTGAAATGAACCTTTGAAATATTTATGAAGAAAAGATTTGCTTAACAAATAGTCCAAACAAGGAAAACCCCAACGTATATATAAAAAACAAAATGTTTACGAGTTTTTTAAAAAAAAATGTTCAGGTTTGTATATAAAGAATATCATCAACTCTTCTGTAGTTTTTAAGAAGAAAGTTGCCTGGGGCATTGAGGGCTTGTGTAGGGTCTCAAAGACAGAATATGTGAGGAACAGGACCTGAATGAAAGTATTATATACTGTCTCTCATTTTAAAAATATATTTATGGTGATTTTTCACCTGTTTATTTAGGTTGGGGTTTTATTTGATTTTTCACTTACAAAAATAAACAATATGGAAATATGTTTTGCATGATAATACAATGTAGAAGAACCCAGATTAAGTTGCTTGCCACTCTAGGAGGGGAAAGGGAAGAGAGAGATAATTTGAATCATGTTATTTTGTACAACTTATGTGGAAAATTATTATCACATGTAATTGGCAAACAATTTAATTTATATATATATATTATGTACACATACATATATATTTATGAGACAGGTAGGTGGCTCAGTAGATAGAAAACCAGACTTGGAGATAGGAGTTCTTAGGTTCAAATCTAACCTCAGATACTTCCTAGCTGTGTGACTCTGGGCAAGTCACTTGACCCCAATTGCCTAGCTCTTACCACTCTTCTGCCTTGTAACTGACAGGATGATAGTTTCAAAACTGGACACAATTTTATATAGGATAAGACTAAGTGCTAGATAAGTAAGTGACTTATCCAAGGTCATACAAATAATAAGTAGCACAATCTGGATTTGAACCCCAGTCTTGTGACTCCAAATTTTGAAATCATTCCTTTATTCTATGGCTTTGTCCTTAAAAGTAGTAAAATGTATTTCTTTAAAATCAAATCCTACTTTTTACAACTATATTCCAGATCTTTCAGCCTAATTAGTCAAGATAATTCCAATTTTAATTATATCTCACCCCCAGGAGTTCTTTTCCTGACATTGCAAAGGATCTTGGTGCTGCAGTTAGAGATGGACAGTTGATCCCCCATGCCCTTGGGCTCAGTCCCCTTGGTTTGATCTGTGTCATAAGGGATTCTCACCAACTTGGTGATACCAGCATTCATTTAGCTATTTGTCTTCATTCTTCTGGCTGAATTAAGGATCTGGAAGAGTTCATTTGAAAATTATTATTAATATTGGACTGGGTCCCAGTTGGAACCAATATGAATGAACTATTCTCTGAGAATAAAGTGTTCATCCATAGGAGGTAAATTAACTCAGAGTAGCAGATTCTCATTTAGAGTCTTGGAAGATGTAATTTTTCTAATTGATATTAAAGAATTACTGGGACAGGAGTTTACTCAGAGTATTTTCATTTTTTTCCTCCTAACTCTTCCCCAAACCAACCTTAATACTACTATTATGCTAACTATATCTATGCAGGTATTCTCTAGAAGCAAATATATGAAAATCTAGATGTACAAAACAGAAAATAGTGGTATAATTATTCACTATGAAAAAAATATTCACTTAACAAAAAGTATTCACTGTAGAGTAGAACAATGAGCCACATAGTTCATTTAAACTATATATATGTATATATTAATTAAACTCTTACATTCTGTCTTAGAATAAACACTAAATATTGGTTCCAAGGCAGAAGAGTGGTAAGGACTAGATCAGTGATGTTGAACCTTTTAGAGAGTGAGTATCCAAACTGCACCCTCACATTTGCATGTGAGCCCTGACCTTACCCCAGACAGGGAAGGGAGGAAACACTCCCATTGAGCTGCTGGGCAGAGAGGAGGAGGGGAGCAACACCTTCTGGCACACGTGCTATGGGTTTGCCAACATGGGGGTAGGTGATTGAAGTTGTGACTTGCCCAGGATTATACAGCTAGGAAGTATCTGATGTCAAATTTGAATCCAGGACCTCTTATCTCCAGGCCTGGCTCTCTATCCACTAAGCCCCCTAGCTTCCTCTAAACCAGTGGTTCCCAAACTTTTTTGGCCTACTGCCCCCTTTCCAGAAAAAATATTACTTATCCCCCTGGAAATTATTTTTTTTAAATTTTAATAGCAATTAATAGGAAAGATAAATACACCTGTGGCCATCACTGCTTCCCAGGATCACTACAGCACCCACCAGGAGGCAGTAACACCCACTTTGGGAATCACTGCTCTAAATTATATTTTTGATAACAAAAATTAAACTCTTCAGTAACAAAACTATTGCATAAGTCAAGAGAGAGCTGAACTGGAAATCTTGTCTAAGTAAAATCTATCAAGCATTTCTCTTAGACACGTTAATGACTTAACTAATTTTCTTCCAGTTGAAAACATCTGTTTCAAAAGCAAATGTTTCCAAAATGACAGCTTAAAATGTTTCCAGAGAAACAAATATTTATATAGGAATTAAGGTTGGGTTGTATGCCAAAATATTTTATAAACTTTACATATGATAATCCTAATAGGAAAGTGCCATTGGATGGGTAAAATGTGAATGTGAATGAATTTATATTCATGAATACACATACACAACAATGCAAACATTTCCAATATATATCTTTTCTTCATAAAAAATAAACAGATAATTAAAAGTATTCTCCAGGGGCAGCTGGGTAGCTCAGTGGAGTGAGAGTCAGGCCTAGAGACAGGAGGTCCTAGGTTCAAACCCGGCCTCAGCCACTTCCCAGCTCTGTGACCCTGGGCAAGTCACTTGACCCCCACTACCTACCCTTACCACTCTTCCACCTATGAGACAATACACCAAAATTAAGGGTTTAAAAAAAAAGTATCCTCCATAAAACCTTGTTAAAGATGTTTGTTCCTTCCTGCGATGTTATATTTGCCTCCACATTTATCTATATAACATCTCCATTCAAAAGTCTTAAATTGTTGTTATACAACTTGGATTTCACTTAGCTTTGTTTTTATGGTTTCTTTTCTTTTCTTTTTTTTTTTTTTTTGAACCCTTACCTTCCATCTTCGAATCAATTCTGTATATGGGCTCTTAGGCAGAAGAATGGTAAGGGTAGGCAATGGGGGTTAAGTGGCTTGCCCAAGATCTGATGGCTAGGAAGAATATGAGGCCATATTTGAACCCAGGACCTTCTGTCTCTGGGCCTGGCTCCTAATTAAAAGGATTCTACATAAAACCTTGTTAAAGATGTTTTTTTTTTTCCTTCATACAGTGTTACATTTGCCTTCCTATTTATCTGTTTATATAATATCTCCATTCAAAAGCTCCAAGTTGTCATACCAGTTAGATTTCCCTTGGCTTTGTCTTTTTGGTTTCTTTTGCCAAGTTTCAAAACCAACTTTCATTTTAGGAAAAATGAAGAAGAAACAACTGTGGGTTGAGTGTTCTCTCTGACCTTTCATTTTTCTCATTCCAGGGCCATAACATCTTTGCCAATTTATCTTCCAAGGAATACAGTGACCTCATGCAGCTATTGAAGCAGTCCATATTGGCAACAGACATAACGCTGTATTTTGAGTAGGTATTGGCATTTGATCCATTTGACAAATATATGGATATGTGTGAGTGTGAGTGTGTGTGTGTGTGTAAATGCATATACAAGCACAATAAGTATAAAGAGAGACACAGAGATGGGGGAGGGAAAGAGGGAGAGACAGAGAGAGAGGTTAAAGTCATCATCTTAGAATTAATTCAATTCCATGAGGAAGACTGCTTAGTATTTTAAAATCTAGTTCTAAAAATGATTTTTTTAGCTTTTCTGTGAAGAAATCCAAAGAAAGGCAAAAGAGTCACAGCCCTTGAAGAGCTCACACTCTAACGAAGACAACATACAAATGAACAATATATAGGATAAATTTCAAATAATCAATATGAGGCAGCCAGGTAGCTCAGTGGGTAGAGAGCCAGGACTAGAGGCAAGAGATTCTAGAGATCCTAGGTTCAAATCCAACTTCAGACATTCCCTAGCTGTGTGACCCTGGGCAAGTCACTTAACTCCAGCTGCCTAGCCCTTACTGTTCTGCCTTGTAACCAAACTTAGTATTTTTTCTAAGACAGAAAATAAGGGTTTTAAAAAATAATAATCAATATAAGGAAAGCACAAAAATTAAGAGCGATTGGGAGAGACTTTGTATAAAAAGTGGAATTTTAGCTGGGACTTGAAGGTGGAGATGCAAAGGGAGAGCATTCCAGTTATGGGAAGCAGCCAGAAAATGTCTAGAGCCAAGACATGGAGTGGCTTGTTAAGAGAACAACTAGAAGGGCACTGTCACTAGATGGAAGAGTATGTGATGAAGTATATGGCATGAGAAAGACTACAGTGAAGGGAAAGGAGGGACTAGGTTTTGAACACCATATAGGGGATTTTGTATTTGGTAGGCAAAAAGGAACCATTGGGGTGATTGGGTTGGATTTGTGCTTTAAGAAAAGCACTTTGGCAGTTGGAGGATGGACTGGAACAGGGAGAAACTTGAAGCAGGCAGTGTCTAGGCATGCAGTGATGAAGGTCTGCATCATCGTGGTGGCAATGCCAGAAGAGAGAAGGTGTTTATTAGAGAGATGTTAAAAAAGGAAAATGCATAAGTTTTGAAACAGATTATATTGAGCAGGGTGGAGAGGGGAACAGTAAGGAGTCCAGGATGACTCCTAGGTTTGGTGTCTGGAGTACCAGGAGCATGGTGTTGCCCTCTACAGTCATAGGAAAGAGGAGAGGAGAGTTTAGGGAAAGATAATGAGATTGGTTTTGGACAAATTGAGTTTCAGTTGTCTACTGGATTGGAGTTGTCGCTGGAGATACAAAACTGGAGGTCAGCAGGGAGATTGGGGCTGAATGGGTAGCTTTTGAGCATCATCAGCATGGAGATATTAATTAAACCCATGGGAGTTTAATTAATCACCAAGTGATCTGACCCCAACTGGCCACCTACGTGACTTGGGGTACGGTGGGGGAAAGTGTTGGGTTTGGAGTCAGAAGATCAGGGTTGGAAAATCTTGACCCTGCTACTTATTACCTTATCGACTATAATCAAGTCATTTGTTCTCTTTGGATCTAAATTTTCTCATCTATAAAATGAGGGATTAGAAGAAGGCCACTTCCAGTTCTAAATCCTATATGTTTATTAATGAGATTTTGATAAAAAAAAAAAAAAAAAAAAAAAGATCGCCTTTTCCTTATTATCTTGTCATCAACTTTTCTCAGCTCTACTAAGGTATTAATGAAGCAACTCCAAAAGCATTCATTATGTGAAGAATAGAATTCCAAATAGAATTCTTTACCACTGGCTTTTTGTATGTCCCACTAAGTGTCACTTCCTTTCCAAAGCATGGGGCTATGTCTATGACACCATCCCTACTATAGGCAGTTTGGTGGTGTAGTCAATAAAGTGCTGGACCTGGTGTTAAAAAACAGCAACCTGGTTTCAAACCTCACCAAACAGCTACGTGACCCTGGACAAGTCACTTAATTTTGCCTTGTTTTCCTTATGTGTAAAATGGAGATAATAACATCTACCTCCCACGGTTATTAGTAAGGTGCTTTGGAAGCCTTAAAGTGCATATAAATGCTTGCTATTATTGGCACCTCCCATCTTGTCTGGGATTTTATTCTCCCATTTATCCTCTGCCTTCTCTTTAAAGTGCCCCCACTTTTAATTTCTCCATTTCTTTCCTTCCATTCAAACTTTTCCTATATCTAATCCTGGCTCTGATGCCAACTAGCTCTATGAAACTTAATTTCCCTGTGTCTATTTTCTAATCTGTAAAATGACAAAAACCAAATCTGTTCCATCTACACCACATTGTTCAATCATTTCTAAGTCATGTCTGACTCTTCATGACCCCATTTGGAGCTTTCTTGGCAAAGACACTGAGGTGGTTGGCCATTTCCTTCTCCAGATCATTTTACAGATGAGGAAACTGAGGCAAACATGATTAAATGCCTTGCCCCAGCTCACACAGCTAGTAATTATCTAAGGCCAGATTTGAACTCAGGAAAATGAGTCTTCCTGTTTCCAGGCCCAGTGCTCTATCCACAATGGTGCCATCTTGCTACCCAACATCTACATCACAGATACATCATGAAGATTAAATCACACACACACACACACACACACACACACACACACACACACACACACGATTAGAGAAGGGCCTGGGGCAATGAGGAGTACTTTATTCAAATGACTAAAAGTGACTTATTCAAAGCTAATATTTGTCACAGGCAGGACTAGAACCCAAGTCTCCCTGTGCTGCCTCTCATCTAAATGAAAACGAGTGGAAAAATACAAAGTGCTAGATAAATGTAAAGCATTACTGTCAATGGCTTGGAAAATCAGATTCAGAAATGCCTCATAAAAGATGATAGCTCTTTGAAGCCTAGAATTTGGAACTGTATTATGCTAAAATTTGGTGAATCCAACTTTCACCTGTCCTTCAAAATTTGCTCTTGTCATGCATTATATTCAAAGTTATTAACGTTTATATTTTTTTGAAAAGGCTATAAATGATAAAATGCTATGTCCCGAGCAGTTTCTAAGGCCCCGATGTCACAACAAGGGAAGCATATTAGCTCCCAGAAAAAGGGATTACTACCTCTACTTACATTGTGTGCCAAGCTATTCCTACCTGTGTGACAAAACAACTGTCTGAAGAATGGGCAACACAAACTTTTGGGCACAACTTTTTCCATTGGTCTGGCACTGTACTTTCCAGCCTTGTGCCATCCACACAGAGATAGGCTGGTAAATGTTTAACAGCCAGATCTTTGGGGATGAGAGCATAGAGAATGGAATGTATACACAATACACTTCAAAGTTTAATCTGCATTATTAACATTTTTTCCATTATTTCTTAAGTCTAGGCAATCAACAAAATAATAAATCATGTGCTGATTTGCGGCATTTGCCCATTCCCAAGCTGTAAACATTACACTGAAAATTTAACAATCAACTCTTTGGAGCTGGCAGGAAGGGGCTGACTCCAACACATTCTTGTGCTTATACCACTTACAACAAGGTTTTTTTGTTTAATTCCATCTGTTTCATCATTTGACTTCTTTGTTACCAACAACAGCTGAGAAATCAGATGGCAGCCCTATCTTAAACGTGGCTTTTTGTTATGGGAAGTGAAAGGCTAAATCCAGAACACAATTATTTCCTCCAAAATCAGATTAGCTCTATCAGTCTGATGGTCCTCTTCATTATAGTTGCTGGAATTATTAGCAGTCAGCTTATTTCTCTCCATCCTCAGGAGCTGGACCACAACAACCTATAAATTTTCAGAAACACACACACACACACAAAAAGGGACTCTGGCAGATCTGCCTTGTGCCCACTGAGTGCCCTGAAATAATCAAGAACTCAGAGGCAGCCGGGTGGTTCAGTGGATAGAGAGCTAGACTTAGAGCCCGGAGGTCCCCAGTTCCTATCTGGCCTCAGACACTTGTGTGCCCCTGGGCAAGTCACTTAACCCTAATTGCCTAGCCCTTATCCCTCTTCTACCTTGGAACTGATACTTAGCATCGATCTGAGACAGAAAGGAAAAGTTTCTGGTTTGGGGGTTTTTTTTTAAACCAAGAGCTTCTCTTTTCTCTCTGGAGCATACATGAGCTAAAACAGGAGGATACTGGTATTGGTGATTCATTACCTTTGAATAACTAACAGGCCTGGAGGCAAAACCTGCCTAATACTTAGCTACCTTTAGAAGATACAAAAATAAAGTACAAAATATAAATACAAATTAACAGACTTTCATGATCACAATGTGAAACAGTTTTGTTTTGTTTTGTTTTGTTACACTTTATAAATGCAGAAGGCCTCCAGGTACAATTTTTAAATGATCCGATTTTGTGATATGTGGCTGATGACCTAACGTCAGTTCCTTTATGTGGGTAATTTCAGTGTCTCTCTTCTAAAAGCTGCTTGTTTGGGGGGCACTGATTATTAAAAGTAGAGCATCTACCAAGAAAGCAAAATGCTAAAAACCTAATAAAAACATATCTGATTAGAGAGGAGATTTTCCAGTGAGTTGCTTTTCACTAGCGGTGATGTTTGCCACTGTCCTTGACACCCAGTGTAAAAGGTTTTCAGTGCTCTGTTTGAGAAGTTAATGATATCGTTCCTCATGATGTAGTAGTCTGGATCCAAGGGATATTGTATCATTTTGTGGATTTTCTGATGCATGTTTTTGCAGCCCCTCATAAAAACTTCTGCAAAAGCAAGAAAGATTCCTTGTTGACTTCTGCCAGTGATACTATCCAGGAGATGAATGAAATGAACAATTGCACTGTCAAATCACTGTGACCTTGGGCAAGTCCCTTTACAAGACTTCCATTTCCCAGTCCGCCAGCTAAATGGACTGAACTGCATGATCTCAAAGGGTCTTCCAGCTCTTTCATTCTATGATTCTAAAAAATTATTATAAGTAATTTTACTTAAGGATATCTGGGTGCCTCCCCTTTTGGACCATCATCAGAGATGATTTATATGAAAAAATGGTTTTCTAAGTGGCTTTGACTGTCAGGGTGCAATCCTGGCAAAACTAGTTTCCCGTCTTGGTTCTTCTTTGGTGGACTTCCTTGAAACTCCCATTTGGTTGACGATGGACATGTTCTATGAGTTTGGTCCTTTGCCCTTAGTGTGGAAGGAGTACTGGTTTTGGAGGCAGAAGTTGGCAGGAGCTGGCTCCAGCATATTCCTGCTTCCATACTACATAGAGCAAGGTCTTTTTGTCTTAATTCCATCTGTTTCATCATATGACCACTTCGCTACCAACAACAGCTGAGAAATCAGATGGCACCTTCATCTCAGGCATATGGCATTTTGTTATTGGCAGTAATAGGCTAAATCCGGGACAAAATTATTGCCTTTCAAAAATCAGATTAGCCCCTAGGCTGAAGTCTTGGCTCTGGTATTTTCTAATTGAATGACCTTGATCAAATCACTTAACTCTTTCAACCTCAGTTTCCTCTCTTTAAAACGGTAATGATTCAATTCAGCATGCATTTTTAAAGTGCTTACTAGGCACAAAGTATTATGTATATATTCTGGGGGGATGTGGGGTGAGGGGAGGCCATGAAGACACAGAATAAAACATAGCCACAAGCAAGTAAATACAAATATTGATAAAGAAAAACCAAAGTATTTTCAAGAGGCAGAGAGTACTAATAATTAAAGTGACTCCAGAAGTCCTATATAGGAAGTGATACTTGATCCTTAAGAAAAAAAATGGGAATTCTTCAAGGACAAGGAGAGGAGTGAGTGCACTCCAGGCCAGGAGGGCCACCGGGACAAAGGCAGGTAGGAAGTGGAACATCATGTAAGGGGAAAGGCAAGCAAACAGGTATATCTGCAACATATGTTGAGTTAGATAAATCTAGAATAAGTAAATGGGAACTGTATTATGAAATCTTTAAATGGCACCCTGAGCATTTTATATGTTACCTTTCCAGGAGAAAGGTGGCATAATCTGATCTGTGTTATAGGAATATTTGTTTGGTGTGGAGGATGACTCAGAGAGGGAGGAAACTGAGGATTGGGACACTGTAACAGTCCCAGCCAGAGTCAAACTGAGGTGGTTGTCAAATAAGTGGGCAAAAGGAGGGCCAATAGGAAAGACACTGAGAGAAGATCTTCAAGATGTCGTAAATGATTAAATAAATAGAAAGGGAAGAATTAAAGATGACACCAGACTTGCAAATCCAGGTGACTATTAATCAAGCATTTTTCAAACATTATTTTTAACATTTTTTAAATTTTAAACATTTTTAAATTTTAATTAATTTTAATTTAATTTAATTTCAATTTAACATTTTTTTAATTTTAAACATTTTTTAAAACATTTTTCAACATTTAGGGTAGAGATACCAAGAATAGAAATGGGAAAATTTGGAGAAGGCAAATAATTCTTGGACTATCTCAAAGGGTTTCAAGAGGAAAGAACTTTGTATATATTAAAGCACTTTGTGGCATAGAATGGACTAAGCATCTAGTACACTCCTATTATGTGCTTGGCATTATGCTAAGGGCTTTCAAATATCTCATTTAATACGAATAAGGAGTCATCACCTATGCACAATGGAAATGTTCACCAGCTATGTTCTACAGCTGACAGCACACAATCCTGTCCATGAAGATTCCGATTCAGGTAATTTTCAGTGAATGTTTGAACATTCATTGAATGTTTAAATAAAAAGCATCTATTAAGCATTTTACTTGTGTGTGTGTGCGCGCGCGCGTGTGTGTGTGTGTGTGTGTGTGTGTGTGTGTGTCCAGTACTTGGTTAAGACCTGGGGATACAAAAACAAACAAGCAAATCATTCACCATAGTTACCTCTTTTCTTTTTTTAAACCCTTGCTTACTGTCTTAGGATCCATACTAAGTAATGGTTCCAAGGAAGAAGAGTGGTAAGGGATAAACAATTGGGATGAAGTGACTTGCCCAGAGTCACACTAGATTTGAACCCAGCACCTCCCATCTTCAGGCCTCGCACTTTATCTACTGAACCACCTCGCTGCCCCTACAGATGCCTCTTTCAGCAGCAGCTACAAGGGATTCAGATTGATAGGTAGTAAAAGCAACGTCAGTCATTACCATTTCATAAACCTCTTGTGTCTCCCAACATCTGGGCCCTCATCCCTTAATCTTGGACCTCACCAGATCACTCATGGATTCCTAGGACGTTTTGATAGAAAGCGTAGTTTTTTGATAGAAAGCCTAGTCCTCATTGTGTACCATTTTGAATCACAAGGTGTGTTGAGATCATGATTTTGATGACTCTTTTTCACTTTTATGCTAGGAATATTGTACATGCTTTCAGTTTCCCATATCCTACAGCAGTCAGATTCTAAATCTCAAGACCTCAGATTTTGCATAATACCAGAGATATCTGTGAATGGAAAATCAAATTGGTGTGTTAATATTTTTCCTTTCCTTATTATGGGATTCTTCCCCCAAGAGATAATACATATGGAGGTCCTTCTCCTCGATGCAAGTAGAATCTAGCTTTGCTAATGTGATCTGAAGCCTGTGACCAATTTAGGGCTAGACTGATTTAAGATTTCCATACCAGCTACTAGAGCTATTAAAATTTCCATCACTGGAGTATTTATTCTCACAGGGGCTGTTCTGTCATTGTGTCATGAATTTGCATGAAAGAAATGAATTTTGTTTTCTGCCTGTGACTTTGCATTGAATTATCAACCTTTGTAATAGGCAGCTTCCTTGTATAATATGTCATGTCTCACCCATCAAACATATACTATCAGCAGCTTTAATGATGACTTGTAGAGGGGGTAGGGTGAATCAGAGGCTGGTTGGAAATGATGTTCTTCTTTATTCAATTTATTAAACTGTCTAGTTAGTTTAATTTGGAAGTTAAGCTAAGTCTACAGGCTGGACCATTGTTTGACTGATTTTCAATTATTTTCTCATCTTATTCTTAGATGGATAGAGAGCATAAGGGTAGAGCACTAGACTCGGGGCCAGAAAAACTTGAGTTTGAAGCCCATTCAGATTCTTATTATGGGTGTGACCTTGAGCAAGTCATTTAACCTTTCAGCCTCAGTTTCCCCATCTGTAAAATGGGGTTAATAATAGCATTTATCTCATAGAGTTGTACAGATAAAATGAGAAAAGATATACAAAGTGTTTTGTGAACTTTAAAGAGTAAGGGATTAGTATAATTATCCAAATCTCTCTATATCCCCAATGGTGAAAACAGTAAAACTGCAGACAACAGTTCTTAATGCTTCAGGAATTAGAAGGGTACCTTGAGACTTTGATGGCTCTTGATGTCTTCCAGATCAGCCCTTTAAGGTCAGTGCTCCCTATAATGGTAAAAACCATGGTCCATCTATCCCTTCTCCTGTTTAACCTTTGTCCATGCCCTCTCATAAATCCTCCACGGGGAATCCGCCCATTATACTGGCTTCCTGTCCTCTCTTGACAATGAACATATACCAGTGTGGCTCATGTATTGTCTATTAATCCCCACTCAGTGGAAACAACCTTTTCTGGTCCTATGTCATTCTAATGGTACCTTTTATGCCACTTATCCTGTACAGTCCTTCCTTCAAACTGTGGTACAAGCTACTCAGACCCACGATGCACTTTTCTGTTGTCTGGTTAATCTACAGCTTTAATGTCTTAGAAAGTGCGGTGTGTCATAATTTGCAAAAAAAAAAAAAAAAAAAAAAAGTACATTATCACCAGAAGAATGTTGACTTTAAATGATAGATCCTTCAAATGTGGGAGATATAGCTACTCTTAGTAAACAGTGATCCAGGACAATTCAGAAAGACTTATGACAAAGAATGCTCTCCACTTTCAGAAAAAGAACTGTTGGAGTCCAATGCAGATCAAAGCATACCATTTTTCTCATTAGCTTATTTATGGTTTAATTTGGGATTTTGGTTTTACATAAGTATTCTCTTATAACAATGGCCAATATGTAAGTAGTTTTGTATAAAAAAATACATATATATAACCCAGATCAAATTACTTGCTATCTTTAGGGGCAGGGAGGGAAGGAAAGAGGGAGGGAGACAGTTTGGATCTTATAATATTGGAAAACATATGTTGAAAAATGTTATTGTATGTAATTGGGAAAACAAACCATCTTTGAATAAAAAAATACTACAACAAAAAATGATAGATCTTTCTTTCATGGAAAAGATGGAAGGCATTAAAAGACCTGCATAATTTAGCAAAGGGAATTCAGATCCCTCTATTCAATTTTGAATTCAGTTCTTTGTTCACATGAAGCACTATCCAAAATAAATTTGTTGATGGTCCAACTCTAAGTGTTGTCCATTCAGCAACATATCATAATCTAGACAACAGGTGTTCTTCATCCACTTGGTATTTCCTTTATGGATGGTTAGATTGAACTCTTTTGAGTAATTATCTCATTTAGAAGCCTCCAAATTATACCATGATCCATGATGCAATAACGTATACTATCTTCAAGAGCCTTTGGTGGACCTCATTATCTCTAGGATTCTCTCTTCAATACAAATCTGAATTGTTATTATTATTGTTGTACTCACTGTGCATATGAAAAATATAGTACTGACAAATTAGAAATGGTTTCAGAGAAAAAAACCCACCAAATTAGTGGACCTCATGAAATTTTAGAGTTGGAGATCATATAATTGGGACTAGAACCAGATGCCCTCCATATAACGATACTGAGAGCTCCAAACCCAGAGATGGGTTTCTGGGGGAGTTCTCCGGCTCTGGGCGTGGTCTATAAATGCTGCACAAATGTAAGTCAGTCTGGAACCTTTCCAAGGGCTCGTGAAGAGGCAGGGACATGGACTTCATGATCTGGGAAAGCTACTTTCCATTCCATTATTCTATGATTTCTTGATTCTTTAATACTTTAAAGCTCAGTTAAGTAGCCACTAAAGGTGATATGAGAGCTGCCTTCAAATATATGAAAAGGCATGAATGTGAACAAAGGGGAGGATTAATTGAAGGTGAACTGAAGGAGGTGTTAAAAGTAATGGGATGAGAAGCCTTATGCACACTCTAAAGAGGCTAGGATTTCTGCTGGTCGCACCAGTGTAATCAGGGGGAAAAAAGTCAATTCTCCAGGTGCTAGAAGACTGCCGTAGTGCTCTTCAACTAACCCATTCTCGTTGACTTAACCTTTATTTTATGTTAGAAGCCAGTGACTTCTTAAAGCAGTGCCATGTTTTAAGTCCATTGATTTTGGTCTGTTTTAATTCTGATTTTGACTACCCTAGTTGCTAGATTTCCTGTAGTGTGGTGGATAGAGCGATGATCTTAGAATCAGGAAGATTTGAGTTCAAATCCAGATTCATATGCTTACAAGCTGTGTGACCCTGGGCAAGTCACTTTATTTGTTTGCCTCAATTTCCTTATCTGTAAAATGGGGGTAATACTAGCACCTGATTCCCAGGGTTTTTGAGAGGATCAAATGTTTTAACATTTATAAAGCACTTAGTGCAATGTCTGGCACATAGTAAGTGCCATGTAAATGTTAGCTATTATTATTTATATATGTATACATATACACATATGTATGTGAATAAATTAAAAGAATTTATAAATCACTTGTTACATGTCAAGCACTGTGTTGAGCTAGGTTTGGACATGCAAATATAAAAGCAAAGATTTTCCTTGCCCTTGAGTAGTTTATATTCCTATGAAGGGAGACAATTCATAAAGGGGAATAGTAACCAAAGGAGTGTTTTATGGTATGGAGAGTAGAACCGTAGAGGTAGAGATTGGCTTACTCTCTCCAGTAACAATGGTGGTACTGATTGGGCTACAGTTCCAGAACTGGAAAGCAGGGGAGTGGGGCAGAGCAGAGGGCATATCTATCCACAGTAGTCAAAGTGGAGAGAAGATCCTACCTAGCCTCATAGGGTGGATTAAGGGAGGCATTTCAGGAATCAGCCAAGAGTTCCAGTGATGGAAGGATTAAATCATCCAGGGCATGGTCTCTAGTCCCCTGGACAGGCATCTGGCAAGGAAATGATTTGGGCTTGTAGGCATGGCTGTTATATGTCTGTATAGACATCCCCAACCTCCCAAACCTCATAGGTTGTGTTCATATACGTACGTGTATATATGTATTATATATAGAGAAAACATATAGCAACTAGGGATATCTAAATAAAATAATATCAGAATATATCTAATTATGTGTATAAATATATATAAAATAGATGTAGGATTGATTCATATTCCCTTAACTTTTATCATTTTGGATTGATGCAAATTCATCTTAGATGGTCTGTGAGGAAGAATGGCATTACATCTAGCTTAATCCCCTGAGCAGTTATTAAGTGCTTACTGTATGCTAGGCATTATGAAAGGCGCTACAAATATCTACCTTTAAGGATCTTACATTCATCTGAAGGATATGGCATGTAAACCAACAAAAACAAGATAATATGAGGAGGGAGAGCAAAAAAGTCTTCCCATAGTAGTATCACGTGAACTGAACCTTGAAAGAAGCTAAAGAGTCTAAAAGGCAGAGATGAGGAAATGTATCCCCTGTCCAAATACACAAGGGTGGGAGGTGGAATATTGAGTTTGGAGATGAACAATTGGGCCATTGGTTAGATTGACAGACAAGTCAGTCGGTTTTTGAATGCAGATTAAAAGGTGTAAGAAGGAAGAGAGAGCAGCTAAGTGGTGCAATGACTAGAACACTGGGAGAGAGACCTTATAAATACCAATAACCAAGTACGCACATTGGCATTTTGGTACCACTGTCCTAATCACTGACACATACATTTGAACTCAGGTCTTCCTGCCTCCAAGGTCAGCTCTCTATCTATTACATCAGACTATCATTAATATCATTATCATCATCATCCTCTTCATCTTCATCATCATTATCACCATTATCTCATTTCTTTTATTAATTTCAACAGGGTTTGAATACAAACATCTTGGGATAATTTTCTATCCTATTATTATTCCTTTATACTCTCTCTTCTACAAACTACTATTAGACAAAAGGTAGATTGATCCAAATTTGTCTTGGATCCAAATTCTTGTCTTGGATAGTCTGTGAGAAAGAATGACAGGAGAAAGTAGAAAACCTCCTTTTTGTAGTTGAGTAGAAGTATGAGTAAGCTCACTCTCTGTAGGCTCACACTTTTATGAGGCAGCTAAATGGCTCAGTGGATTGAGAGCCAGGCCTAGAGATGAGAGGTCGTGTTCAAGGCCTCAGACATTTCCTAGATGTGTGACCCTGGGCAAGTCACTTAGCCCCATTGACTAGCCCATACCTCTCTTCTGCCTTGGAACTGATATTTAGTATCAACTGTAAGATAGTAAGGGTTTAGAAAAAAATTTTTAATAGCTTCAGAGGTACTATAGGTATGTTGTATGCACTTTAAGATGAGATCATTATATGGTTAGTTTTGCTTAAAGAGATGTCACATGGAGTTGGAGTATTCTATAAATGTTTATAATGTAAAAATAAAACATTAAAATTAATACAATTTTCCTCCCTTATAAAGGATAGTAGTGCAGTCCTAGTTCAGTTTCTTGGTTAAATTCTCCCAAACATTTTCTAGTTTGGATTTGTAACATAGAAGTATCTATTGGTTCAAAGAAGATATTGACTATGATGAAAGTAATGATCATTTCATTTTTCTCATAATATTATTTCTATTATTAGTAGTAGTGCTAATAACAATGGCCAACATTTTTATAGTGCTTTAAGGTTTGCAAAGCACTCTACATATATTACCTTATTTTATCCTCATCCCTATTTTATCTTATATTACTGGAAAGTAGATCTTATTATTCTTTCCATTTTACAGATGAGAAAACTGAGGCAGAGGTTAAGTAGATGGTCCAGGGCCATACAGCTAATACCTGAGGCCAGATTTGAACTCAGATATCATCCTGATTCTAAGTTCAGAGCTCTGTTCGTTGTACTAAATAGAAAGTATTCAGGGAGGTATGGCCCTTCTAACGCAAGGGCTTGCTGAACCCTTTTGAAGACTGCTCATCCACGTTTGGTGTCACCTGGCATTCAACTCTTCCCTGTGACTCCAAGGAGCTGTAGCATGTGAAAGGATCACACCTCAATAAAATGATCTTGTCAGACAGGTAAACGAGGCTGAGGGTAACCAACAAGCCTTGGACTCATCCCTGAGTTAGAGGGATATCCACTTCCAGCATGGGAAGACTTCCCCCTGGCCCCATGCAATGGGCAGATGAGAACAATCTGTTCCATTGGCCATGAAGGCAGCTGAACCAGGCTTTGTGGAGTGGCCACGGTGTGGTCAGACACTGAAGACATGAAGGGCATCCAATGCATCCCAAGCCATCACCAATCGTCCAGACTTTTGTCTTGCCACTGGACTTGGATGACCCTAGAAGAGAGAGCGGGGCTAATGACTTTGTACAAATCTGCCTCACATAAGTCTAATTTATGTTCAAGTCAGAACATCACCTCATCATGTCATTAGTCCTTTTTGAAAACAAAGGGCAAACAACAACTACTACAACGGACACTACTATTATGGTATTAGCTCCCAGTTAGCAGATCATTTAATCTGACTTAATTACAGAAAAGTCAGTCTGTCTAGTGACTCAAACTGATTCTCAAAACTTCCAGGTTTAACACCACCTCTAACTACTATTTAAACTCCTTCTCCACCTCCCTCCACATTTGAATATATCCTATATTCTACAAATTGAAATTTAGCAACAACTCAATAAAAAACTGAAGACTTCATTTCTACCACAAGTGATGTAAGGGTTGGGTTGCTGTTGTTTTGGACAGAACTATGATTTCATTTTTTCTGGGACAATTCCCAATGTGAAAACTCCCTCTACCCGTGCAGATGGACCATTCATCTGTAACTTGGTGATAAAGAGTTATCTGAAGCCACTGATACCTGAGAGTAAGTGATTACAACTGAGGATAAGTGATTTATCCAAGGTCACATGTCCAATATATGTCAGAGAAAGGACTCAAACTTGAGTCTTTCTGATTCTAAGACCTTCCCTCTATCCACCATGCCAAGATACCAAAATGGGGTCAAGGCATTTGAATGATCCTTGCAGAAAATGGGAAGGAAAGTGCAGAGGAGGAAAAACATTCCGGACCATCATTTGGCAGGTTATATCTTACAGAATATGAAATAGTTCTTTACTAACTTGAAAAATTATTTTACCCTGAATTTACTACTGTGTAGTATCTTTTACATTCTAAATATGATTAGGTCCTACATTAAAGTGATATAAAATTCTTCTAGAAATTACCATCCTTTTTCATAATCCCCCTTGTCCCTTCCCTTGAATTCAGGTGGGTATTAACAATCTTATCAGTGTTGGGATAAGATCAATGCTGCATTGTTTCCTATTTTAGATGTATGTAATCACCTCTCTTATGAATATATTCAGAATGCTTGTTGCTCTTTCCTGAAGCATCAATATTTTTTAAAAATTATTTATCTTGACAGAGCATTAGCTTCATGTTTTCCAATATTAATGTATGAGGTTCAGGGCTCTTATATTCTCCCAGTAAATGTGTTTATGTAACCCCACAGGCTGAAAAAATTCATTCTAGGCTTTTTTTTTTGATTATATGATTTTCTTTCAGGAGGAGAACTGAATTCTTTGAACTTGTCAGTAAAGGGGATTACAACTGGAATGTCAAAAACCAGCGTGATATATTTCGGTAAGAAAATATTTTTGTTCATTTGTTTCATTATTATTTAGAAACTTTACCCATGTGTTTCTAAAAATGTCACCTAGGAGCATGAGAATAATTTTACCCAAGCAATGTTTGTATTCAAAATGTGCACAGGTTCTGGTCAGTCATATTAAGTGTACAGAATAAAGATAAGAATGCTTACACTGAAGATTTGACAGTTGGCTCTCTCAAGTCAGTTTGAACTGGATCCAGTACACTCCTATAATACTTTCCCTAGCATTTGACCCTTTTGCCATCGAGGAGTGATATTGTCATCATGCATGGTTCAATGGAAAGATAGCTGGATCTGGAGACCTAGAACCTGCAACATAACCATATGTATGATCTTGGGCAAGTCACTTACCCCTTTGGGCATCAGTTTTCCCATTTGTAAAATGAAGAACTTAGATCAGACAAGGAAGAAAAATAGCCTGGTGTCCTTGATACAAGTCCAGCCTGGGAATCAGCAAGACTAGAGTTCAAGTTTTAGCCCTGACACATACTATCTGTATAATGACCATGAATAAGTCATCCTTCTAGTGCCCCCAAACAACTCTCTAAGGTGATATGATGGACAGAGTACTTGGCTATGGAGTCAAAGACCATTGGTTCAAATCCTGCTGCTGCTACTGCTATTACTACTGCTTGCTATCCATACAACCCATTTAATCTCCCTTTGGGAAACCCATTTAATCTCCCTCAGACAGATATGCCAGGCATTGGACTAAACACTATAAATACAAATTTGAGTCCACAAAAAAAAATTTTTTAAGCAATTTTTACTAAAGGAGCTTAATTCTAAGGAGGGGGGACAGAAAATAAAAATGGGCTGGACAGTGGGCAGAGGCAGGATAGATGTACAGAAGTGGAAAAGTTCAGAGAGGAGGAGTAGAGCAGGGTGAGAAGGGATTATACATGGCCTGGACAATTCCTTAAAAGGTAGACTGAAGCACAAATGCATCTGTTAGAGGAGAAAACCACAGAAGCAGAGGCAGCTCCAGAGGGAGAAGGCTCCAAGAAATCTCCTCCAAAAAGTCTAAGATATATAGTGGTTAAATCTAACAATTCTAATAACAAACAACAAATTCTGTAAACAGTTAGAAGATAGACCTTCAAATATAACAGAAAGAGAATCATGACTGTTTGGGTGTAGGGAATGGACTGTTTTCATTATATCTGGTCCTGCTCAACAGTGTTTAGTAGTTCCTTCTACTGCACACAGTAAAGCCTCCAAAGTTTCTTTCCATCATATTCTCCTATTGCTTTGCAACAGCCTTTCCTGCTCCAGCCAGGATATTCTATTCATATCCATAGTGCATCTTTTGGATTCCTTCCTCCTTCTCCTTTCTTCACACTTTCCCCTTGAATCTCTTCAACCGTTTTCTCCAACCATGGGCATCCTATCCATTCTTTGAGCCTCAACTTAATTTCCCCACCTCATTCCTCCTACCAGAATGATCATCGCTGACTCTGGTCATCCCAATTCATACAGCACTGTCTTTCCAATCACTTACTATTCATTTACTTCCTTGCATTATTTCATATTTATATATCTTATCTTCACAACTAGAGGCATGCTCTCTGGAGGCAGAGAAAATGTTTTCCTTTTTATATATCCTATAGAACCTACTGTAGTGCCTTTCTTCTAGCAAGCACCAAATAAATAAACATATTCATTGATTGTTAACAGCGATCATCTATATCACAAGGATGGATTGTCTCTGTTTTGAGAATCTAACTAAAGAGCGCATGTTACCCCTACTGGTCCTGAGCTGATTCCAGGCATTCTTTATGATGATGGTCCCTGGAGTAGCAATATGGCAGCCTCAGAACTCTTGGGCATGGCAGCACAGGACCAGGCAAGGGAGCAGGCTGATTGGGCAGCCAATGCTACATCATGAGAGGAAGGCAACTAAGGGGAATGGGCTACCTGGCTATTGGTGCCTGAGGCAAAATCCTGACCAACTCTCCTGGGTCCAGTTTTAAGGTTCATTTTTCTGCCATGATGGAACATCCGAATAGCACTTAGAGCTTCATTTGATCAAAATAAGAAATCTGGTCATGGAAGTTTCAGGCAATGTTCTATAATGAATCTAAGGATCCCAGGATCATAGACTTAGAGCTAGAAAGAAACTCAGATGTCATCTTTTCAAAGGAGATTATATTTGTAAAGCATTTAGCACTTAGCTCAGTACCTGGCACATTATATAGTTTATCAGTGCTTATTCCCCCTCTTTCCTCTTGTGCAAGTCCCTTACTTTACAGATGGGAAAAGTGAGACCAAAAGAGAATAAATGACTTGCCCAAAGTCACATAGATAATAAGTAGCAGGTCCAATGACTCCAGATCAAGTTGTGTTTCCACTAGACCATGCTCACTGACAGTATCACTTTTAGATGGCAAGAGGGTTAAAGACCAGGATAGTTATTACATGGGTACCCTGGAACCAACTGAATTGGCCTGTTGAGAATTGATTGTTAAATTTTTAGGGTGAACATTTACACAGCAGAAATTAACAAATTATACAAATCATGTTTTGGTTTATTTTGTTGATTATCTAGACTTAAGAAATGATAGAAAAAATATTAATAATGCAGATTAAACTAGAGTGTCCATACTTTTTTTTTGAAGGGCCAATTATTAAACACTTACCAGCACACCCATGAGTACTATCTGAGCTGGTCTTAAAGTATGGGTAAGACACCAGAAGGCTGTGATAGGATGGAGGTAGGGACATTATACACATAGGACAAAAACGAAGACAGAATAATCTAGTATGGCAAAAATATAGAATATGTGAATGGGGAATAGTATAATATAAAGCTAAAAAGACAGGTAGTAACCAGATTGAGGAGATCCAGATTCTTAGACCAGGAATTTATATTTTTAGTTGGGAACCACTAAAACTTTTTGAAAAGAAGAGTGGCATTTTTGAGTGGTCCATTAAGAAAATTTTAATAGATGAATATTTTTCTTCCTGATGCTTAAAAAATATGGTCATAGCCAAGTCATAAACTATATTGAAACAATGAGAATCTAACTGTAAATCTTTGTTTTATATAGAAGATGAGAAAAGCAGGGCTTTCTATGTGCTTTTTAAAGCTGCCTTCTCAGTATGTTGTTTGTTTTTGTTTTTTTCCTGAGTTTCATCATTCCAAAATAAGCCAGCAAATAGGTTCCTTGGTTATAAATGCAATAGTACATGCCTGGCTTCTTTATTTTTTTTTAAACAATAAGCTACCGTATATATCTTTTTACTCATAAATTATTAAAAAATAAACTTTGGTTTCCATAAATGTAGGGGAAGTGGTTTTTAGCTGGCGCAGGCAAAACAAAATGGCCGTCACCCGATACGTGATGGCTTTGTCTGCCTAGATGGCATGATGGAGATACAGCGGAATCAGGAAGACAGTAAATGATGCTGCCCCGGTTGAGAAAAAAGGAGCAAAATGGCCTCTTTTTTCCCTTTTTATTTTACTTATTTATGTATCTGGGACTGGAGTATTTAGAAATGCAACAAAAGATTATTCAGCCTGTTTTGTTTGGCTCTGTTTTGCAGATCAATGCTAATGACAGCCTGTGACCTTGGAGCTGTGACCAAACCGTGGGAGATCTCAAGACAGGCAAGTCATGATTAATGGCCAAGCTGAGCAGAGGAGGTATTGGTGGGACAATATTCCCAGAGCCCTGACTTACAAGGAACCAAAACAGCAGTCAATTTACATCAGTATTAACATAGTGGACATAAAAAAAAATAGCAAGAGATTTCTGCAAGGCAGAGCTCGCCACATAATCTTTTTCTTAGTTTAATCTTTACAATATTTAGGTAACATGAGAAAGATTTATATGTGATGAATTAAAATAGCATTTTGGCTTTTATTTGGTAAACTTTCAAAGATATCCCCAAACTGATAGATATTTATTTTTATCACAAGATACTGATTTTACTTAGTGTCTAAAATGTCTAAAAATTTTATCACAAGATACTGATTTTACTTAATGTCTAAAATGCATATATATAGTAAGGTAGCCATACCCACTTTTTTTCCTTAAGGAAGACTTAGAAATCTTGGACTCTTACATCTAAAAGTGTCTTAATTTAATCAAAATAACAAAACAGGAATTGTCCTATCATGTACGGAGCACATGTTAGCTTTATAGCAAAAGCGTTATTTTTTTGTTAGAGAATTCAGGTACATCTCAGTCTTCAGATGTTTGATTGATTTATTTTCTATGGCAATTAATAATTATTTAATATTCCATAGCTCCTATGATCTAAATGTCATTAAAAATAGTCTGTGGTCCAATATCTTCTCAGCCACATTCAAAGACAATAACACACTTTAAGGTATAATATATTGTAAAAATTTTTTTAATGGAAATATGTTTTTTTCGCACAGTATATGGCTTAGCTTAACATTTTGGGATTTCTCCCTTAACTTTAGACGGACATATTTCAAGTGATTTAAGTAGAGTATAACCCTAGCATAGTGGAAAGAGGGCTATCCTTGGATTTAGGAAGAGCTGGATTCAAGTTTTTTCTCTGGAATACTTGTTGTATGACTGAGGACAAGTCATAATCTGTTAGTGCCTGCAGGCAACTCAAGACTACATTCTAGGAAGGACAGGTAGGTGACACAGTGGATAGAGCACCAGGGCTAGAGTTGGAAGGACCTGGGTTCAAATTTGGCCTCAGACACTCTTGCCTGTGTGACCCTGAACAAGTCTGAAGTCTGTTTGCCTAGCCCTTACCCTTCTGTCTTAGAACTGATACAAAGACAGAAAGTAAAGGTTCTTTTAAAAAAAAATAAATCACAAAATAGAGTAGAGAGAATTATTGATTATATTAATGAGAAGAGTTCACACTAAGAATCTACCACACTCACAATAAGAGCTAAATTTTATCTAGCACT
The DNA here is from genome assembly GCF_016433145.1 of Gracilinanus agilis. Taxonomy (NCBI): domain Eukaryota; kingdom Metazoa; phylum Chordata; class Mammalia; order Didelphimorphia; family Didelphidae; genus Gracilinanus; species Gracilinanus agilis. Next base: position 243,278,172 of record NC_058132.1, read on the forward strand.
TTAAGTTTTGCAAAGCACTTATTATAAAATATATTTAATGTGTATGTATATGCAGTCCTAATTCTTATTACAAAACTCTGAGAAAGACATATTTTCTTGTCCTTATTTTCACAGACCATGAAATGGGCTGAGAATTAGGTGCAACAAAAAAATGTCAAAAAATTCTATTGAGTCCCAGAAATTTTCAGAAAATCTGATTCCTGATTCCATCTTCCTTTTACCCTTCCCTGTACTGCTAAGGATTCTTGTTTGAAGAGGGAAAGAAGAAGATAGAATCATAGTAAAAAGAGAGAAACTATTCTTGGCATCTGAGATATCACTGCAAAAGACTCGGCTTCTGGCAAAATATGTGTGGGTGAAACAAAGAGAAAAGATGGGAGAGGAAAGTGAAGGGAGCACATAATTGAGGTGAAGGCAATCTAAGGGGTAGAAGAGGGAATTGGATGTTAAAGAATAATAACAATGGGAAAATGGAGAGTAGTTCATACTTTGGCAAAGTCAACTTTTAGAACAGTAAAATGAATGATTGTGGGCAACTAGGTGGTTTGATGGATAGAGAGCCAAGTCTGCAGACCATAAGTCCTGGATTCAGATGTAGTCTCAGATACTTCCTAGCTGTGTGACCTTGGGCAAGTCACTTAACTCTAATTGCCTAGTCCTAATTACTCTTCTACTTATTGGAACCAATACTTAGTATCAATTCAAAGACAGAAGATAAGAGTTTAAAAAAAGAAGAAGAAATTTATAAAATATCTAAGCATGAATCCATACAAAATTAATGAAAACACAGGACTCATTACTGTAGAAAGCTTAACATTTCCTCATCATAAAAAGGAAGAAGGGAACTGATAAATGTTCTCAAGTGACATGATAAACAGGTTAAAAACTTACAGAAATATTTCTGAAAGATACAGACGCTATAGGGATATAATAAAGGCTGACTATATATATATATATATAAAACACTGGATTTATCAAATATAACCTGTCTAGGTTTTCTTCTGGATGAAGCTTAGGAAAAGGCTGAGATCCAAGGGTAGAATCTAATGGCCCACTCTAGTCAATATTAACAATATTCTCATAACTCAGCCAACAAAGAAACATTGAACAAATGGTCAAGTCATTCCAATTTGTTTATATAACTGGAGAGATTTATTGCAGTAACACAAGAACAGGTCATTGTTATCAGAAATTGGAAAAGTTTCATCCTTAAGGAGGCCAGACTTTGACCAAAACAGATTTTTCAAGGAATTGGTAGAAACTGTGCATTATTACACTAAAGGCTACAAAAACTAATTACTTAGAAAGGCAAAACATGGCCACAATTATATGCCCAAAGCTCACTATCCTTCATGAATTAAGATAATTAAAAACTCATGCTATAAATATATACCCCAAAATATGCTTGAGAATTCAACAAATTAGCAGATACTGAAACAGAAGATTACCATAAGCAAGCCGTTACCCACGATCACCCAGACATTACACCAGATCTTAAAAATTTAGGAATAACATTTTTATGGATGACAGCATATTGAATAATCATAACCTCCAAACTCCATGTAATGAAATGTTCCTAAAATATAGAAAATTAGCAGAATAAATCAAAACTATATGAGAAGAGGATAAAGAATATAGCATTCTACTTGTTCTATCTACAAAGATACCTTCATTGAGTATATAAAAGATGAGCTTATAATACAATGCTATTATTTAATTCCAAAAAAATGATTGTTTTATTGACCCATACAAGAATCTGCCAAACATCAAACATCAAGGAATGATAGTAGAATGGTGACTTGTTCATGGTTGAATATAAGATGAAAAGAACAAGAACAATAATAGTAAACAGGAGATAATAGTAATAATAATAATAATTTTTAGAAAACCCAGAACAGTGGTGAATTATATACTAATCAGTGGTCCATTATCACACTAGTCTTGTGTTTTATATGCTCCTAAGAATCAAAGATACAGATAGAACAGATTTGAAACCCTCATGATGATGGAATTTGACACTGAAGACAAAGGAGAAAACTAGTGGTTTTCCTTTCTGTTCAAGTACCACAACAAGGCTGAAAAAACAGTCAGATAAAACAACATTCTACCTAAAGCTGTAAATGTAAATGGTGCTTTTCAGGGAACATCAAGTGCACATGAAATAGATTAATATGAAAGTTTTAACTATATATCAGTGTCATTTCACAACAAAATTGGAAACAGACCTTACCAATCATAGTCAAAAGATGTTTTGGGCACTAGTACCTTCAAAACCACATCATTCAATAAATTACAGAACTGATGCAAGGCAACCACAAGAAACAGTATCTTTCCTAAACCCAGATTAGGTGAAATTATAACTAAATTTGATGAATTATTTAAACCCAAAGAGGGAAAAGTTGAAGAATATGAAATAAGTTGGGAAATCTTCATTTAATGCAAACTCCAGAAATCTACCTAATAACAGTATGAATGACATCAATGCCTCAAATGATTTTGAAGAAGAGATAGATTAGACTGGAATATCAAAAGGTCTCCCTTTTTTAAAAAAAGTGACATAATTCCAACAAGCAGAACACAATAGTAATTTTTAAAAGCTCAAATTTACTCAGTCATCTAATACTATTGTGCAGAAAATATAAAAATGTTTTGTTTTCTGTGTGCAGTAGCATATATAGGAGCTGTTTCCCTTAAAAGTACCATAAATGGAAAGAGCAAGCTTCCAAAGAATATTCTTAAAGATGGATGTCATAAATCATCATGGAAGAAACAACTTGACCAAAGATGTTTACATCTGTGGAAAGGCACTTTAAGACTACATTGATAGCTGACTGGAGTACACAGCTTTAAAAAAATGTATTAATTAATTTGGTGCCTTTAATTGGGTTGCAATTAATTAATTTTGGGGGGGGCTCTTTTGGTGCCTTTAATTGGGTTGCAATTAAAGAGACACATGTAAAATGAATTCTGGAAAATAAAGGCATAGCAGAAATTCTAAATTCTTTTAATTAGTAATTGAATGCAAAAGCCAAAAAGTTAAGGATATACAAGTAATCAAAGCAGTACAAAGAACAAAATAAGCATGTAGATTTTTAAAATTTTTTAAATTAAATTTTTAAAGTTTTAAATTAAAATTTTAAATTAAAAAATTTTAATTAAAAAAAACTCTTTACAATATATGAGAAGCAAAGAAATCAGAAGAGAGAGAGAAACCCCAAAGAATGTGAATGTGAAAATTACTTGGTCTACATTATATGCCAGTATTATTTCATAACAAAATTCAAAACCAACCTTACCTGTTATAACCAAGGACTTCACAATGTTTTCTTTGTCAATGGTACCTTCAGCACCATACCAAAATGACAACAAAATGGCTTAAGAAATCTTAATCAACAAATACTACAATAATACAACCTTATACAATGAAAATATCAGTTGGATCAAAAATGAAATTTTGACTCAGGCTTGGTATTCACATCACATCAGCACCATCCAGGCCCTTCCTCAATTAAATTGTAATCTCCTTGAGAGAAAGAATTCTCTCTTTGTTTGTATTTATATTACTAGTGCTTGGCACAAATCAGGTACCTAATAATAATTTAAATAATAATGTATAATTATATTTTGTACATAATAATATACAAATAAATATTTACTTACTGAAACAGAAGACTTGTAATATGTTAATATAATGAATGACAAAACAGATACATAAGGGAAGTAAATGAAACTGGAGCTTTCTGGCAAAACTAGAATATAATAGAATTAGGTAAGACCCATAATAATGGGCTCAAACATTTCCAATGTTAAATGAATTACTAGCAAAATATTGTCAGCTTCCTCTCAGAAGCAAATTTGATTCTACTTTTCTTAATAAAAAATGTCTCATTTTTGCTACCAAAATATGAGAACGCCAACGACACTTAGAAATACTGGTCAATGTATTTATGTGCTTTACATAAAGCATTCTCAACTTGTTATCACTAAACAAATCTAGAAATACTTATGAGAAAATAGTGTATTGACCAAGGAGCAAAATATATGTGCCAGAAGTTACAAGAGTAGAAAACAACTTATTAATTTGGTAATTATTGAATAAGCTGCCAAACAGAACCATAACATTTATACTGTTTTTTTATTGATTATCACCAAGACTTTGACTCAGTTCCACCCTCATAGGTTGTTCATTTTGAAAATACAAAAAAATATATAGAAAATAAACACTTAAGAGCCTCAGAATATTTATATATGTAGGAAATTATTCTGTAGTTATATGTACCAGCTACATAAAGATAAAAAATGATTCATGTAAAAGATGGCATTTTGGGGGGAAAGTTTAATCATTATGATTCTGCTTAATTTTAAAATAGTTATCTCTACTTAGAAGTATTGCTTCTAAATTAAGAGCGTTAAACCTATTAATCACTTGATATATACAAATGATCTCAAGTTATATAGTTCTTCACACTCGTGGACTCAACTCTCTGAAGATGTCAAAATATCATTTGGGCTCAATAAGGGCAAAGGTTTTAATGTACAATAAGGAAAGATAAACACCAATGACTTCAAGCTTGAAACCAGATCTCAGACTGAATCAGTGGATAAAGCCAATTTTAGGTCTTCTATATGGAAGACATATCAAGAATTAAACTCATGAAGGTTGTAACTGAGAATGTTAAGAGACTCTTTAGGATCCTGAAATCAAAGCTCAATATAACAGATGAATTTAAAGTAATTAAAACCTACATAACATACTCTTTTGGAACTGTAAAATGGACTATAACAGATTTGGAAGGTAGCTTAGTAAGTACCTATATAATATTTATTAAATCCAGGACCTACAAACTATATCAGTTATAGAAAAACTAACACTTTCTCCTCAGAAAGGAGGAAGGGAATAATAGATGTTCTCAAAGCACTTAAGAAATAGATAAGAAACAGAGGAATACTTTTAGAATAAGTAGCTATCACTGAGTACTAGGTCAACAACAGGTACATGTCATTGGATTTGTCAAATGGAACTAAAATTCTAGATGGAGCCTATGGAGCAACCAAGATCCAAGAATTGAATCACAAGACCCTCTATGGGCAGCTCTGAGCTCAGCTAACAATTTGTTGACAAAGAAGTATCAAATAAATGTTTGAGTCTTGCAAATTTGTTTATTAAAAAAATAGAAGGATTTTATGATGACAATTAAGAATTAGGTCATCTCTACCAGAAATTACAGAAGAATTGCATTTAAGGAACCTAAACTTATTGATCAGCACAGATTATGAAAGGAAGCAGTAGAAACTGGGTAGTACATCACAGGAAGATGCAAAAAATTTAGCACGTACTGAATACAAAACATGATATAACCTTCTGGCCTTAATTATACATCACTGTCTTTTATAAACTAAGATAGAAAATCTCCATACTAAAAATATAGATTTCAAAGTTTTCCAGAGAACCAACAAATAAACACTACCATAATTAGAACATTATCGCAGGTAGAACTATTGGCTAAAATTGCACAGTCACAGTATCAATCCATCAAACTTTGGAATAATGTTTTAGCAGATATCATACAAAATTCTAATAATTTCCAAACTATGTGGAATGAAAAAGCATTCAAGATAGAGACCAAGTAGCAGCAGCACCGATAATAATGGTAATAATAATAATAATAATAATAATAATAATAATAATAATAATAATAATAATAATAGTTAGCATTTATTTAGCATCTACTATGTCCCAGACACAGTAATAAAAACTTTGCAAATATTAACTCATTTGATCCTCCTATTCATCCTGGGAGGTAGGTACTCTATTATCTCAATTTCTTACAGTTGAAGAAAATAAGGCAGAGATTGAATGACTTGCCCAATAGTATATATCTTGTATAATAATAAAAATAGCATACTAAAAAGCAGAGATATCACTTTCCTGACAAAAGTCTGTATAGCCAAAGCTATGATTTTTCCAGTAGTTGGACTGACTGACTCTAAGGAAAGCCAAACACCAGAATCAACATTCTTGAACTATGGTGCTAGAGAAGATAACAAGGAGGTCAAATCAATCAATACTTAAAGAAATTGATTCAAAATATTCTTTGGAAAGACAAAGCTGAAACCTAAATACTGTGGCCGCACAGTGAGAAGACAGAGCTCATTGGAAAACGCCCTGACGTAGTAAAAGGTGGAAAGTAAAAGGAGAAGGGAATGGCAGAGAATGGCATAGATAAACAGTGTCATGGAAGCAAAGAACGTGAGCTTGGACAGACTCAGGGAGACAGTGGAGAATAAAAAAGTTCTGCATGCTGTGGACAATGGTCAGGACAGCATAGATCACTAATTACATTCCAGGCAGTATGCTAAGCACTTTATAATCAGTATCTCTTTTCATCCTCACAACAACTTCATGATTTTACTGATAAATATATAAATCATATCTGGTGCTAGCAAACAAAAGATCAGATTCTCTCTGAGAGAATTTTCACCAAATAAGTATTTATCTGTCTAAACTGTTTTTACACTTCAAATCCCAGCACTCTTTGTGCACGTTTTCTTCCCAATCGTGCAGCCACAGATTTTTTAAACGATACTTATTTTAAGCAGTTTAGGCAGATATTTTTCATAAATAAGTAGAATCTAATTTTTTGAAAGTAAATCCCTGAAGTATTTTTTAATACCATTGTATTTCTTTCTTTCGCTTTCCAAAAGAATTTTCTTGGGTCCTTTCCACTCTTTTTCCCACACAAGTATAACTACAGCATGTGGGTTTCCCCAGTGATCCCCTGAGGCCTGATTAGCATCTAAATTTCCTTCTTTAATAAAAAATTCAATCAGGAGTCACTTAATGTCCCTGATTGGGTTTTTAAGTACAAAACAAAACAGTGGTGCCAGTTGAGCTGAAGGAGAAGTGCTGGGGACCCTCAGGGGCCCTCTAAAGAACAAGAGCAGGTATTTTTTATTCCACTGATTTCCAGGGGCTACAGATCTACACAGGATTCCCAACTCTGTGGGGCCTGATGAACACATCTAATTTATGTTGTGTTGAGAAACTCAATCAAAGAGCAACCAGAGGAACCTCGTTGAGTTCTAAGAACAAAGCACCTGAGGCTCTAATCCTTGCCTGGAAACCTTATTCCTGCTGGGCAGAAAGAAGTGAGCCCCAGGAAACAAAATGGAACGAAAGCATAAATGATGGCTGGGAGGAAATGGACATAAAGTATGAATACAGTATGACACACATTTTAGATTTGGCCAACGTGGGAATCTGTTTTGCTTGACTTTATTTCTCTATGTAACCTCAATAAGTGTGAGCATATATGTGTCTCTTTCAAAGGTTTTTTTCTTCTTTATTTTTTATTTTTATAATTTATATTTTTATATTTTATAATATATATAATTACATATAAATATATAATTCATATTTTTATATTTTATATATAAAATATGAAAAAAGAAGAAAAACCTTTGAAACACATGTGTGTGTGTGTATATATATATACATATATATATATACCCTTGGGATATATGTAAATATACATACTCACATATGTATATGTATGAGAAGGGTTTTTCTTTTATTTTTTTATTTTCATATGAAACCCTTGAGATAGAGAACTATAAACACATACACATGTGTATATGTGTGTATGTACATGTATGTGTATATATCTGTGTGTGTGTATCAAAGGTTTTTCTTTTCTTTTTTCCTCCAAGGAAGTATATGGGAAGAGGGAGGAAGGGACAGAAAATAAATACTTATTAATTGAAAAAAATTTTAATTAGAAAAAAAGATAAAATAGTTATACAAATTCAGACCAGGAAGGATAAAGGAGTAGAGCCAAAGGCAGAGAAAAAAAATCTATGTGTTTTACATGTAAAGTCCAATTGGTTTTATGTCATAGTTTGTCTCAAACTTATCTTGTTAGAAAAGTTACATTTGACTTGTCTGGCTATCTTAATTCCTAATATAATTTGATCAAGAGAATGTTTTTGTAAATGATAGAATACTTGCCATTTTCAGAATGCTTTCTGGTTTACAGGGTTCTTTTTTTTTTAATTATAGTAATATTTTAGGGTTGAGAAAAGTGTCCTAAGTGAAAGATGTATTGATTATCTTGATCCACAGAATTTACTGTTCCTCTCACCTTGCTAGACTGAAGCAGTATGTCTTTTGGAGTCTCAGCACTAGAGTATGGACTTCAGGGTTAAGCTTTCTTGCTTTCCTTTGGTCTTTCCTGGCTCAGCTGGACAAGTTTGAGATTGCTTTCTATTTCTCTCTATGCTTAATTAAACTAGCTAACTTTTAATCACAATTCTTTTACCGCATTGTTGAGAAAAGAGATGCTGCTCCCTTACCCTATTACAATAACATCAAATTTCCCAGAAACTCTTCCTAGCACTTTGATGAAGAAATTGTCTCATTCTAATCAACTAATGGAAGGGAACTGATGTCATGCAAAATACCAAAGAGCAGATAATCCAAAGAAATCACAAGTATTTAACTTTGGAGTTCACTTATATGGTCTGGGAGGCAGCAAATATAACTTGTAGGTAACATTTTGATCCATCTGGTTTTAAAATGGCTTTTCTGTGGATCTGGATAGGCTCTCAAATCCCATTCCCACAAAAATGACAACAACATTTAATAAAGGCCTGCTATATAATATGCTTAACCAAAAGGTAGGTGTTAGTCCTTTATATTCTCCTATTATAAGAACGTATGCTATGTGATCATTTTCTCAATATGTTCAAAATAAGTCTAGAAGTCACCTAGAAGGATGATCTGTGGCAGAAGGAAGTCATTCAGAGATGTAAAATATGCTATGGCTGACATAAGGTAAATAACCTACATGAAAATAATAATGGTTTACCTACATTGTTATTTAATTCATTTGTCTACCAGGAGATATTCTATATTATATAAAGTCTTGGTGTTTCAACCCCAACATGGAAGCAAGACTATGGAGGTAAAGTCTATCTACATAACCACATAAAGCAAACATTTTTTAAATGCTCTGATTAGTTAGGAACAGTAAGGCATTGTCATTGGCACCTTCTATATATAATGCCCCTAAATTTAAGAGGTCACCGTGCTTTCCTACTTTGGAAAGATATTGGAAACCTCAGCTATGCCAAGGCTGAAAATAGTTTTTGTTAATCACTAAAAACATCCCACCAAAAAAAAAAAAAAAAGAATTAAAATGCTGGTGTTTTTCAGGTGGCTGAACTAGTAACCAGTGAGTTCTTTGAACAAGGAGACAGAGAGAGAGCTGAACTCAAACTCACCCCATCAGTAAGTTTATTTTTATTTTCATGAAACTGAATCAGAAAATGAATGTCTTTCTCAGTTATCAAATAGCTGAAAGCAAAAGGGTAAATGAATGGGGAAAACAGGCTTGAAAGTTCGAGAGTCTAAACTTAAACATAGCTGTCAATGAGCAGTTTCTCTGGAGGTTCTGAAGAAGGGAAACAAAGGCAGAAAGCTTCTCTACTAGCATTTACCAAGCTCTGGTCAGCGGGGAGTAGAGATATAGGACTGTAAGGCAAGGTGCTGCCAGCCCATCTTATAGGGACATAATGTCATTTTAAGAAAGTCTGTGTGACACTTTGAAGCCCGAACATGAATGACCCTGGAGAAAGAGCAGTGTCTTTATACTCATTTTGTAGTGACTTAAAAAAAAAAAAACTATTTAAACTATTTTTATTTAAACTATACATTTTTAAACTATTTTTCTCATCCATTTTGGAGTTGTTTTTTTTTGTTTGTTTGTTTGTTTTGGAACTAGTAACCTTAAGAGAGAAATCAAATCCAACAACCACTGAATAGCATCTACTATGGTTGAATATAGGGGATAAAATTAATATGGTCACTTTCTGTTCCTCCTGCCACTTTAGGGGACCAATTGTAGTCTTCAAATTTGCTTAGGACTGCCCAGGGGGCAGCCAGTTGCTACTGGAGGAGCAACCCCCTTTAGTAAGTAGTTTGTGGATTTCCCCTACTTTAGGGTTAAGTGGAGCTGTATTGGCTTTTGTTG
>NC_058132.1:243295676-243411069 GCF_016433145.1 Gracilinanus agilis
TATATATATATATATGTGTGTATATATATATAATATATATTTTCCCCTTAGAATGAATCCTATTCTACTGCTTCTGATTTCCTCATAATGCATTTTCTTTTTTGGTAGGGGGAAGGATTTGTAATTCCCCCGGTGTAAATAGGGAATTCCCAGGGTGGAACTTCCTCTACCAATGCAGATCATTCCCCTCTCTGCAATTCCTAGTCTTAGAGAGGAGAGGTTAAATAACTTGGCCCAGATTATATGGCTAATATATGTCAATAGCAAGATTCAGCCCAGGTTCCAGAATCCGAGCCCAGCTCTCTAGCTAGCTTTTTGCCTTTCATATTTGCTTTATATTCCTTTATATTATATATTATTTATACTAAATTTCTTTATATTTATTCATCTTTATTGCATCATGGCATTTCTTTCCATTGACATACTAGTTTGTTTAACCATTCTATAATTGTTGGACACTTAGGCTGTTAGGAATTCTGTACAATGATAAATAATTATTAAGTTTTATTTTACAAGTGTATAAATTTATCTGCATTCATCTATGTTACCTATCTGTCAGAGATGAGAGTCTGACACTGTATATAAATGCTACCTGGAATATGGATCATGAAATAACAAATTACTATAACCCTATGCATAATCAGGTTTCACAAGGCCTACTGCATTTTTTAAAAAGTAATTTAGTTCTTAATAAGGTTGAGCTAGCCCTTATTTCTCCTATAATGAATAAATTTATGTCTATGTGCTTTTCTATACCAGAAGTTTCCCACGTGAAGCCACCCCTTGAGCCATGATAAAAAAAAGGGGTTTCTAGTTATTCCAGTCTGATGTCAATTTCCCATAAGTGTCATATACAGGTACCAATTGTCAATGAATTACTAAAATGAAATAATATAAAACTATTCTGAGAATATAATTTATTATATTTTAATCAGAAGGCATCTCATAATCTTAAGAGTATCTGAAATTATCACGATCAACTCTAAATAGTTCTGTACTGTAGGTTTAAGAAGTAGAGGTGAATAAGAATCCTTTTTTACAGAATTCTAGTTAACAGGTATCTAGTATCATGATTGTATTTATAGGACCAAAGGATCTAGTCTGATGTCTTTTTATTTGGGTAAACTTCTGAACTGAAAAAAAAAATACAGTCTTCCTCACAAAGGATTGTTGTAAAGAAGCTCTGTATAAATAAAAAAACACACACACAACAAAACGTGAGCCATTATGTTTATTCTTGAAAGAAAAAAAATGCAACTTATTTTGCCATTTCAAATAACTCGGACCTTTCTTGAGACAACAACCAGTTTACTGTTTTAGAATACTTACTCTAGTCCATAGCTACAAATGTAAAACCAGTCCACATCTGAAATACCAACCAAAATCCCAATTCTCATGATTAGAATCATAATATATATTTTACTCCCTATAAAGGCTTTATAGAAGAGTAGGGCTCTTAGCTAAGGTTTATGACATTTCATTCTTCTTCATGCTTCTGACTAACTTTACCAAGATAAAAGTATAAAATGGTGCCTCTGCTATTGAATCATAACCCAAAATCTTTATGATGGCTGTTTTTGCTTTTTCTTTATCTCACAAGTGCCTGTTTATTAAGTACTTTAAATATGCTTATTGATTGATTGGAGGAACCATTTTCTTTCCTTAAGTCCATTTGTAAACCTTTCAATTTTATTATTTTAGCATGCTTAAAAAGCGAGTTTACTCTTTCTACTTTATTATTCTCTTCAGATGGGAATGGTCTCCCATTTTCAGATGAGGGAAATAAACCTCAAGTCTGTATTTCAAACCAAAAAATTGTTCAAGGTCTCTTAAGAGCTTCTTTGACTGAGTGCTATGCAAAACTTCCTTAATTTAATTTTCCTTTGGAAGGTCAAAGTTTGTTGAGCTCCTAGGAAACAAGGTATGACATAATTAAATAAAGCTTTTAAATTATGTTATTGTGAAGAATCTTCTATGATACAGTTTTTTGCTCTTTAAATCCTTACCTTCTGTCTTAGAATTAATGCAAGTATCAGTTCTAAGGCAAAAGAGCAGTAAGGACTAGGCAGTTGTGGTTAAGTGACTTGCCCAGAGTCACACAGCTAAGAAGAAATGTCTGAAGTTATATTTGAACCCAGGACCGCCAGTTTCCAGGCTTGACTCTCTATCCACTATCCACTCTTCTATATTGGTGAGTCAAACTCCTTTATGCTATGCAAAGGCATGTGCCAAGGCATGAAGAGAAGTCTTAGTTCCCCAGAAGAAGCTGAAGGGAGTTTTCAAGGAGTTTCATCCTTCTTCCAACAACCTGTAGACCATATGGCCACTGCTCTAACTCTGGAGTCTTAGATTAGTCTCAGAGGCCATCTAGAAGAGTTAATCTCATTTAACAGAGGATGAAACCAAAGCCCAGTGAGATAAAGGGATTTGCCTAAGTTGACACAGATAGCATGAATCAGAGATAAGATTTGAACCAGCATTCAAATCCAACCTCAGACACTCAACTAGCTGTGTGGCCCTGGCTGAGTCACTTATCCCTATTTATCCCAGTTTTCTCATCTGTAAAATGAGCTAGAGAAGAACATAGCAAACCATTCCAATATCTTTGCCAAGAAAACTTCATGAACAGTATTGGTGTGACATGGTCATAAGGTCACAAAGAGTCAGACATACATAACTGGATGACTGAACAACAGTTTCTGACTCCACATTCTCCTACCCCTGGACCAATCTTCTCATGAAGGCAGGATGAGCTGATGGATTTACTATTAAGCAAAAAACCGACTCAGAGATATCTTCAAACTTAATACTCAAGCCCATTTCACCAAAAGATTTTTATTTTTTAAATGGGTCAAAAGCACTATAATCTCAGCTTTGGAAAATCCCAGCTTGCCCACTGAAAGCAATAGTTTAATTTGGGCAAGATATTAAAAAGGCTAGTTTCATTCATTTGGCTCTTCCATGCCAAATATAGGAACTGGGTTAGAAAAAGAGGCCTTTAAATATTTTATACTGCATTGCTTTGCAATCTGAGCTCCAAGTTCCAGGGTAAGAAGTCTTGTATTGTTCTTCTTGTGAAAATCAAGTAGGGAAGACTAAGCTATTTGTAGGGACAACCCTGGGGGAAATAGAAGCTCAAAGATGGTAGATTAACATGAATGGAAATTCAGATTCAACAGAAGTAACAGATTATCAGGCAATAGAAAGTCTAGGAAGGTAGGAATAAGATGGTAAGAAAAGAAGTCAGAAGTCGCCATCAGGACTGCTAGGGGTTGGAGGACAGCTAACTTTATATGAACATCATTGATGTTCATTCACCATTTTGAAGAGGATCAATGACATCGTGGGGTGATATCTTGACTTGCAAGTGAATTGGGTTTAACATTGGCTAAAAATCCTTACAGAATAAATTTAAAAAATGCAAGTACAAAATATCAATCAATTCAAAGGGCAAAAGAAGGCTTACACATGAAGATAGCATAAGATAAAGGAGAACAAAGGATAATAAAAAGATTAAAATGATATCATCTGATCAAAAGGAATGGGACCATAAAATTAGTAGCCTTATACCAAAAAGTCACTTTAAAGCAATAAGAACAATAAATTGCCTCAAATAATGAACTTGGATCAACATACTTTTGTGTAAATCAATAATTATTTATAACAAAACAATAAAGGATTTTTTTTTAGCCAAACTCTGTGTAAGAAAGAAGTAACTTGTTCACTAAGCCATCTAATACCTTTATCAATGACTTGAATAATGGCATCAAAATAAAGGCAGGATCAAATTTTCAGTTGATAGGAAACTGGGAGGGATGACTAACATACAGGAGGACAAAAGTCACCATGTAAAGGTTTCCTGACAGTCTGCAATACTGATTCCTTTCTATTAGATCAGTGGTTCCCAAACTTTTTTGGCCTACTGCCCCCTTTCCAGAAAAAATATTACTTAGCCCCCTGGAAATTATTTTTTTTTATTTTAATTGCAATTAATAGGAAAGATAAATGCACCTGTGGCCAGCACCGCCTCCCTGGATCACTGTAGCACCCACCAGAGGGTGGTAGCACCCACTTTGGAAATCACTGTATTGGATGAAATCTCATAGGGATAAATATACATTCTTACCTTTGGGTTCAAAAATTGTACCATACAAGTATAAGATGCAGGCTAGGCTTGGGGCTGGGGAGAAGGAGTCTAGAGAGCCATAGACACCAACTCATCTGGAAGAATAGACCTAAGGGGTGTAAAGGACCATGAGCTCAAATGAGCCAACAGCATAGCAGAGCAACCAAGAAGACTAAGACGATATTGGACTGCATTAAGACAAGCATAGTGTTTAGTACTAGGGAGGTGATGGTACCACACTACCTAATCAAAATCATTCCTCCTTTTTCAAAGAGGTCAGCACCAGGCTTAGGAACTTCCTCTCTACTCCATTCCCTTCTCTTAAATGTGGGAACATCAACACACATATTAATGTCCCCATAAATACCCTGGCTTCCCAGTCCATTGATTTTAACTCCCATGACCTTCATCTTCTCTGGGGCTTATTCACACACAAGATTATCCTACCATCTTGAACCTACCCTCACCCATAGTGATTCTACTCCCATGATTAAGAACTGCAAAATTCCTTTATCTGATCATAACCTCCCATCTTCTCCATCTTGTCTTGTTTCTCACTCATCCTTATTCTCTTCATCCTTAAACCCTTAGTTCTCAAGCAGGAAAAGACCCTATCTTGACCCGGCTGCCTCCCATTCTTAGGATGTACCTCGCTTGCTTTATCTCCTCATAGAAGCAATATCTTTTTTTTCAGATCTCAGCTCAAAGCCCACCTATATGAACCATATGCTCACCCCCCTTGTCACTAATGTCCCAACCCCACCAAAATTACTTTGTACCTACTGCATATATTTTATAGCTACTTTTCTGCATACTTAGTGTTTCCCTGCAATAAAATATAAGTTCTTTCTTTGGTCTTTATTTTCTCAGGGCCTAGAATGGTGCCTGAAAATTAATAAATGTTCGTTGAATGAACCCATATTTCATGAACCAGTATGTTGACCTCGAGGCACCACATTTTAGAGGGAAAGCTGATAAGCTGGAAGGTATGCCAAGGGAGGTGGCCAGGAGAGCCAACGACCTTGAGTTAATGCCATATTAAGACCAACTAAAGCAACAGACTTTCAAAATTGCTGAACTCTGGGTTGTGTGCATGAATTTCCTTGGGTCACTGGCTGTTCTTTTTGATATCCTAGAGCAAAAGTATCAAACTCCCTATTGAGGACCTAGCTATAACCACATTAAAGATTAAAATATAATTTACTTTATTTAGATAAAGTTCACGTGTGGTTTTCGAAGTCAGTAGAGAGCCCACAGGGATCCATGTCTTTTCAAATTTGATACCATTCCCCTAGAAGACTAATTTAGCTAAAGGAACCAATACATATACATCCATTCTCAATTTCCTTCTTAGAAGTAACCTATTTGATAATAATTTGGATTTGCAAACCATTTTGCTGTTGCTATTTCATTTGATTCTGACAACCACCCCAGTGAGGTGTTATTATTATCCCCATTTTATAGGTGAGGAAACTAAAACTGAGAGAAGCCAGTTGATTTGACTGAAGTCAGTCAGCTAGTAAGTGCCTGGGGTAGACTTCAAACTCAGGGTTTCCTGATTCAATATCTAGCACAAGCCATTGCACAAACTAGGTGCCTATTTGTCACAAACTGGAGCTCTGAGTGTCTTTCACCATCTGTAAATCATGAATAACAACGCGAGCCCATTGAGGGCAGGGAACAGGCCTCATTTTTATATTATTTGCCCAGGATTTACTGAAATGACTGACAGATAAAAATAATAAATATTTTAAATGAATTTTGCATTCAATCAGGCCCTTTATGACAATAATGCTCACAAAAATGCTTTGTGTTGGAAATGGAAGAAATATTATGGTTTAATTATAGTTTTGATGAGATTTAAGCTTGCCTCTGCAATGATCATTGTTCTATGCAAGACTGAGCTCCACTTGGTGCTATATTCTAAACACTTGAATGGACTCATTAATGACTCTTTCCAGGAGAAAACAGGCTGACTGTGAAGCCACTACATTATAGATTTCTTTTCTAATGGAAATGTATATTTGGCAAAATGTTCATCCTTGTATTTCATTTTTTACTTTATCTTTTCTAATTGCTAGTTTTGCTTAAAAGTATAGTCACGGAGAAATAAATCTATTTCCAAGGGCAATCAACTCCCAGAATAGCTTTGTATCATATTTTATTCTATTGACAATCAAACCCTGGTTCTGCAGGACAACTATAACTGTGAAAGAGTCTCTGTCACATGCAATCAATGAACTTCATCTTGGGGCATCTGAAACCCAGCTGAAGATGGAAGGGCAGGACACAGCTGGATTTTTAGATCCCTGGAATAGTTCATGGCACTGATACTTGGGGGGGGGGGGGGGAATTAGCTTCTAACTTAGAACCTGGAAAGATTTGAAGATGACTAAGAGTCATCTTGTAGAAAGAAATGTCAACTTCCATAATATCTGCTTCAGTGGCTGTTTTCTGACAGTCAAGCAACACTTTAAAATACTTCCATTTGAGGACAGCAACTAGGTATATGAAAAAAAGAGGGTCACAAGTCATTTGAACAGAGGTTACATGTTGTTTGGTGGAAAAAATGCTGGAGTCTATTCTCAGACCATTTTACAACTAAAACTTTCATGCCTACATTGCCATTTCTTGCTCTTTCTCAATTGAATCTTCTCTCTTTAATGCAGATCCTCTAGCTGATTATGGGGGAGCCCCTCTGGGGCACAGAAAAGGGGAGAAGAAAGATAATGAGGGCTGAGAATCCCTGTGCAGGCTCACACTTGGGTTCTGTCACCTGGAGAAAATGTCATTCGGTATTTGTTTATTGTTGTTGTTTTTACGTGGGTTTGATGGAGTCATCTGGGCTTCCTTTCTGATAAGCTGCAGCTAGTTTGTTCATTAGCACTGCGATAATAAGCCCAAAGCCATGGGGCTCAGTTCCCATGTGGGCCTGTTAACTTTTCTTTGTTGCTATAGCCACAAACTCTACACTGCCTTAATTACTCCAGCCAGCCATCGATCCATTGTTTATAAAGGAAATCAGATGAGAAGGAGTGGAAGGATTGGTGGAATTTCAAAATCATTGATTAAAAAAATGTCAGAATGATCACCTTCATAAACAAAGGCCAGCATATTATAATTTTTGCTTTTCTGTCCATCTTAAAGATATTCTTCCATGTACATAAGAAAGGGAGGCTAAAGTAAAAGCACATGATGAGATTGCTATACTCCCAAATGGTTTTCATTTGTGGATTGTGAAAAGGATAACCTCCAGGATGCCCTGTCCTCCCACCTCCCCACCTCCAGAAAATAGCGAAAGAGCTGGAAGCAGGGCCAGAGATCATCTTTCTGAGTTGGGGGAAATGGTTATATACTTGACACTGGACAAAAAATGGCATCCAGTGTCTACTGGTTTTCAAGTATATCTTACAGTCTGGTGTGATCAATAAAAGAGACCTAAGGCAATGTAATAGAGTTCAAGGAGCCATGGACTGAAAGCCTGGGGCTCAAATCCCTCCTCTGGCAGTTTATTAGTTGTATGACTATGTTCAAGGCACTTACCCTTTCTGATCCTCAGTTTTCTAACTTGTAAAATGGATATCATGATATCTGTTGCCTCTGCCTTCTCAAATGAAATAATGTACATGAAGTGCTTTGCAAAGCTTAGAGCACTATATAAATATTAGCTATTATTATAATTATGATTAGTGTAAGTGCTTCTTGGAATGGAATTTCTGAAATAGAGATTCATTTAGTTTGGACTTAGAAACCATGAAGAGTATAGTGATCCAGAAGCAAAAAAGAAGAATGTTAGACTTGTTAGGGCCTTAGAATTCAGTCCAACCCACCTTGTTTTATAAATGAAAAAAACTGAGCCCAGTGAGTTTAAGTGATTGGTTCAAAGTTACAGTTCTGGGCTGGGTCTAACTCAGACCCTAGTAGTTTAGGTTTGATGTTAAAACAAAATGAGATACTCCTAAATCATTCAATAGTTAACAAAAGGACATTTGCTTATCCAGAAAGGGGGAAGAATATTCAATAAGGATAACCATTGAGGAGGCCTTGAATTGATTCATCTGAATGAAGATCCATTCCCTGAGTTCCCCCTCAATCAAAAGTTAGCACTTCCTTGAGCCTATATTAACTGCTGCTTTGGACTCAGATGATGAGGAAGTTACATCAACAGTCTGGACTTTTAGACCCCTGAGCCAATCAAGTCTTGAGAAAATTCTCCATCCCTTTTGAGGAAAAATTAGTTTAACTTGTGGGGTGAGGGAGGGAAAGGAATTGGGATATTGCCCACAGGAGAAGGAGGCAGGATATTGGTTCTGTCACTTACACACCAAGCCAGCAGCAAAGGCAAAACTAGAAGCAAGATCTCCTGACTCTGTTTCCCTTTTTATAGTACCACAAAATAATATGCTAAAACTCAGGTCCAGTACACATGACCTGAATAATATAGGTAGAAGAACTGATTTATCTTCAAGGCCTGAACCACCCAAAAAGACCCACTAATAGAGGCTCTAGAAAGACTGAGCAAAGGGAAAAGGAAGAGAGCTTCCATAAGAGCAAGAATAGGGGCAGCTAGGTGACTCAGTGGAGAGGAAAAGCTAGACCTGGAGTTGGGAGGATCTGAGTTCAAATGTGGCCTCAAACATTTCCTAGCTGTGTGACCCTGGGCAAATCACTTAACTCACTTTGTTTAGCCCTTTCCCTCCTGTCTTAGAGTTGTTACTAAGAGAAAAAGTAAAAGTTTAAAAAAAAAAAAAGAGCAAGAACAGATAGACCCCCTCAGGGGAAGGATGAGATGTCCAAGTCTGAAAGGGTTCAAATAGAGAATAAGTCTTTCTTTTCAGAAGTTGAAGGTGAGATAGCACAGGCAGCTATGGAGAACTGAGTCAGGAAGAGGGTTTCCAAGAACAACTATGAAAGAAAGGATCTAAACTTATAAACTCTGAATCTAACACCCCATAACTGAGAACCATCAAAGCAGATTCCAGGGGACATAATCATGTTGGCTCTGTATTGTCCTAGACACAGGAAGGAATCTAGAATTAAGCTAATGCTCAATTTATGCCTGGGCAAGTACCAAGAATAATTAAATTCTAGGAATGTTTTAAATATGTTACACTTGGATTATTGTTTCTCATTATCTTTTTCTATACCCCTTTCTACAGTGAATCCTCTTAAAAAACACTTAATAGAGGGGCAGCTGGGTGGCTCAGTAGATTGAGAGCCAGACCTAGAGACAGGAGGTCCTGGGTTCAAATATGGCCTCAGATACATCCTAACTGTATGACCCTGGGCAAGTCACTTAACCCCCATTGCCTAGGCCTTACCGTTCTTCTGCCTTGGAACCAATACATAGTATTTATTCTAAGACAGAAAGTAAGGATTTTTAAAAAAGCACAACAGGTTGGCAGTGTAGTGGTCAGAGAACAGAGGAGGCATGAGCACAGGGAAAACCCTGGCAGTCTTAATTTTTCAGAAACTCTAGAATTAGAGAACCCTGGGAACTTTGGGAAAGGAGACACTAAAAAATCTTGTAGGTACTGCTAGATGGCTAGGTCAATGGCAGGTGCACATGAAAATACTGGAAGACATAGCAGTGGACCCCTGATCCTTAGTCCAGGGTAGCACAAGCTATCATGGTCCCAGTCTTTCAATATAATGCACATGGGGCATTAACTATCATCATTTTGTGTATGTAAGTTTGCAAGCTTACTTGATTATCTCAAGAACTTGATTATCTCCTCTTGGATGCTTCATATTCAATTAGGGCAAGTCTCTAGCAGATAAACAGTTGTGCCTTCATTATTTTATCTAAATAATGACGTGCTTTATTCACAGATGGAATCAGACCCTGAATTTATATTCCATTCTATTTTTTTTAAGGATTAATAGTAGCAGGAGGTGGTAGCATTGCAGGGCAGTAAGAGAACTGTATCAATAGTCCAAGGACCTAGTCTATGAAATGAGCAGGTTGCATTTAATGGCTGCTAATGTCTCTTCTAGTTCTATGATCCTGCTATTTAAAGAAATTAATTCCTAGTACAACTTGGTAATTTTCTCACTATTCTTTAAGTGTTATAAATCACTGCTTAACCTAGCTCTGTTTTTATCTCCTGTCTTTAAGCAGGGTTTCCAACTTTAATTTGAATCCTTTTTTTTAAGATTCCCTCCCTCTTGGGCCCTATCCATAGGTTTCAGATCAGCTTGGCATCAAAAGCTTCTGACCTGCTTTGACCCAATAACCATCTGTCATGGTCACAACCTTCTTGGCTGGTAAGGTTAATTAAAAGGTTGTTCCCTCTATATATTCAATCCTCATTAATTCATTAATTCCACAAATATTTATTAAGTATTCTGAAAGAGTACTATAGGAAGTGAGTCATTTCTAACTTCTTTCCCCATAATTGACAGAAGCCAAGAAAGAATGTGGTCCCACAGCATGGAAATTCCCATGATTGCCTTTTCTAATGAGAATTATTTTTCCCTTCACCTCATCACTGTTTTACCTCTTTTTTCCTTCCATTTTTTGAAGGAACTTGATCTTGATTCATCCCCACTTCTTGATATACTGTACCATCTATCATGTGATATGAAATTTATATACATGAGAGCTTGTAAGCTTCAAAATGAATATCCAAAATACTCCAAGTATTATATCTAATAGGAATTATTCAATTTAACTTGAAGCAAAAGGGAAACTAAAAGGCTAGAGTCAAGAGGGAGTTTACCCAAGCCGCAAACTTGGAAGAGAGAGCAAGGGAGGAGTTACAGAACTATATAAACAATAACATAAAGACACACATAAACAAAAAGGGAAAAGGAATTTTGGGACAAGGAAAGAATTCTGGGAGACTGAGTCAAAGGGTTCAAGATTTTTTCAAATTACACATTCCCCTCTATGATTCTTTGGGAGACCAGTCTCCCCAAAAGGATCATTTTAAACACAATCAACTTAAAACTTTAAAGATAATATTAATTTGGATATTAAAGATTTTAACTAGAGGTATATACAATATTACAGTATTTAGAGGGAAGTTACAATAACTTAGGGGCAAGAGGGAAATAAAAGAGAAAAGGTGGAACAAAACCAATGTTAGTTGCATTAACAAAAAGCCAATTAGGGGGCAGTCCCCTTTGGCAAGCTCAAGAATTCCAGAGGATGTTAAAGTATTCCTGGCTGCTTTCCCGTGAATGATATGTTGTTGCATCAAGTTCCAGGACACTGCAGAGCCCCGTACTAGAGATCTATAATGACTTAAAGGAGTTTGACCTAACTGTTTACATAAGAAAAAGATAGAAGATGAAGACTTTCTATTACTCAGATTACGGAATGCAGTCAGATCTATGGGGCTTGTCTGAAACATGAGTTGGGCCCTTAAATTGGTCAGGAAGAAGAGAGTTCAACACAGTGCCTTCAGGAAATTGTATAGTTCCTTGAATGCCCTCAAACTTCTTCCAAAAACAAAGGGAGAACTGACATCTTTTTTATGTCAATATTCTACCAATATCACTATATGACTATAACTCATAGAACATTATAGTTTTCGCAGAATTAAATTTAAATTGTTAGAAATTTAAAATGAAAAACATTTTTCCATGAGGAAAATAAGGTGTTGGGTGTGAGCAGCTACAACAACATATTACAAATTAACATGTTCAAAAAAGAATTTGTATTAAAGGATATCACCAGGGGAATGTCTGTGCAAAAAGAAGATGGGACAGTCATGTAGCAAGAACAAGTCTTCTGGCTGTCGGGAGAAAGTAAAGGCCGCCAACATGGGCAAATACTTTGTGATGAACTTATGGGTGAAAATGGACAAGAGTCCCATAGAATGGACAGGCCTAGGTGGATAGAATGGAATTCCCCCACTGATGAGATTACAGATATATTGGAGTATTTGAGTCTTCTTAGCAACCATTGTGATACAGGATTTGATGTACTCTAGAGAATTACAGTGCATAGTGTAGAGAGCATAGGGCTTAAAGGGCCAGAATTTGAATACTACCTCAGAAATTTACTAGCTGTGTTACCCTGGTTTAGTGACTTAACCTCTCTCTGGTTCTTTTTCTTCACCTGCAAAATGTCACAGCAGCAATTACCTCACAAGATTATTGTGAGGTTTGAATGACATTATATGTAAAGGACTTTGCAAACCTTAAAGTGCTTATTACTATTACTCATCAATTATACAGTTTCAATTAAAATTAAAATATTTTAATTTTTAAAATATTAAAATACTATTTTGATGATTAATAAAGTAATCTCACTTTATGACAGAAAACATTTTCTAAAAGACTCTAAATATCTCCTTTCAAATTAAATTTAAATAGAAATTTTAGCAAGTCTTTTTAAGTAAAGGTTGTAACATGTAAATTGGAACATGACAGGATAGAAGTAAAAAATATAGCTGCAGGTATGGTGTGAAAATGTGTCATTACTATCATTTCCTAATTAAACTTTCTTCATTGTGGCTACCTGGAGCAAAAGAAACTGCTTTTCCTTAAGTCCTGTTGCTTTTAGAATCCTGTAGTAGCTCCTACTGCAATCCCTCCTTTCCTTTATTAAGGGAGAAGAGGGAAGCTCAAGGGAAAGTTTTAGTAAGACATGCAAAATAAAAGCACCTGATTTTCTGGGAGAGGACCCAGAGGATATCTTGCTGGTGTGCTTTGGATAGATGCTAAAGATCATCAGAGAGATCCACCTGTATTTCTGACAAGCGTTTGTATCCTTGACACTGAAACTCTGTTTTCCTGTATGTTTTTGGAAAAGTCTGACTGACATGACCAATGATAGCTCAGCCTCTCTCATCAATGTGGATGGCATGCCATAGGTTGAAGCTGCATGAGCTGCCACCTAGTTAACTGACAGTTTCATTTCCTGTGGAGCCTGAGAAATCTTGGGGAGAGGAGGAAGGAGAACCAAAGTCCTTCCATGGGGAGCAGGATGGGGGTGACCTGCAGGAGGATATCAGATGTTATCCAATTGCCACAAGACAACTTGAAACTGCCTGAGGATCAGGAAGAGTCACTCAAATGACAGGAATAGGAAGGAAGGGGGTTATCATCATTATTTTTATTTATATTTAGCATCTCTACCACACTTGTATTTCCAGAGTATACTAAAATGGGTTTTCTTCCATTCATTCTGACACCTGCTAGTGTGTCTGCCTTTATTTTACAGATTAGAAACTGGAGAGGTTATGTTCTTTTCCCAAAGTCCAATGGTTTCTGCATTAGAACTCATAGTTTTTGAGGGCAGGGAGACCTGGAAACTACTGGAATTCCAGCTAACTTAAAAAGTAGATATTTTCAAAAAATCTTAAAACAGGGTAACATCAGAGGTCTCACTTAGAAGTAAAGGAGAGCTAATATCTGAGAAATCTGGATAAGAATATTTCTATAGCAAAACTATGATAACTTTAGAAACCTTTTTCTTTTCTTTTTAAAAGTCAGTCCATAAGCATTAATTAAGCTATTATTGAGTGCCAGACCTGTGCTAAGTAATCACTGTGGGTATAGAGAAAGGCAAAAATGTAGTTCTGGCTGCCCAGTTTTTCTTCTTCAAGACTGAACTCCACACCTTGCTCTTGCTCAAAGCAAGAGATCTTTCCCAATCCTTCTCCCAATATTAATGACTTCTCTTTAGAATTACCTCCCATTTACACTAAAAAGATATCTTTTTATATGCATTCTATATTTATTTATAGTTCCACATTTTCTCCTTCCCTCCACCCTTCCCCATTCATCAAGAGGGCAAGAAATATGATATCCATTACATACATCCAAGTCAGGCAAAACTTATTTCTGCATTAGGCTACACCGCACAGATCTTGTGTGTACATAGCTGTTTACATGCTGTATCTTTGATTAAACAATGAGCTCTTTGAGAGCAGGAATTGTATTTTTACCTTTCTTTGTACCCCCAGATCTTAGTCCAGAATCTAAAACAAATTAAGCACTTAATGCTTGTCAACAAACTTATCAAAGACAGCATCTCTAAGACTGGGAAGTCTGCTTGCAGTAGATTTGGGATCTTTCATGGAAGTGTTCCAGAGAGACACACGATAAAGCAGACTGTAGACATTCTATAAATGGTTCTCTCTGGCTGACACATATTGAAGAGGGGACTGTCTGGCTGTGAAAACCTTCAAACAGGCTTATAACCTTCAACTACTGCCTCTTTGCCTCAGCATTCTTAGGGAAACTCGGCCATCAGTGATAAGAATGGAAACTGACCTTCTGAGTTCAAAAGGTGCAGTATGGCGCAGAGAATTCCTTTGTGTCCCCTCCTTCCAGAGATTGGTTCTGTGGCCAGCAATGCCCCAATATTCTGAGGAGCCAGGAGCGACCTATGGGGTCCTTGGACAGTGGGCACTGAGACGTGCCACATCTGGACATGAACTTAATGGGTGGGACCAATGCTATGTAGGAAATGAGTTGAATTTCAAACCTATAACCCCAGAGACTAAGAGGGTATTGGGGAAGAGTATGCCTTGAAATAGTTGGAAAGGGATAAATATTTGTATATTTGCTCTTGTGATATCTTTGAAGTAAATATTCCTTTGTAAAAGCCACTCAAATGTTAAATGTTATATGGAAGTAAGTATTATCAATCAACATTTTTGAAGTGCCTGTTATGTACCAGGCACTGGGCTAAGCACTAGAGATTTAAAAAAAAGAGAGAGAGAGAGAGAGAGAGAGAGAGAGAGACAAATTTTAGTCCCTTTTCTGGAAGGGAGCTTACAGTCTGACAGGGGAGACAACATTCAAATACATGCAAAGCAAGCTATATACAGGAAAAATAGAAAATAATTAACTTAGGGAAGACACTAAAATTAAGAGAGGTTGGAGAAGGCTTGCTGTAGAAGATAGGATTTTACTTGGGACTTAAAGAAAGCCAGAGTAGGAAAGAGTCTAAGCAGAGGAGAGAGAACCAGAGAGAATGCCCAGAGCCAAGAGATGGAGTGTCTTCTTTGTGAAACAGCCAAGAAACCAGTTTCATTGGATTGAAAACTACATGTCAAGGAGTAAGGTGTAAGAAGACTGGAAAAGGTAGGAAGGAGCTAGATTATGAAGTGCTTTGAATGCCAAGCAGAGCATTTTGTGTTTGATCCTGAAGGCAATAAGGAGGCACTGTAGTTTATTGATTTGATTGGACCTATATTTTAAGGAAATAACTTTAGTAGCTAAATGGAGGATGGATTGGAGTGGAGAGACTTAGATGAGGGCTTCTAACTAATACAGGGGACAGATCTGGTAGGAGCTTAAACTACTGCTGTAAGAGAATAGCAACACCCTAAGGACTGAGTAAAGTAGCAGCCTGGCCCTGAGAAAGGGGGGACCAGTGCATGCTACACTACCTTGGTGTTTCTAGCCACATCTGTTTCATTCCTGATTGCGTCAAGCCAGATTGATCTAATATTGCTGAAGGCCAGCTATGTCACTTCATTTGAAGTTATGCTTCAGCAGGTCCTCAGAACATTTCTTTGGCTGACCCAGTTGGTAAATGAAACCCACTAAAGCTCTCCATACTGCAATGATTTTTGTCTGTTGCTCACATCTATGCTCCTCTTGTGGATACTTAGCACAGCAGGGCTGTAGGGAACATGGATTTGATGCTGGGTAGGGATTCCTTTTTGTCTTTGCCTATAGCCAAAACCCAACAAATGTTTGTTGAATTGAATTGAGTTGAATTGAATTGAATTAAATTGCCCTTGTCTTGATGCCTCACTATCCACATTACAAACACTTGATACAGAGTTGGAATATTTCAAGATTCCCATTGGAGGCATGAATAATTCAATGAGGCAAAAATTCATGTTGAAACTCTGCTGGTCTCAGTCCCTAAAATTTCACATCTTGAACTGGCTATTTCATTTCATTCTGTCATTCTCTAGCTGTGTCTAATTCTTTGTGACTCCATTGGAGGTTTTCTTAGCAACAATACTAGAAAGGTTTGCCATTTCCTTCTTCAGCTCATTTTATAAATAAGGAAACTGAGGCAAACAGGATTAAGTGACTTGCCATGGGTCATACAGCTATTAAGTGTCAGAAGCCAAATTCGAATTCAGGAAAATGAGTCTTCCTGACTCCAGGTCTGACACTCTCTTCACTGTACTACCTAGCTGCCCTATTCAAGTGGTTGTTAGTTATCTCAAAATGGATGTCTCACAGACATATTAAACTTAATGCCCCAAACTGAACTCATTGTCTTTTCCCCAAAATTCCTCCCCTCTACTTAATTCTCCAGCTACTTTCAAGAGCACCACCATACTCTCAGTCACCCATGCTCACCACCTAAAGGTCAACTCTATCTCCTCACTCTCTCTTTACCACCACTCCACATCCAATTGGTTGTCACATCCTGCCATTTTTACCTTTATAATATCTATCCTATATCCCCACCCAACCCCCCGCGTCTCTCCTCTGACACTGCAGCTACCCTAATGCCCTCCTCTTGTCTGGCTTGTTGCAGTAAGCTACTGACTAATTTCCCTGACTTGTCTCTTCCCATTCCAATCCATCTTCCATTCATCTACTAAAGCAATTTTTCTGAAGCACAGTTCTGACTATAGTGCCCCCAATTCCACAAACTCTTTGTTGTTGCTCAGTCATGACCCTACTTGGAGTTTTCTTAGCAAACATACTAGAGTGGTTTGCCATTTCCTTCTCCAGCTTATTTTACAGATGAGGAAACTGAGGCAAGCAGGGTGAAGTGATTTGGCCAGAGTCACACAGTTAGTGTATGAGGCCAGATTTAAACTCAGACCTTCCTGACTCCAAGTGTGGTGCTATGTCTACTGCAACAACTGTAATATGTTTACCCCAATAAATGTTTACTGACTTTAATTGAATTACTACCATCTTCCAACCAAAGATTATCTCTGGGTCATTTTACCATGTAAGCATATGCTACATAACAGAAGAATCACAAAGTGTTAAATCTGAAAAAGAACACACTTCTATAAAATCCCATGCGTGAATGCTAGATCTGCCAAAGGTTTTTGAGATTGTCTAATGCTACCCTCTTATTTTACAAATGAGGAAACTGAGACCAAAAAAAGTCTAGTGTTGGGTTCAAAGTCAACATTAAGCCAGGTCATCTGCCTGCTGATCCAAAATCTTTTTTATACACACACACACACACGCGCGCACACATATAAAATTTCAAAGTTTTCTCAGCTTTGCTGATAATAACAATAAGCATTCTTTGGTCTGCCATTAATGCTTCTAAACAAGCAGAAAATAGACTTAGTAAAGTGGTATGTTTAGGATTGTGGGGGACACCAAGACACCACCAAGAACAAGGAGAATGGAATGAAAAGTCAGCAAATAAGGTAGAAAAGATAGCTCTGGGAGGAACAGAGCAACTGTACAACCCAGCCCAAAGAAGATAAATGGATAATTTAACAGCCATTCAGTTTTTAAGAAAGACAAAGAACAAGCTACATTGCATCAGAAAAGGACTAGAAATGATGATGGATGGAACACTTCAAATAAATGTTGAACACAACAGAACCACAGTTGCCTGCAGAATTCCCAGCTGATGGTAAATTTGAGGAACTAAATAAGGATATGAGACTGATACGGATTGAAGAGTTTTTCAAAATCTATTTAATGGCCAGGCAGGAGGTATTGATCGCTATTTACTGGAAATGTTGACTAGAAATGAGGCAGTCAGTTCACATTTTACATTTATATCTACTTATATAAACATATGTGTGTATATACATATATACATATAGTGAGATGTCACGGATAAACATAAACTATAGTGGACAGTATAGGTGTCCTAGTAGAAAAATTAAATCTATACCAAATCATTTCAGGATTTATGGAAAAAAATGACTTCCTTTTTCCTCCTAGAAACCTTCAATCAGGTTACTCATCATCTAGCAACTCAAACACTTTGGCAAAGAGACCTTTTCCAGAAGATTGACATTCCATAACCATATACCCTTTCATTCCATATTTCCTGTAACTATCTGTAGTCTCAGTTTGCTCATATGTAAAATGAAATGGGTTGGACCTAGATATCCCTTCCAGATTTAATACCCTATGATCTACAGTTTTTAGCAGAGTTAAAGGGAGTCAAAGTTGAATGTTCAATATAAATTATCTAGCATTTTTAAAGATGTAAAATTTCACTTACACTTAATTTCTATATTTGATTTCCTATTTACTCTCTGTACTATGTCTCAAAAATGAAAAAGAAATTTCCAATACAAGTGGTAGCAAAAAAGCTTTTAGAATGTCAGCTCTGAGAAACCTTTGATAAGTATTCATGATACTAAAAAGGATTTCATTCATTAACTCAACAATCACGTGTTAAGGACCTCATATTTGCAATACACATGGGATCTGACAAAAACAAAGGTGTGACACATTTTCCTGAAGGAGCTTACAATCCAGCAATTATAATAATATCTTTAACTTCTTTTCTTCTTTGAAGTTCCTCATTAGTTATATAGGCTTAAGTAGTCAGTCCACCATCAAACATTTATTAAGTGCTAAGGATAAAAGTACAAAGAATTAAATAATCCCTGATTGCAAGGCACTTAGAAAGCTCACATTCTAAACAAATATATATATATATATATACACACACACATACATATATACCCAGCATAAATACAAAATAAATAAATGCAAATATATACAAAGCAGTTGAACACAAGTTGGTTAGGGCGAAGATTTGCAATTTAGGGGATAAAGAAAGACCTTATGCAGAAGATAGTAATTTCATTTCATCTTTAAGGAAGAGAAGAACTCTGTATGGCAGAGGTGAGAAGGGTGGACATTCCAGGCATGTGGGACAGCTAGTGAAAATGTAAAGGGATGTGATAAGGAGGGTTCTCTGTGCAGAACCAGGCAGAGTAAAGGCAGCTAGGAGGCACAGTGGATAGAGTGCTGGGCTAGAGTCAGGAAGACTCATCTTCCTGAGTTTTCAGTTCCAGCCTCAGATACTTCCTAGTTGTTTAACTTTGGGCAAGTCACTTAACCCTGTTTGCCTCAGTTTCCTCATCTGTAAAATGAGCTGGAGAAAGAAATAGCAAACCACTCCAGTTTCTTTGGCAAGAAAATCCCAATAGGGTCATAAAGAGTGGGATAACACTAAACAACAATAACTTTGTACAGAACAAGGAGGTTAGTTTGACTGAATTGCAGAGCACAAAAATGGACATAATAGACAGCAAAGCTGGTAGAGTGGAGACCAGATAGTGAAGGGCATTAAAAAATGGACAGAGGGTTGATATTAACTACCTTCGTGACACTGGACAAGTCATTTGAGTTTCCTGGCCTTTGGGGTCCTCATCTTTGAAATGAGAATGTTGGACTAAATCGTTTCCCAGGTCCCTCCCAGATCTGTTAGCAGACAATCTACACCTTCAGTAAGTTAAGAAATAGTAAAGATGTTCTCAGCCACATCACTGGCTGAAGCCTGCTTTATTCTCTGTGAATAATCTGAGATGACTTTGCTCACTCTTGTAAGTATCTTATATGGATAGAAGAGTAGACATTATAGGTCAAGAGTCACTGAGATTCTCTGGATCATCTTTTATTTTAGTGTTCTTAATAAGGTCTGAGATTTCCACGCCGCCCCCCCCCCCCATCTTTGGTATCTCTCTTGCTTTTAGATTCCTTGAATTTAAATCTGTTAACACTCTCAAAATTGTGTTAACTCTGGCATGAGTCTTCTTTTATATATACCTAGTGCAACCTGACTGCTTTTCCCAATTTTATTCTCTTTACTACTATTTCTAACTCCCTCATAAACCCATCAGGGATTGTGATGCTAAGGGTCTATTGTAGTGAATCCACTGTCCTCTATATAGAAAGCAGTTTGTTATGATAATTTTGACAAATCTTATCTATTTTTTCTTTTGATTATCCTCCTTTTGCAGGATGAGAATATAAAAGTCTTTAAAATACCTTAGAAAGGATGATTGACAATTGTGAGCAATATTATCTTATAAAGCAGTGAAGAGAAAAATCAGTTTAAAGAAAGCTTTTCAAGACATCCAGCTAAGCAAAGTCACCCCAGAGGCATTAAAGGCCTAATAATGGATTCTATAAATAAGGAATTTCCAAGCAGGGGAGCAAGTTAAAATCTCTTGAAGACCTTTTCAGGTGATGACTTTGTGTTGGTATAATTACAAAGGAAAAAAAATCTACCAATTTTACCATCATTATCACATAGCCTCTTATTTCCTAACTACCCAAGGAAGGTCTTTTCATTCTTGAAGTTATAAAAGAGTATTCTAGAATTTTCCTTGGTTTAATTGTAATAAATTCAATCTGACTATGATTTAAATCAAGATGTGAACCATGTCACATTTTATCAATTTATACCCAAAGGAATTCATGCAAGAATTAAACTTGGAATATTTTCTATGTGCTTAAAGAATCAATTAAATGGTGTTGAACAAATCAAACTAGCCCAGTACCAAAGAAAATTAGAATTGTGTGGAAAACACGATCTTGGTAAGAGGTTAACACTGCAGTTACACTAAACAAAATTTCAGACAACCAATACTTGTATAGAGTCCCATTCATCAAAGGCCATGACTTCTGGGTCAGTAAACATTACTCCCAAATCAGAAGTTGGCTGTCCAACCAAAATGATTGATTAATGCCCACCCAGTCCGTTTTGAAAGCTCAACAATATACTATATGAGATATAACCATGGAAAAATATTCTTAATTAATTAAATGAATTTTTAATAAAAGATACTATATGAGATGTGCTCATTAATAAAAAGATACTACAGTACTGTGCTGGTCCTATTTGTTTAGACTTCTTTGAAACCTGCCTACATTTTGCCAGTTAAGCCATTGTCTTTTCAGTTTTCCATATCTGAATGGAGGAAATGAGATTTCACTGAAGGACGAATAAGACACAGTCAGATTATTTAGGAAGTGATATTCGCTGTGTAGCAATAACTCATCCCAATACTTAGCCCTATTTAAGTAGTAACGGTTAGAACAGTTTGAAGACACCAAAGCACAAAGGCCTTTGTCTTTCCTACAAAGAAGCTAGACAGAAAATGACTGTGCTAACATAATCAACCCCCATGGCATCTCATTTGACTGAGGTATAATTTGCTCCAGGTCACCCTCCAAAGGCAAGTTTATATTTTAGAAATGAGAAGATTGAAAACTCTTCCCTAGTATTTTAAAGCTGCCTCCTCTCTAAAGAATTCTGAATTTTAAAAACCTTTGCCAGTAATCCAAAATTTCCCACAAAGACATATCACTCCTATTGGATATACATAAAGAAGCATAACAAGTAACATCAGAGGTCGAGGAGGAAATTACTTCCTCAGGAAGAATTTGTCCTTGGTAGCCTATTTGTTTTGGTAGACAGATGGGAAGACAGAAATGACCTACCATATAATAATGGTGATTTTTATTTTTCATATGCCTTAGCAATCATAACCTTGGAATCTTAGGAGAATCAGTGCCTCATTTCTAACAGTTATGAATTCAGAGTTTTAAAAGATCTATGATTTCATCAGAATGGGCACTCCCTCAATTGACACAAATCAGAATTTCTCTAGTGCCTCAGGAAAAAGAAAGCATCACTTGGTCCTTGAAACTATGTCCTTAAGTACAAAGAGTCCACTCTGGGACCTGTACTCAAAACCTTTCAGGTTTTTCAGAACACATCAGAGTTTATGCTCTATTAGCATAGCCTTCAAGAACCCAGATAATATTCCATGCCACCATGACATTCCAAACATCTCCTTTTGGGTACCTCTAAGTATCTGAATCCCAACATATACCAATACAGAACTTGTTTCTCCCATACGCAGTCCTCCTCCAAACTTCTCTCTTTCTGAGAGGAGTTGACCCCATGCTAAGAGTCGCTCAGCTTCACAATCTTGGAATCATCCTTCACTCTTCCACTTCCCACTGGTCCTTTGACTTCCATATCCTAGAAACTGCCAAGTCTTCTAATCTCTACCTCAATAATAACTTTAGCCTCTCCTCCTTATTCTCCACTCATATAACCTTTACTCTAATATTTATGAGCACTTATCTGGACTATTACAGTAGCCTCCTTATTGTTCCCCCTACTTCCAGACTCTCACTTTACAAATTCATCCTCCACACTAGATGTGTCAAGTATTCAACCCAGATTTCAACCTAATTAAAATGTATTTGGGAAATATTTAACAAAAATAGATTTAAAATATAATAAAACCTAGATAATATTACATTTTAAAGCTAAGTCAATATGTAGCCCATAGAAATACTTATGTATTCCCTTTTCTATATGAGTTTGAAACCACTGCTCCCTATATCTTTTAAGTTAATATTGCTAAAATTGTTTGATCATTTCACTCCCCTGCTCAGAAATCTTTATTGGATCCCTCTTGCCTCTAAGATTTATTTTAACCAATCTTGTAATTTCATCAACGGAAACTACCATGAAGGATAAAATACAAAACACTCAGCCTGGCATTTAAGGACCTGCACAAAATGGCTCCAACTTCCCTTTCTGGTTCTTATTTTATATTTTCCCCCCTTCATACACTCTCTGTTCTAGTCAGACTGAAATGGTAACTGTTCTGCATACATGGCATTCTATCTCCTGCCTTTGTGTCTTTGTATATATGGTTTCCCATGTCTGGAAAGTACTCCTTCCTCACTTCCATTTCACTGAATCCCTAGATTCCTTCAAAACAAAGCATAGGTGCCATCTCTCTACCTTATTCTGTTTCCTCCATATATCCAATTACAGTCTCCCTCTTTGTATTTAGTTATCTTTGTATGTATCATATCCCCATGGTAGAATATAAGCTCCTTAAAGTCAGAGATTATTTCATATTTGTCTTAAAGATGCTATCTTGCACATAGTATAGGTGCTTTTAAAATGTTTGTTGACCAGATCAAATTACTTGCCAGCTCTGGAAGGCAGGAGAGAATAGAGGAAGGGAGAAAATTTCGATCATATAACTTTGGAAAATTTATGTGGAAATTTGTTATTCCATGTAATTGGTAAAAAAAATTAAATTTAAAAGAAAAAATTAAATGTTGAATTAATTTGCATTGAAATTCAGTATTGAAATAGGACTTTAGTAGATGTCAGACAGAGATTCCTAGGATTGTAATAAAATCTAAATATTTTGCTATACCAATGACTGTTGGTAGACTGTTGTTGCAAGAAAGAAGTGGTTACTGGAGGTAAGAAGTTTGGATACTATTATAGCCAAGCACCTTTTTTCTCTGTATGTCTCTCTCTTTTGGAGCAGAGAGGGGGATTTGAAAATATGAAACTTTTCTAGCAGGACTAGACTGCTTATGCATCCACCAAATGAATACAATTTCCACCCTACCCCTCTTGTCATTGCAATACAAGAACAGATCACAGAGTCAGTACCTTGAGTTAGTAAGGTTCTCCTTGATAGCAAAAGCACCTGCTTTTCCATGATGAATGTGAAGCAAGAAATGATGCTGTTGCAATAACTGTTTTGAGTGAGAAAAAGATTATTTAATGTTGCTGCATTTCTTGTAATGCTGCAGCTCATCCCTGGTCCAAAGAGAAATCAAAGCTAAATGGAGAACTTCTAGTCTAAAAACTTGAGCACTGTAAAAAATAAAACGAATATAAAATGATAACTTTAAAATTATTATGGGTTTTTAAGATGTATTAGTAGTCACTAAAAATAAAGCCACATGCCATGCTAGCTTAGTCAATTTAAAAGGCACGCCATTGCCTACAGCCACCATGGTGGATAGGAAGCAAAGAGGAAGTGAAACGCTGGCCTCTCAGTTTTACCCCTCTGTCAATGTCATTGCGTAATGACAGGAAGCCAGTGGGCTCATGGGAAATGTAGTTCAAGGACCCCAAAATTTCCAATAACACATTCCCCCCGAGATCTGTGGAAGACTGGTCTTTCCAATAGATCTAATAAACATAACCAACTTTTAAATTACAGTAATTTGGGGATAAAAAAGAAAAAAGGACAAAACCAGTGATCCAATTATTGCTAGGTACATTGACAAAAAGCCAATTAAGAGACAGTCCCCTTTGGCATGAGTGTACATTCAAAACAAATACCTTAAACCCTCCACAGTTCAATCAACTGTACCCCAAAGTTCACTGTGGATCTTCTTGATATAGTATAGGCATCTGCAGGCATCTTTATGGTGCCTTCTCCTAACAGTTCACTTTCTGGATTTGGGGTGGTAGCAAATTTCTTATCCTGAAATTACTCTCAAAAGAATTTAAACTTTACATTATAAATTATAATACATACCCCCTGAGAAGAATAATGACACAGAACTGAGCAAGATGACTCTAACCTCAATGCCAGCAAGAGTCAAGATCATTCCTTCGTATTTCCTGAAACACTCTCCAAGAAAAATAACCTGGAGAAAAATCACTGTAGTGCTCCCAGTGAGCTGTCCAGATTCCTGACCCCTTCCCTGGCCCTTTCTGACTACTTAGCTCTTGGTCTTGTTCCCAGTGTCCCTGACTTGCTTATCTTAACTACTTTTGACCTTGCCCACTCCCTCATTGTCTGATACCTTGTCTTATATGCTTGTATAGTCAGGTTGCCTCAAGCCCTGCTGACTTAGAACATACAACCGCACTTCTGGTTTATAGCAGCAATGTTGATTTTTTAAAGGAAATACTCACTGAAGAATAAAATGCTCTTTGGGTTATTATGCCCAGTGATTACACAGAAAAATCATTTTTATACCAGTTCTGAAGTAGCTCCAAACAGGCATTATTGGCCCCATGCAAAATTGTAAAATACCTTGATGACTAAAAAAAATTCTCTGAGAACAAATCTCTTTTGTAAGGAAGTCTGGTGATAATGATGTTGTTTTGTTTTGTTTCGTTTTTTATTTTTTAACTTCATAAATTATAGGGAAGCAGCAATGGCTTCCTCTTTGCTCAGTAGAATACAGATTGTTCTTTGTTCCTTTATTTTAAGGAAGGGGTTGTAAAACTGTTGGAAGCCTGTTAGGAAAGTTAATAGATAATCTTTAACAATTCAATGCAAATTAATTTTTTATGCAACCATGAGCTCCAAAAGGGCAGAAATCTTGGGAAAGGAGAGGAATATGAACAAGAGAAATTTCTTTTCTACCTCACAAACAGCTGAAATATGGAAAGATAATTTATTCTAGAATCAGAAGAGCTGAGTTCAGGGGGAAGCTGGGTGGCTCAGTGGATTGAGAGCCAAGCCTAGAGATGGGAGGTCCTAGGTTCAAATGTGGTCTCAGACACTTCCTAGTTGTGTGACCCTGGGCAAGTCACTTGACCTCCATTGCCTAGCCCTTGCCTTTCTTCTGCCTTGGAACCAAAATATAGTATTGATTCTAAGCCCAAAGGTAAGGGTTAAAAAAAGAAAAAAAGAAGAGCTGCGTTCAGGTTCTTCCTCTAATACCTCTCCCTGCAGGACCTTGAGTAAATTACTTAAAGTTCCCAGGTTATCATTTCCTGTAAAATAAAGTAGAATAGAGGAATCAAGAGGTCCTTTTCAGCTCTAGAGTTGTGATCCTATGGAGTTATATCAGTCATAGTCAAGTGCATCTGCTGGCCTATCACCAAACTCCTCACCAGGTAGCCCTGCCCAATGAAAGAACAGGACTGCACTGAAAGCCATAATATCTAAAGGTGTGCCTGTGGATATATAGATTTATTTGTATATTGACTATTGAACTTATAGTGCTTTTTTTTTCTGACATTTTTAACACCAAAATTAGTTGATAATGATAGATTTTCAGAGTACCTCTTTTTCCTGATTCTCTTACCTATTTGATTCCTGCCTCTTTTTGTGAAATCCTCTTCCAGATCATACTCTCTAAATTATGCGTCCCACTGGGTTCTGTCCTCGACCCTCTTCTCTTCTTCCTCCATACTACTGTACTCCCCTTAATGATTTCATCGGCTCCCATGGATTTACTTACCATCTCTATGCTGATGATGCTCAAATCTACCCATCCCACCCCAAATTCTCAATTGAGCTCTAATCTCACATCTTCAAATGCCTTTCAGGCATTTCAAACTGTGTGTCCAATAGATATCTTAGACTCAACATGTACAAACTGAACTCATTAAATTTTCCCCTAATGCCTTCTTACCTACTACCTTCTTTATCACTATAGAAGGCAACACCAGTACTGGATGACTCTGAGGTTCCCTCCTTCTGTAAGATTCTGGAATTCTGTGAGAGTGCAGTTGAACATCTTTTCCTTTTAATTGGCTAACCTGAAATACAGTTGTCTATATTATAAATTGATCATTGAATGGAATTGAGGTGCTGTATTTTGCATAGGTTTACAGGAAGTCATATGGATGATTGGGCTGGTAAACTTTTATTCTCCTAAAAGGAATGTTGCTTCCAAAGACCATTTGGATGAATTTCAAGCCTATTTCTACATACAATCATACATTTGATCCATTTTTAGAACTAAATTAATTCTTTGCTCTATAATGCGCTGTATCTTTTATCTTTGTTTCTGATTACTTCCCTGGGGGAGAAAAACAAAACAATGAGTTTTATTCCTGGTAGCCCTGAAGAAATAATTCAATTACAGAAGGCCAGAAAGGCTTCTGCTTTGACTTTTAAAAGAAAAATGCCAACTCAGCTAATTTCTGCTTATAAAACCCTCCTTACTAGAAATGCTATAAGGCATTAAGACACAGTTGGATGTTTTTCAACTTCAAAGGTAAATGTGTTTTGAGTCTAGTAGACTTTCCCACAACCCTCCCCCCTACTTTCTCCCACAACAGGGTGCAATAGCACTGGCATTTTCTGTGTGCCTAATGAACTTGGATTTCTTTTTGTTTACTTCCTTGTTTCTACATCAGCATCATCCATCATGTCAGCAGAGTCCCAAGAATAGGGTTTATAGTCAACTGCTGCTTCCTAACCAAATGATGAGCATAGCACTGGCCCAGTTTCAGGCCTGAGTCATGAATGGAAAAAAAAAGGGGGGAATTGAGGGAAAATTCTGAGTTTGGGCAGCTTTTGAGCTCCAGACAATGGCTGGGTGGTTTTACTTCTTTGCCAGTAAAAAAGAGAAGAGAGGAGAAAGGTTGGAGAGAGAAAGAAAGACAGTAACTTTTGGCATTTAGGAGAATTCTTTGCTGTTTTGTTTTGCTTTTCAAATTTGTGCTATGTGATAAAACAGAGAACCATCTTCTCTGCTTTTGGATCTCAGGTTCTTTGCTTCCTACCCTCAAGAAAATATAAACTAGGGAAAGAATGAAGATTAATATTCTAAATTCATTCAATCCTTCCAATTCATATTAAATCTAATTTTTGTGTAAATCAAAAGACATCACCCTAATGATGTCATTTTGGTCCTTTTCATCATAAGTGTAATCATAATTATATGATAAATTCCCAGTCTGTACCCCTACTTTTTCTTACTTCTCCAGGAGAGCCCTTGGTGTCATTGAAAGAGGAATTTACTACGAATGAGAAGAACTAGTCCCGATCCTGACACTTATTAGCTATTAGAATCATGGGCAAGTGTCTCCATCTGTAAGATGAAAGGGTTAAACTGCTAAGTTTCCTTCTAGCTCCCACCTTCCATTAAGATAGAAATACTATGATCTTCAGATTGCTTTGCTGTTCAGATGTTCAGAGCCACCAAACCATCTTTTCCATTTGTCATTCTCTTTTAGTTCCTAGGACCATCTGGTTTTTCTGACTGTTCGCCTAACTTCCATTCAGAATCAACTTGGGAAGAGTAAGTTCTTTTCCCATGGAATCCCAAACACTGCTATTGGACTTCAAACCAAAACAACCATCAGCAGAGCCACCACTCTATTCAGCATGCTTAGGGGCTATTTCCTCATGATCAGGAATGTTTTTTTTTTTTTTTTCCCTTTCTCTCTCTCTCTCTGACAACTTTACTCAGATCTTTCTTTCTCCATTAAGTCATCCTGGATTGATGTTCTTTCTTCCATCTATTCCCAATCTTAAATGTATACTAACTGGAATTGTCCACAGTAGGTCTAAGTCTTGGTTCCAGATTTCATGACTGTTATTCTAAAATGCATCTCAGCATTGTTACAGAAAGTTTTTTTTTTTATTTCTGATTAAACCACTGCCTCATGGATAGCCTCTATGAGCTAACAGTCATGTTTTGAAACTTTGCATTGCGGTCTACTGCCAAGCATGCTGATAATTCCCAATATGTATAATGTCTGACTTCTTTCAGTGCTAGCATAAATCGCATAGAACAACAAGTCACCTATCTATGATTGCAGGGGTGTGAAGAAGGCCCTCTGGCCCCCCAAAATAATTCCCCTACAGGAATCAGTCTCACTGATATCTGGAATTCTATTATAAGTGATTCTTGCCTCTTCTAAGCCATATAAATGCTAGCCTTCATTTTTGTCATCATCATTATCATCATCATCAGTCTAGGATAAAATACAGAATCCTTGGCTTAACATTTAAAGATCGCCATAATTTGGTTCTCACTTACCTTTCCAGCTTCATTTCAGATTGCTCCCACTCGTGCTGTTATGTGCTGGTCAAACTGACCTCTAAGTTATTCTCTATACATAACATTCTCTCTCCTACGATGGTGCTTACACATAAGGCATCTTTTATACCTTTAAAGGCACTCACTACTTAACTTTGCCTCAGAGTCTCCATCTCTTTTTTTTTTTAACCCTTATCTTCTCTCTTAGTATCAATTCTAAGACCAAAGAGCAGCAAGGGCTAAGCAAGCAAGGTTAAGTGATATGCCCAGGGTCACACAGCAAAGAAGTGTCTGAGGCCAGATTTGAACCCAAGTCCTCCCAACTCTCTCCATCTTCTTTTAAATTCTTCTCAGGTGCCACCTGTGACCTACAGCCTCACCTGATCCTCCATTATTAGTGTTCTCTCCTCATAATCAGTGCATGTTTATTTATATACATTTTATATATTTATTTTATAGTTATATATATATATTTAAATACACTTAATATATTTATTTATATACATTTCATATACTAGCTTGTGCACATTATGTGTCCCTGTCCCTGAATGTAAGGCACTTTTGGTCAAGGATTCTTTTTGTCTTTGTATTCCCATCATCTGGGTAGCTGGGTGGCGCAGTGGATAGAACAGGCCTGGAGTCAGGAAAACTCAGCTTCCTGAATTCAAATCTGCAGGTAAAAGTCAGCATCAACCAACTAACAGCTCCACGAAGTTCTACAGCAATGGCTACCTTGCCATACTTGCTAGAGGACTGGAACTGGAAACCTGCATTCAAATCCTACCTCAGACACTAACTAGCTGTGGGACCCTGGGCAAGTCACTTAACCTCTCAGGGACTCAGTTTCCTCATGTGTTAGACCTTCAACAGGATTGACATGAGAATCAAAAAACATAACATAAAAGGTTTTGTAAACTTTAATGCGAGTGTAAACTATTGTTATATTAGAAAATGAGAGTGATGTGGAAGAAGGTAAGATTGGTTTTCTCTGTCCTTCCCTTGTTGGGCTCTGGTGCAGGGATATAATGTATGTAAATAGCTGCTAGTGCCACACCTGAGCCCTCTGCTGCTTTGTTTTATATTCCCAAAGGGGAGATGTCTCAGGGGGGTAATAGGAATTCTCCTACTGGATTTCTGTGCTCTTATATAGCCCCAGGAAAGAGGAAAAGATGCCTGGTCTAAGAGGAAGACTCCTGTTCTCATCTCCTTACAGTCATGCAGAGCCAGGGATGAGGCAAGAGCCTGGGGATGACTGCCTCCTTTTAACAGCCAAAACTCTGGTCAGAGGAAATACCACTTAAATAAAAATGGCACTTCCAAATGTCCTATTAGGAAATCATGGTAGCAAGTCAGTTCATAAGTTCCTTCTTTTTCTCTTAACATGAGTGAAAAAAGAAAAACAAATTTGAGGTACGCAGAAGTCCACTTTGGATGGAATATAGAAGAAGTGGGTGGAAACCAGGTCAAATAATGCTGCAAAAGAAGGGAGTAGCTTGATTCTAGAGGCCTTAAAACTTCAGGCCAGGGACTGAAGGAGCAAAAGAGAACTACTGAAACATGTTGAGCAAGGATGTAACATGAACAGATCTTATGCACAATAAGAGATCTGCTGGCAGCCACGCAAAGACTCCTCAGGTGGGGAGGAGAATGTAGAATTAAAAAAGATGGTGGGGGGGCTATAATTCTAATGTAATAATTTAAAGAGTTAGCAACGAAGGCTTCTAGGGCAGGAATTATGTAGCAGTGGGGGTGTGGGGGAAGAAATGCAAAAGATATTCCAGAGGTAGAACAGTCTGATTTGGTCATCAGTGTCATCATTATTGTTGACATTTTTCTGACTCTTTAAAGTGTGTAGACCCCATGCATACATTATCTCATTTGGTCCTCCATCTGACTGGATAGAAGTAAAGAAAAAAGAAGATAACATCAAGATTGAGTAACTGGCAGTGCTACTATCAGAAATAAAACTGGAGGAACAGATTTGGGACAATGATATTAAGCTCAATTTTACACATACTACATTTTAAATGGGGGGGGGGAGGGAATCTAGGTGGCTCATTGGATTGAGAGCCAGGCCTAGAGATAGGAGGTCCTGGATTCAAATCTGACCACAGAAACTTCCTAACTGTGTGACCCTGGGCAACTCACTTAACCACCCCCCGCAACTGTCTAGCCTTTACCTCTCTTCTGCCTTCAAGCCAATACATAGCATTGATTCTGATATGGAAAGTGAAGGTTTGAAAAAAAATTTTTAAGGGCATCTAGGGTAGATACCAGGTGATAAATTGGAGAAACCTATCCAGAGCTCTGGTAGGGAGAAGTCAGGCTTATAGA
Source organism: Gracilinanus agilis (assembly GCF_016433145.1). Taxonomy (NCBI): domain Eukaryota; kingdom Metazoa; phylum Chordata; class Mammalia; order Didelphimorphia; family Didelphidae; genus Gracilinanus; species Gracilinanus agilis. The sequence continues at coordinate 243,326,596 of NC_058132.1, forward strand.
TACAGATTTTAGATTTATCTGCACAAAGAAGGTAGTCAAAGCTGTGAAAGTGAATGAAATGACAAAAGAATGAAAAGTAGAGAGAAAAAAGAAAGCCAAAGGCAGAAGTTTAGGGAACTCCTACCTTTAAAGAGTTACTAAGGAAAGGTCACTTCTTCCTCCTAATATTCAATGCAAAACCTAAAATCAATCAATGCACATGGCTAATTTTTTTGTACTACTAATATTCCACGGGTCTCCATTTTCTTCAACTCAATAGAACTTATGGATTGGATTTGCATTGAAATTAACTTTTTTCCCCACATGGAGGAGAGGCTTTAGATCTGTGAATTCATCAGTAAAGGGAACTCCTGGGTTGGGGAGAAATCCTATAGTCTTGCTGGAGCCCTGAGAGTTAAGTGACTTACCCAACATCACACTGCCAGGATGTAAAACCTAGGTCTTTTTTATTCCATAGTCAGTCCTCTATACATAACAATTTGCTGACTTTCATAATTAATTTATGCTGTATTAAAATTTACCTCTAGTAAACACCAGGCCTAGAGAAAAATGTTCTACTGTGTCAATTCTGTGCCTCAGATGGAGGAAGGAAGGAAGGAAGGAAGGAAGGAAGGAAGGAAGGAAGGAAGGAAGGAAGGAAGGAAGGAAGGAAGGAAGGAAGGAAGGAAGGAAGGAAGGAAAGAAAGAAATACTCCTCTAAAGTGTTTTCATTCAACAAAGGGAGAAACAAATGGTAGAACAAAAAGACAAGATAAATGTAAAGAAATGTGTTTGGGGGGGAAGCCAAATAAACTTTAACAGTTTAAGGAATAAATTGGTGGTTTAATTCAAATCATGGCCAGGTGCTATGAATATAATTCAGTAAATGCTGAGGAACCTGCCAAGAAAGAGAAAAATGTGTTGCTTTTGAGATCATTTCCCAGCAGCTTCATAAAAGAAAACTGATTACAGGAATTTAATAAGTAAAACAGAGCCAGAAATATAGTAATCAAATGAGTTTTTAATTACATTTTAGGCAGAAAAAAAATTTCCAATTTGTACTCCTGAGATCAAAAAAAAAGTCCTAGAGAAATGCTTTTGTTGCTTGAAAACAAAATAAACACTAATTTCCACAGGAATTATCCTAGTCAGTTTAATTAAAAGACTTGATCAGAATGAAGAGCAGCCTGAGCCAAACTATACTAAATTCAGCAGTGGCAGTTGTTGCATCATATAAATGTCTGAATGAAAACCCTCTACAGAGAGCAAAAAATGTTCATGGGGAGTATTTCTCACAGAAATAAAAGAAATTTCAGTTACTATCAAGAGAAGTCATTGGGTTTTCTTATCAAATAGAAATACTAGTGCACTTAATTATAAAACAGATGCTTTTCTTTCTTGGGAGAGAAAGAATTCTTTCCACTTATTTTCAGTAAATACTATGCTTAACAAGCTCCTTATTTTACAAAAGAAGAAACTGAGGTCCAAGGAAGTTAAGAAACTAGCCCCAAGATATGTTTGGGTTTGGCGTTAAGAGATCACTCTGTTGCAAATATGAATAACATGGAAATAGGTTTGAACAATGATACATGTATAACCCAGTGGAATTGTTTATCAGCTTCCAGAGGTGGGAGGGAAAAGGAGTGGAAAAATCATGAATCATGAAACCATGGGAAAATGCTTTAGATTAATTAATTAGTTAAAGATTTTTTTAGAAGAGGAAAAAAAAACTTTCCTCAAATCATACTGGTAGTAAACATGAAAAGTGAGCAATGATTTCTTTTCTATTATATAGGACAATGCTGTTGTGGTCAGTAGTTGGATATGCATGACGATGATGATGATGATGATGATGAAGACTGAAATATTTAGTAAGCGCTAAGATTCACAATATGCTTTAGTGGTGATATAATTACAAGGAAACATATATAACTTCTCCCCTGCTTCTACAAGGCTCACATCTAGGATTAGGAGTACAGTCTATAACCAAGAAAAAGGTGACTCACTCCCAGAATTCTAACTGCTCACAGTTTCCAGGGTTTCAGTGAGAGGAATGTCCTTCTCTGCATTACTTTTCCTAATGCTTCCTAGTAGGATACCCTCTGTTATGCATTATTTATATATGGCTTCAGAAAGAACTGTGCCTTGCAGGGTATAGTTTGAATAATGTCAACATCCCTGGGAGAAAGTTATTTATAAAGGAAGTTCTGGTGAATGAGGATGTATCTTAGTCTGATGAAATTGCTGACACTCTCTCTTTTTTTTAAAGCTTTTACCTTCTGCCTTAGAATCAATGCTAACTATGGGTTCCAAGGCAGAAGAGCAGTGAGAGCTAGCAAATTGAGGTTAAATAACTCAGCCAGGGTCTAAATGTTAGGAAGTATCCAAGTCCAAATTAGAACCCAGGACCTCCCATCTCTAGGCCTGGCGGTCTATCCACTGAGCCTCTTAGCAGTCCCCAGCCAACACACTCTTGAAATCTTCACCCTAGTAGTTTAAATCTTCAATATTTTCTTCCTCAGCATCTAAGATACTTATCCACGCATAATTTATTCAGCTAAAGTTTATGAAGTACCTACCATGTATAAGGACATTAGTGTCTGCTCTCACAAAGCTCAGACCTAGCAAAATGTGTGTCAATTAAATGGAAGGTTTTTAATTCTCAAAAAAGAAAGGCTTCTAATCACTCAAGCTATGGGGTTAACTACTATTTTACATATTTCCAGAACATGGCTGACTGTTGGCAAGATTATTAAAGTCAAATCAGAGGCTCATAAACTTGGAGCCAAAAGAAATTTTTGAAGTCATCTACTCCAAAACCTTTATTTTACAGATGAAAAAACTGAAGGCTGTGGAGGTGAGGGTTGAATCCATATCCCTCCACTCACTCTAAAGTTAAAGTTTCCATCTATTACACTATGAATCTATGCGATTTTTAATGATGTTTAACATATTTCCTTTCTTTTTATCTTTCTGCGATTTGAGCCTACTGCCTTGTGTTCTTAAAACTCATTTGTAATGGGCAGCTGGGTAGCTCAGTGGATTGAGAGCCAGGCCTAGAGACGGGAGGTCCTAGGTTCAAATCCGGCCTCAGACACTTCCCAGCTGTGTGACCCTGGGCAAGTCACTTGACCCCCATTGCCCACCCTTACCACTCTTCCACCTATAAGTCAATACACAGAAGTTAAGGGTTTAAAATTAAAAAAAAAAAAAAAAAAAAAAAAAAAAAAACTCATTTGTAATAACTTACGCTATGGGGTAGAGATCCTCATCTTGTTGTACTAGATTTTCCACCTCACAAAAGTTTTCCATAAGATCCCTGCTAATGCAAATAATAGGAGCGTCAAGTAACTTCCAAGTTGTTTTTTTCCCCTTTCCACTAAACACTTCACAAGACATTTCCGAGCCACTCAAGAGGATTAGTGTCGCTTCCACTCTCTACTCCTTCATATTACTGACAAATAAAACTTATCTACAGCCATGGTCATAATAAAAACTCCCATTTATATGGTGCTTTAAGATTTGCAAAATACTTTTCAACCCATGAACCTGTGAGATAGGGAGTAGAAATATTATTGTTTTCATTTTATAGATGTCTTTCCCAATGTCCCACAGCTAGTAAGTGTGAGAGACCTTAGGTTCTCCTGAATCCAGATTCAGTACTCTTATCTACTAAACCACATCTCTATCTACTATATCACATAGTCTAGCTTTACCCTGTATATATATATATATATTCCACAAGGATAGGAAAAGGGGCACCTTCATCTGGGCAATTTGCTTAGATGATTTTTTTTATTCCTACTGCTACAAAAGTCACAAAACATAGGTTTAATAAATACTTTTTGATATTTTGTTAGCCAAAGTACTACATTCTTTTGAATTCAACTTCAAGGTTATAGGACATTATAAACAAAATAACAAAAGAAAACATGGCTAGAGGAAAGAATAGTGGGTTTTAAAATTGTACTTTGAATTTACTTGAATTCATTTATTCAAGATCAATTGCTCGACATTCAAGGCCCTCCAAAATCTGACACCACTGTCCATTTTTAGACTTATCTCAAATGACTCCTCATCCTGAACTAGACTGCCTGCCTTCTCTTCATCCTTCACATTTGTGCCTTTGGATTCTTTACACATGCAATTCCACCCATGCCCCAAACTCCGCCCACAGAAATCTTATTCATTCTTGAAGGCCTACATCAAATGCCACCCCTTTCAATAAGCCTTCCCTTCCCTGACTTCACCACCTGGAATGACCTTTCACTCCTCTGAGAGACCTTATTTTTGTATTATTTTTATATATTATATTACTACTTTTGCACATATTTTGCCCACTTACGATATATTATCTTGTATTACTTACTCATTTATGTGTCTTGTATCCCTACTAGATTGTAAGCTCCATGAAAGCAGGGGCCAGTTTACCTATTAAACATTGTAGCTCTGATCTCATGGGACCAGCCTGCCCAATTATTTGTTGAATGAATGGACCGCTTTTGATTGCAAGGGATAGTGCAACATCTTGTGTAAAAGTCTCATTCTCCCTGACTAGTTATACAATGTGTCCTGACACTTAAACATATGTGACAGATGTAATATAAAGGTTTCTTATTTCAATAAGTTATCAAGATATTCCTCTAATTTGAAAATAGCCCAACCAGTAGAAACAGATGTTCAAGGAGCTGCAAGCTTTCACCTGATTTGATCTATCCATGAATTAGTGCTATAAAAACACCTCAATATCAATACATTTTAAAAGCCCAGATAATAGTGCCATCATTGGCTCTTTAATCCTAGCCATGCTTCAAAAGGATAAGATTGTCATAAAAGTCTTTCTTATTTATTTCCTATCATGCTGTCCAGAAAATGATGGGGAGAGAGCCACCTTTATCTGGGCAATTTGCTCAGATGATTTTATTCTTACTGCTACAAAAGACACAAAAGAGGGGCTTAATAAATACTTTTTGATATTTTACTGGCCAAAGAGCTATATTCTTTCGAATTCATCTTGGAGGTCACCTAACATCACCAGTGAAAAGTAAAAGAAAACATCTCTGGAGGGAAGAATAGTGGCTTTGAAATTCATGCTTCTCAGACTTAGAAAGAGAAGGAGCCCTGTGACTGATTCCATCCCTCTTTCAGAGGCTTCTGTCAGAGGCTGCTTCCTGGGTAGATTACCATGGGAGTCTTAGTCACATACTTATTGCCACTTTTTAACAATTTGGGGGATCCAGACCTGCGATTTCATCAGAGAGAGCTCCTGATGAGCAAATGCCTTTTCCCAATGCATACCGTTGTGCAACTTAGGGTTTCCCCAAGTTTCCTAAGAATACTGACAGGTTAAATCATTTACCGAGGATCATGCAGACTGTATGTCTCAGAGGTGAACCTTGAACTCAGGACACCCTGACTCTGAGGTGGGCCCTCTTTATACTATCCCGTAATACTTATTTATGAACTACTTACTCAATAATTACGTCTACCAAAATCACGAGTTTTGCTCCTTATAAACATATTAAAATTTTTTTCAACCCTTACCTTCTGTCTTAGATTCAATACTGGGTATTGGTTCTAAGGCAGAAGAGCAGTGAGGGCTAGGCAATGGGAGTTAAGTGACTTGCCCAGGGTCACACAGCTAGGAAGTATCTGAGGTCAGATTTGAGCCCAGGACTCTCAATCCCCTGAGCTACTCAGCTGCCCCCATCACCAGATTCATGATGAGAAATAACTTTGTTAATTCTGGTTTTCTTTTTCCCCTATGACTTCCCCTGCCCCTTTTAAAAATCTCTTTTAGGCCTTAGTAAAAGTAAATGCGAAGTTAAAGCCTATGCTGGATTCCGTTGCTGTGAACAGGAGTAAATGGGAAGAACTGAATCAGAAAATGTTACTTTCTCAGACACCTTCTCAGCCTTCTGCCTCTTCCAGTCTCACTGGGTCAGTAGAAGATATCAATTAAGTCAGTGGCTACTGACTACAAAATGACTGGCTCTTAAAAGGCTCTCTTTGGCTTTGCAGCAATTTTTTTTAAAGCTGCCACCGACAAGTTTGGGTTGCGGAGGATGATCCCGTCAGTCAGCAAATGGCTTTCACCTTTGGATTCAGTCATTCAGAACAGCAAGTGGACCTGGAATAATACAGGAGGAGGTGAGACACAGAGAGTGCCACGGATGAGAGGGCCATCTTTCCACTACTGCTGTACAGAGCATATCTGTACCACAGTATCTAAGACAGAAAAAAGTGTCACTGACCCAAAGCAATGGCTAGAACACAGTTGGATTGGTCAGTGCTCACAAAAGAAGCTAAGGGAAAACAGAATGAGTGCAGAATTACTGTGTTGTTTTATGTAACATGCCACTATTTGTTATAAGCTAAACACTGCCTGCTTTTCTGTTCTGTGCTTGCTTTCTCTGTTCTCCCTTTCATGCCAGAATGTCCCAAGGACACTGCTTTATATTCTATGGAAATATTTTTTTTTTCACAATGAAGTTTCTTTGTGATTGTTCAGGGCCTTTAGAAATGCCTATCTTGGCTACTCCTAAAAATGAACTTTATTATCCTTACAAGCCTCAGCTTATGCCAGTTTCCCCCCAAAGAAGTCCACAGAAAGAATGCAGTAAATTTGTTTGGCTGGTGGAAGTTTATATAAAAGTAATAACACTGCATGGGGACTGTGAGCCCTGCATTCAGAACTGCCCTGTTCAATATTCACAGTGGAATGTGTCTCCTCCCAGGAGAAGAGGATTAACGGACTTTAATTAAAGTATGAATGGAAAGGAAATCTATAGCTCTGAAGTTCACAATCTGGATTTAGCATAAGTGGGTCATGTTCTTTTTGGAATTGTTTTCTCAGGAGAGGTAGGCATTTCACAGGAAACAGAATAGGCCTGTTGTCCCATCAGACAAGGGCATTGACTACCTCGAATTTTCTCACCATTGGGTTTGTTTTGTCTTGATATAAAATTTTAATTCACAACTAGTTGCACCCATCAGAAATCATCCAAAAAACTGAAGGCAAAAAAACTCTAATTTAGCAATTTTCATGGGATGATGAAAAGTAAAGAATAGAAGGCTAAGAAACAAGTCTGGGCAGTGAGCAAACATTCAACAGGAAAGAATGAGCCCTGTTCAATTTGACTAAGCCGATTGTGTAAGCTACCAAAATACCTTGTCTTGGAAACATCCAGCTATTTTGCATGAGCTTTAAAACTGAACTTCTAAATTGGTTATATAACACTGTTAAGAAAGTTAGATGTTTTGTCCACAAAGAAAGAAAGGCATCATGATGGTTCGAGAATCATGAGAGGCAATGGAGCTTAATGGAAAGAATACTATTAACCTATCCTGGCTTCAGTTTCCTAGTCTATAAAATGATTGAGTTCTCGATTTACTGTATAAATTATCTTAGATAATTTATTTAGCCTCTGAGGGTCCAATTTTCAAATTATGTGGAAAAATCAGAGCTTTTTTGTACCAGTGAAGGTTCTTTTCAGTTTGAAATCTGTGATCCTCGCCATGAATTCTAGTCCTACCTAAGCAATTTGGTCTTGAGCAATGTCTTCCCCAACTGTAAAATGTGTAAAATGAAGGGCTGGCTCAAGTCCCCTCCAGCTTTTACACTTCTAGTGATGACCATTTTCACCGTTACTAATCACCACCTCTTCCCTTCATTCCCTGAATATTACAGGGAATGAAAGATAACGTATTTGAAAGGGGAGAAGGGAGAGCAGGGAGTGGAGGAACTAGGTGATGCACCAAGAAATGAATTATGGGCTGGAGAGAGGACTGTATGAAGAGGTAAATAATAAGGAAGATATCTATGGAGACAGGAGAGGTGAAGAACTAGGCTCTACAACAAAGGAACTGGGACCAAAGAGTAGCTCACATTTACGTAGCACTTTAAGATCTGGAAAGCCCTTCCTCACAGCACCAAAAGAGTGCCAATTATCATTATCCCTATTTTATCAACAAGGAAAATGAGGCTCTGGGAAGGTAAAAGCCAGGATGGGAACCCAGGCCATGACTCCCCAATCCAAAGTTCTTTCCATTAAATCATGATACAAAAAAAAAGGGGGGGGGTAGGAGGGTATGATGGTGAAAATAAGGTAAAAAGGAAAGGCTGCATTAAGACTGAAGAAGGAAAGCTCTGAACAAGTGAAGGGTTTAGAAGGGGAGGGGCTGTGTATAAAGGAGGAGAGCTAGGAACCCTTAAAAAATAATGCTTCTGACTACCCTTTACTGCTTCCTCAGCAGGGAAGAATCGAGAAACTATAGGAGAAAATGAGTGTAGAAAGATGCCTCAATAGAGCAGGTAAGAGGAGGTCGTTCAGATTTATGGGCTTTATTATGCCCGTTTTTAGAACTGCCACGTTGTAAAGGAAAATGGCTTCTTACAGGGCTGCCTTACTTCCTCCAGGTGAGGAACAAAGGTGGGTGGGGTCAGAAACAGCAGCCCCAATCTCCGCTTTCAGAGCCACTGCAAGTGTTTATGGGTATTGTGCCACATCATGTTTACATCACAAAAGGGAATTGAAAAACCCTCCACGTGAGGCAGAGACAAACCCACATCTGTTTTCCTCAACCACTACAAATAAATAGCCCAAAAAGACTCATGCAAGTCCATCTAAAGCAAATTTATATAAGATGTGCTTTATGGCCAAAAAAAAAAAAAAAGATAGATCCATAGTTTGACTTGATAATGCAGGCAGGCAGTGCTCTCCTGAACGTTGATGCTGCATATTGCTAAGTGTAACATAATTTATAGGACAAACCCTACAGCCTCCACCAAGGTTGAGTTTTTCCTCTCATTTCCTCTCCTTTTTATTGGCTTCACTGCACGGTTGCCAATAGCAACATCCACTGGTAGCAAGGGGAGTTCAACACCATTGCAACCTGCCATACAGTGGAGCCCTAACAATGTCAACCATCAATCATGTAGCTGTTTGTAATTGCCTCCATCTATTTCTCCTGTCTCGAGGTATCTCTCCTATTGTGGGTCAAAATTCAGAAACTGCTGACTAATGCCATGAGTCTGTTCCTCCGTGGCCATAAAGCAGTGGAAATGGAGTGTGGCAGGCTCCCCAACCTCAGTGACCCAGGATTAAATGTTGAAATCTTGAAGTCTGAGATCGGAAGAAAAAAAAATCAAGATGGCTTTAAGGTTTTTGAAATATTGGGTTTGGGTGGCTCTTTTCTTCTTACCTTGAAAATATTATGAAAATCGGTGGTTGTGCTCTAGACATCTTTTAAGATGTAAGAAATTAGAGAGGCAAAGTGGGAGAGGAGGGGTTGTTTGTTTTATTGATGCCTATTGTTTATGTACTGTAGTCATTTCCACAACTGACACCACCACCTACCCACTGAACCTTCCCCAGTTAACAAGGAAAATAGTTCAGCAAAGCCAATTTCCTCGATTTCTTGACAGTATATACAACATTCCACATCCATCGCCCCCTCCCTCTCCCAGGAAAGGAAGGAGGTACATATATGTCTACAGGGAAAGATTAGTCATTAGTTACTGGAAGGTGCAATTTCTACAACCCTTTATTCTTATTTGTTTGCTCTTCTGGAGAGAGTCTCTAATTTGTGCCTTTCTAGGAAATGACTCCTCATAGGTCAGAATTTGTTTGATGAATACAAAAGGGATTGTTATCAGGATTTGAGCTCAAAGTGAGGACATCCAAATAAACTCCATCTTCCTTTCCTAAAGAATAGTTTAGCATAGTATCACTAGTGGTATGGCTGCACGCTTTAACCTGAAACTATTAACCATAGTATAACAGGGACCCCACAACATAGTGGAAGAGCCATTCAATATACTGGCAATTAGGAGAAATGGGTTCTAGTCTTGCTTTGTCTCTAGTAGCTGAGTAGCCTTTGACAGATTATTTCATCTCTATTGTCCCCAGTTTCCTCCTCTGCAGAATGGCAGAGTTAGATGAAATTATCTCTAAGGTCTCTTCTAACTTTAACAATTCATGATTATAGACCATGTCTACGCTAAGTCCAAGATGTTCTTTTTCCTTGTACCTGATGACAACAATTATGTCTGTTACTCATCTGTTGAAAATGACATTTTTGAGTAATATTGAGGGAAGCTTAAAAGAGTCATCATCACTGGGCATTTGGGTTACATTTTCCTCTCTCTGAACACATCTCTACTGACCTCAAAAGGCACTTCTATACAATTTAAAGTCAAAATGAGAAAAGTTTCCACATATTTTAATTGACAAAGTTAGTAGATAAATTTAGAATCGAGATTAAGGTAAAGGCAATTGCTCATCTGAGAAATTGAAGAATGTCTATGTATTTTTGATATGATGTATCTGCAAAGAACTATCAACTTTAAAATCTTTTAAGACATGATGTTATTTTTTGTTGATGTTATTAAAAAGCACTTGATATTAATGCCAAGGCAATATATTAAGTATATTTTCTTTTTTCACTTAAAGCATAATACTTATCATTCTCAGGAAGGTATTCGTCCTAAAGACAATGAATAAAGAGTGGATGGTTTCACTTTAAGGCACAATTAATTTAAAATCTATTGTCTTGCCTGATTCAAATGGGTTTGGAATTATCAACAGAATTAATCTGGACACAACATGGGGAGTTTAAATTTAAAGAAAGATGTCTTCATTGAAAAGTTTTTAAAAGTTCCATTTTATTAAAATATAATTTGAGAGCCTGCTCTCATCACTGTAGTGACTCTTTTCTCTGCTTTGAAATATCAGCACTGGAAAAACACACAGCATGGTCTGCCATGTGCAATAAAGAATTCCCCAAACCAGAATGGATCAGAAAATAGAAAGTATATGATAGTCCAGTCTGACTTACAAGAAGACGGGGATTCCATAAACTTCCTAAATGGGCTGTAATTGAATGAAACAACATCTCCAGCAGAAATAAGATTGGTGGAAGCAAAAGAATCTGGGGAATTTCATGAAGAACAATTTAATTTAACAGTACCTAATGGCACACGCCTAGGTTCTTGGAACACCGATCTCTTTTCATCAGCTGATTATTTTGGGCACCTTTTCCAATTTACTTTCTAATAAGCTTGCATGTTTGGCATTGCCTCTCCTAGGTATGTGAAAAATCATGTAATTTGTTTCCTTTGGTAAGTAATTTTATCTTCAGACATATGGACTCCTTCATATTTGCTTTCTTAAGTAAATGAATTGATATGCCATGAATCTGTTCTTTAGGATCATCATTTAGTTCTGTATTCATTTCCTGTATAGACCTTCCACAAACCTTGCCTTGCTGTTACAGTTTAGATTCAAATGGATTCCACCAATCTCTCTTTAAAAACCAAACCAAACCTATGTATGGCATGACTTGGAAATAACATACTAGCCGTTGGTCTCATCCCTAAGAGGGAAAAAAAAATCATCCCTTTTGCCATTTTCTCTCTTTTTTTTTTTTGGAGATATGTTGAAGAATTCCCACTGGATGACTTTTTAATTATTATTGTTTTGCACAAAAGGAATCCCAAAATGTCTTCGGTTGAATCATTTGAATTCCTTCACTTTGTGTGGCTTTCTAGGACAGATGTGTAATCATTATACAGTCTTAAGGGTGTTCTTTTTGGAAATGGACTGCTTTATGAGACCAAAAAACAAAACAAAGCCGCAAAACCTTTGGTTTTTAATAAAATGCTTAAGAACTCCAGTGTCGAGTGTTTATTGCTCTGCAGCCAGGGTAATTTAGGGGCCGAAGTGAGAAGCAGGCTTCAGGCTCTCAACTCAAACTGCAGCCCATCCTGATTTCATATTTGTGGGCAGCCCATTACCCTGCATCCTCCAGCTCACTTCTGTGCTTGACTACCTGACAAGGGGACAGCGAGAGTTAAAGTCACCGGAGCAATTTCCAGATGACAAAAACACCGCTCCTCAGCTTTGCCCAAGTTTTCTGGAGGTGGAAGAGGCTCCAGCCTAATGCTAGGTTATGGTGGCCTTATTATAAATTGCTCAAATTTGCATGGGCAATTACACAGGAGCCCCGCATCAGTGCAGCAGCCGCCAGCCGCCCTGACGGGCCACACAATTACACAATGGCTCCGGTGCTTAAACTTTAAAATTCTTGCACCGTTGTGCCTGTTCTATTAGAACAAACTGCAGCAAATGATCCAGAGACAATCCAAATGACTGGAAAGAGGAGGTGCCCAGCGGGAGAGAAGGGATGAGGTAGAGTGTGGCCCACCACTGGCCAGACCAAGGCAACCTGCTTCAGGCTCGCTCGGCCTGAGCTCAGGCAACTCAGTCGACCCTTTTGTGCTTAGGTTTCCCGAGTTTCGAGTAGAGATAGCAATATTTATCGCCTACCTAACTCACTGAGGTCTTATGAGGATTAATGAGGCAATATGGGCGAAGCAGGCCGAACTCTTTGGAGGAAAATGCTACATAAATAAAGGGTCTTGGGGTGGCTTCATTTATTTTTTGTTTGGGTTTTTCTAAATGGCGCTGTCCACACCATTATGTTCTCCCTTGCTTATAAACTGAGAGGCAATTATGCTCAGCCTAAGAAAGCAATTCTGATACAGCAGTGGGACCCAATAATAAACCTGCAAATAGTAGCAGCTTGATCAAAAGCAAGATCTATCTAGGAAAGAGGGAAGAAGGAAACATATTACTAATTAAAATATTAATAAAACTGTAATCACGAGCCAAAGGAGGCTAAGTTCATAATGAGGTTAAGTTTCTCTCCATGTGAGCTTTAACGGGGTTTCTGAGATCTGACTCTCTCATACAAATTGGCTTCCATCTTTTGGGAAAATCATTTTGGGCTCATTTTTTAAAAAGGCAGAATAATTGCTCCTACAAGTTAATATCAACTACTATTATCCAGAGAATAGTAGCTGTTCTTTCTTTGCCCGTTTTACACGCTTGTTTGTTTGTTTTTTCTGGATCTAGAATTCCCATCATTTCCAAAGAAAGTACAGAAGGTTAAAAAAAATTAGCAACTTGGAGTTCAAAAGAGAAAAAGAAACTGGCTTCCAAATACTCCAAAATCTAAAGAAAAAGGTACTTGCTAGGCCATGATTTTAAAACAGAAATTTGTCAGAAGATGCCTTTCTATATAACAAGGATGGTATTAAAATGACTATGGAATTCAGAAAGTAAGTAATGTTATATTTAGCTAAATTAGTGTTTGCATTTTATATACAGTCTGCCCGAGGAAATAATCCCTTCTAATTAGTTTCCAAGGATAATGCCAAGAAGTCACCTGGGATTTGACTCTCATTTTTTGCCAGACAGATATGTCAACATAAGAATCAACCTTCATGCTCTTAAGTAGCCATCATATGACTTCTAAACCTATTTTTTAAAGGAATTCATGTAGGCAATTCTAGTAGTTAGGACTCTTTCAATATCCATAGCCTCCTTCTTTCAAGCAACCAGCATTCATATTGGACATGAGTCAAAATTCTTTTTCTAAAAGCAAAATTCTTTAAGCGAGAATCATTTTGTCATTTCTACCAACTATTTTACTTTTGCTGCAGACAGTCGCACAGATTTACTTTTCGATAAATGCTCCAGCCTGATCAAGATTCTATTGGAAACAAAACGGCCCTTTATGACATTTTATCATATTCCACCTCATTTATTGCTTAACAGAATTTCTATCATTAATTAAAGAGCCTTCTTTCCCAAAAAAACAATCTATTCCCCAAATGCCTATCAGAGCCTGAATAAAAGTTGGTCTATCATAGCAGCATTGATGGTCATGCCAATTTCACAGTGTGATTTGTGCACTCATTTCATTTTGAAAATGACCCTGCCCTCCATCTGTCTATGCCCAATGTCCTGGTTTTTTCAAGCCAGGTCTCTGGAGCAGCATCAGAGGAAATAAGGAGGAAGGTACAGCACAGCCTCCCTCCTATCCCCTTCAAGCTGCCGCAATTAGAGAAATGCCCTGTCACAAAGACAAGGATGTGAAATGAGGGGACTAAACGGGCTGTGAGAACAGCAAAGGCTCGTTTTGCCTTTTTAACATAAACAGGAAGCCATTTGGAAGCAAAGTACTTCCAGGAGACGAAAACAACAAAACAACTCAGCCCACCTGGGAGAAAGACTAGGGAGAGCCACAACAGTCATTTTCCCCATTTCCAGGCCCTGTTGTTATGCCCTGATTTAATGGCAGTGTACCCACAGTAATTATGTTAGAAGTTAACTGCTTGATAAATAAATGGGTGGCCAGAATTGTGAAGGCACTGGAACAGTGGAAGAAACTGGGGACAATTAGCCTGGAGAAGAAAAGATTAAGGGGGATATGATAGCTGTCTTGAAATATGTGAGGGACTGTCATCTGAAAGAGAGATTGCATTTATTTTGTGTAGCTCCAGAGGGCAGTACTAGTGCTATTAGAAAGCACATTTTGGTTCAACATAAGAAAGAACAATGTAAAAACAGGCTGTTGTGTAAAGCAATGAGTTTCCTAGAGCTAGAAGGGTTAATGTAGAGGTTGAAAGACCACCTGTCTCTCAGAAATGTAGAGGGAACTGGAAGATTCATAGATTGGATTAAACTACAACTGTGTATGTAAGGTTCTTAACCTTTTTTTGTGCCAGGGACCCTTTTGGCAGTCTGGTGAAGCCTATGGACCCCTTCTCAGCATAATGTTTTTAAATGCATAAGATAAAACATACAGGATTACAAAAGAAATTATTCCGAAATATAAAAAAGGGGGCAGGGCAATTGGTGGATGGACAGCGGATAGAGCCCCAAACCTGGATTTGAAAGGACCTGGATTAAAATCTGGCCTCAGACACTTCTAGCTACATGACCCTGATCAAGTCACCTAACCTCATTTGCCTAATCCCTTGCCCTTCTGTCTTAGAATGGTTGCCAAGACAGAAAATGAAGGTTTCAAAAAAAGAAAGAAATATTAGCTTTTTAAAAATTCATTGACCCCATATCAAGAAACCCTCCTAATATCTCCTCAAAATTCTCAGATTCTATAAATGATTTTTGTTTTATTGATACTTCCACCAAATCACCCAAAGATATAATCTGAGTTGCAATGAAAAAAATGAAGTTTTCCCATTTTCACTCTCCCCCCATCAAGAAAACATTGCATAGATTTGATCTGCCCATGTAATTTTCAGAGAGTAAGAATTCTGAAGGGGTTGTGGCTTCAAGTAGATTAGGAATAAATTTGCAGCCAAATCTGACCAGAATATTGTGGTTATTCCATCTGAAAAAGACCACTGTGAGGTCCACAATTCTATTTACTATTAGTGATTAGTTTGTGTGTGTGATTTTCTTTCTTGAAAGCTGTGAAATGGAAGACTTTTTGACTTATCCTACTCACAAGCTCACATCTCTAATATCTTCCTGGGCATGAAGAGAGAAAGTGAATTCATTAAGCTGGTGACTTAATGACTTCATATATCATACTGAGATACAGCATAGTGTATATTTTTTAAAAAAATAAAGCACTGGACTAGGAGTCAGAAAACCTAAGTTTGAATCCTGGCTCTCCCACAGGCTTTGGGCTACTCATTTAACCAGTCGCTCCTCTGGCATCTTCATTTGAAAATGTGCTTCTGTGAGAATCAAATGAAATAACAATTAAGAAACAACTTTGAGAACTGCAAAATACCATATAAATGAGGTGTTATTAGAATAGCTTAATAGTCTTTTTTCTTGTTGCATTAGGTGACATGTCCATTGAAAAGTTATGCCTCCATCAAAATGTTACAGTAAATGGGTGGGTCCTAAGTCTATGAGAAAACATTAGGGAAGAAGAGCTAAATTTCAACCCACCATTAACTCCCTAACAACATTCTGCCAGCTGTAATTCAGAGGCAGACATAGTTTCTGCTGTCAAAGCCAAATAATGCTCAACTATAATTGCAAAGGTTTGGCATGAGGAATGTACATATCAATTTCCCTAAAATTCCAAGCCCTGGCCCTTGGGAATTGGACTCTAACATCCTTCTACAGCAGATTCAGGGATTAGGGATATTTATCAGTAGTAATCTCCTATTGAAATACCTTTTAAGTCTTAAAAGTTGCTTGATTTACCCTTCCATTTCACTGAGGTAACCAAATTGCATTGTCATCTTTTACCCAGTCTTGTTTTCAGTCCCCAAAAAGTTTCATTTCCCAAAAGGTAATTGTCGTCAATGAGTCCACTGTTTTACTGCTGTTATTTCACTGTCTTCAAATAACATTCCTAAGGTTCATGGCACTATAATGGGCATTATGCAAAGGATGTTATATAGGGTCCCTAATGAAGAATTTACATTCTGAATCAGCTATTTCAACATATTTGATAAAAGAATAAGATAATCAAGAATTAGTTTCCACGTCATACTGACAATTTAGCTTTATTGATATAAGCCTGAACAAAATTCATTTTGATCAGGAACAAGAGTTGTTTTGTTTAATTGAAACAATGATCCATAGCACTGTTTATTTCTTCAGATTACTAATGATCAAAAGGTCCTTACTAAGACACTAGTATCCATGAAAATAGGTGAAATTCTTAAATTTATAGGTTGAAAAGTGACCTAAGAAGCCATCTAGTTGAACTCCTTCACTTTTCTACTGAAGAAATTGAGGCACAGAGAGATGAAGTGATTTGCTCAAGGTCCCAGAGGTAGTAAAAGGGAAAATCCAGAATTCAAACTCTGGGCCTCTGACACCAAATCAACCACTATTTCTACTATACTATTCTGTCCAACAAAGGAAAAGGAGTAGATTTTAATTCTACTCTTTTACTTCCACATTTCTTTCTGAAGGGCAGAAACAAAACCCCCTTGACTTGGTATTTAATAGTAGAGAACACAGGCAGTTTGGTTCCTAGAAGTCTGAAAACCAGCATTCCTTCTATGCAGAGGATGTACCAGATAAAAGCAAAGCACTGCCAAGAACCTCATCATTTCTACATTTTATAGTCTCAATAAAACCTGAAACAATATTACACCTTGGAGGCAGAAACCAGGTCCCTTTTTTTTTTTCTTTATGTCCTTCTAATGGACCAGGTTTAAGGCCTCACAGCCAAAAAAGCATGGGACGGTGGAAAGCATTGGTTTCTGAATTTAAAAACTAGCCCAATTTGGGGCAAGTCACATAGTTTCTATGTCTCATTTGTAAAATGAGGGAGTCAGTGTGAATTATTTCTACAGGCTCTTCTGACACACAATCCTTTGATTTCTAGACTCAGCATCTTAACGCTCCCTGCAAACACTGGTGATTGAAAATCAAGAGGGGCCATCAAATGCTGCCCACACCCAATGCCCAAATTTGGTAGACGGAATTGAGAGTAACCTTCACCATCCTCACCCCCACCACCACGACGTCTTCGAAAAAGGCTTCCTCTTCCCAAAATGACCACTTTTAGAGACTGTCTACACTAGCCCATCCTCAGAGGCAGCCCAGAGATGTAGCTAAACTTGATGGGGGGCTGCGTTATAGAGGCAGGCGCCCTGGATTTGAATCCCAGCTCTGCCACTTACTTGCTATGTGACTTTAGGAAAGCCACAGAACATCTCAGTGCCTCATTTTCCCCAGCCGTAAAATCAGGGAGTTTATCTGTTCTTTAGTTCAAAATTTGTAGCCTCGATTTTAATTATTTTTTTCCAGCAGACAGATAATATCAATCCTGCATTTCCTTAACATCTTTTTTAAAAAATTGCCTCCCTGAGCAAGCTGCGTACACAAAATTTGAAGACGATGCCCAGGGTTCCTGTGGAACAGAGGATAGCAGAAAATAAACACAACATCCCGCTTCCTTAATATGGACGGAAAGACTTCAAAGACTACATCTCCCGAGAGTGCTCCACAGAAACTACATCTCCCAGCATGCAGCACGACTGACGTAGAACTCATCTTCCCAGCAGTCCGTGCGTCTGGTTAAAGTGATGCCTGCTGGGAAGCCAGACCAGGTCCTAGTCTCCGCACATCCTCTTAACTGTTCAGAATCTCGTGAAGTGAGCAAAATAGCCAAAGAAAGATCCTCCGAGATTCCGATTCCAAACCGTTTCTGCTTATATCAAAGAAATTTTTTACTTCCGAGTCCGGAAGGAAGATCGCTCTATTTTGGTTTCCGGTTTCCGGTTGTAGTGGTTGCCGTGGAGACGGCAACGCGGAGCAATCCTGGGGGCGATGGCGGGCCTCACCGGGGCCCAGATCCCGGACGGAGAGTTCACGGCGGCGGTGTACCGCCTTATCCGAGACGCCCGCTACGCCGAGGCGGTACAGCTTCTGGGCGGAGAGCTGCAGCGGAGCCCGAGGTGCCGGGCCGGCCTCTCCCTGCTCGGCTACTGCTACTACCGCCTGCAGGAGTTCGCGCTGGCGGCCGAGTGCTATGAGCAACTGGGCCAGCTGCACCCGGAGCTGGAGCAGTACCGCCTCTACCAGGCGCAAGCCCTCTACAAGGCCTGCCTCTATCCCGAGGCCACGCGAGTGGCCTTCCTGCTCCTCGACAATCCCGCCTACCACGGCCGAGTTCTCCGCCTCCAGGCCGCCATCAAGTACAGTGAAGG
Organism: Gracilinanus agilis; assembly: GCF_016433145.1. Lineage (NCBI taxonomy): Eukaryota > Metazoa > Chordata > Mammalia > Didelphimorphia > Didelphidae > Gracilinanus > Gracilinanus agilis. Next base: position 243,345,074 of record NC_058132.1, read on the forward strand.
TGACCTGCCCGGGGCCCAGAGCTTGGTGGAGCAGCTGCTAAGTGGGGAAGGAGGCGATGAGGCAGGAGGGGAAAGCGAGCCCGACGGTCAGGTTAACCTGGGCTGCCTGTTGTACAAGGAGGGCCAGTACGATGCTGCCTGCGCCAAGTTCGGTGCTGCCCTGCAGGCATCGGGCTATCGCCCAGACCTTTCCTACAATCTTGCCCTGGCCTATTACAGCAGCCGACATTATGCCCCGGCCCTGAAGCACATTGCTGACATCATAGAACGAGGTATTCGCCAGCATCCAGAGTTGGGTGTAGGAATGACCACTGAGGGCATCGATGTGAGGAGTGTTGGCAACACCCTGGTGCTCCACCAAACCGCCCTAGTGGAGGCCTTCAACCTCAAGGCTGCCATAGAGTACCAGCTGAGGAACCATGAGGCTGCTCAGGAAGCCCTCACTGACATGCCTCCCCGAGCTGAGGAGGAGTTGGACCCTGTCACTCTGCACAATCAGGCCCTGATGAACATGGATGCCAAACCCACTGAAGGATTTGAAAAACTGCAGTTTTTGCTTCAGCAGAACCCTTTCCCCCCAGAGACTTTTGGTAACCTGTTGCTGCTCTATTGCAAGTACGAATATTTTGACTTGGCTGCAGATGTTCTGGCAGAAAATGCTCACCTGACATACAAGTTCCTCTCACCCTATCTCTATGACTTCTTGGATGCCATGATTACCTGCCAAACAGCCCCTGAAGAAGCTTTTCTTAAGCTAGATGAACTAGCAGGGATGCTGACTGAGCAACTGAGGAAACTTACCAAGCAAGTACAAGAAGCAAGGCACAATAGAGATGATGAGGCTGTTAAGAAGGCAGTGAATGAGTATGATGAAACTTTAGAAAAATACATACCAGTGTTAATGGCTCAGGCTAAAATCTACTGGAACCTTGAGAATTATCCAATGGTGGAAAAAATCTTTCGCAAATCTGTGGAGTTTTGTAATGACCATGATGTGTGGAAACTGAATGTTGCTCACGTTCTGTTCATGCAGGAAAATAAATATAAAGAAGCAATTGGTTTTTATGAGCCCATAGTAAAAAAGCACTATGATAATATATTGAATGTGAGTGCCATTGTATTGGCTAATTTATGTGTCTCATATATTATGACAAGTCAGAATGAAGAAGCAGAGGAGTTGATGAGGAAAATTGAAAAGGAGGAAGAGCAGTTGTCTTATGATGATCCAGATAAGAAAATCTACCACCTCTGCATAGTAAACTTGGTGATAGGAACTCTGTATTGTGCCAAAGGAAATTATGACTTTGGTATTTCCAGAGTTATCAAAAGCTTGGAACCCTATAATAAAAAACTTGGGACTGATACCTGGTATTATGCCAAAAGATGCTTCCTTTCTCTCCTGGAAAACATGTCCAAACACATGATCATGCTGCGTGATAGTGTTATTCAAGAGTGTGTACAGTTTCTAGAACATTGTGAACTTTATGGTAGAAACATACCAGCAGTCATCGAACAACCTCTAGAAGAAGAAAGAATGCACATTGGGAAGAATACAGTTACGTATGAATCCCGACAACTGAGAGCATTGATCTATGAGATTATAGGATGGAATATGTAATTACTACTTTGGAATATTACTTCTTCCTTCATGCCTGGCACTCAAATGAGTATAGCCTTTTTATCTTGTATCTGACGTTTATATTTTGTATACTTTTTAAAATGTAATAAAAATAATTGAGGGAAAATATTTTTGAAAAGTCATACAAAGTAAAAACAAAAAAAGCAAAATCAAGCAGCCTAAGAGCTTATAGAAAAAGATTATGAATTGATATAGCAAGTTACTTTTAATGTCAGTCATAATACCCATCCTTTTGTTAACAGTGGGGTTTTATTCTTTTGACATTCCATTTCTGCAAAAGGCCAAGCAAGTCTAGAGCAGGATAGGCAAGGTACACTTAGAGTTGCCTAGACTATAATACCCAGAGGGAGGGTACAATGAAGCACACATTTAAATATTTTTTATAAATATGTTTTATGCCATAATATTCCATGTTAGATGGCATATAGGTACTAATGTTGAGATAAATCAAGTTATATGTGTTAAGGGCACAAAGTTCCAAGTGGGCAATAACAATATGTGGTACAATTTTATAGGCTTTGTATATGTGGTCTTTTCTGTATTGATTATAGTATGCCAGAATTAGGTACTAGTCAAGTTCTTATGAACCATTTACATAACATAGTTGTTTTAATTCTATTATTTTATAACATATATCTACTGCATAAATCTTAGAAGGCATTGACAAGGTATCACAAAACAAAAGTAGCAATTTGCAAAGCCTTTATCTTGAAGGTTTAGTCTTTAAACATAATACAAACTGTTTTATCGCAAAATTTGTGGGCTTAGGGTAATGGTAAGAAAGGAAAATTTTAAATGCCAGTTGTGGGGGAAGGTAATACAATTCCTCAATTTATTTCTTCCTGTTAACAAGAATTGCAAAATGTAGTAAGATAAAGTTTTGTTGCCAGTAATTTTCATAAAAGATGTATGTAGTTGTATTTTGTTTGTGTGTATGTATTGTGTATGTGTGTTTTAACAATGGTAAATGAAAAGCTTAGAATTCAACAGCTCATAATCCCTATCCTATCTTAAAACTTAAGCCTAGTTGAAGCTGAGATTTGTTCATTCCTATGGAAATGCCTTTAGAAAAATATAATATCAAAAAAGACTGGTTTTAGCAAAGTGAGTCTTCACTAAAGCAAGTCACAATTCCTCCATGCGTTAGTAAACAGCCTTCACCAATGCTTAGGCCAAAATAATTCATATCTGGTGGCCTTTCCAAATTCAAGCATGCTGGTTAATGAAAGGCAAATAAACAGTCCATCCCAGCCCACATTCAAACTCTTTCCAACTTGAAACCTGAAAAAGTTGTACTAGAATAGATCTCTGCTGGAATAGCCATTGCAAACCCCCATGCCGTGATGAGACAATGATATTGAAGAATATGCCTTATGCCTGCCCTGTCTCCTCCCCCAAACTTCTCCTTCACTTACAAAACTGATGAGAGGGTTGTTCTGTCGTTTTGCAGCCATGTCCAATTCTTGGTGACCCCGTTGGGAGTTTTATTGGCAAAGATACTAGAAAGATTTGCCATTTCCTTCTGCTCATTTTACAGATAAGGAATGGAAGGGTACTGCCATAAATTGGGGGTAAGGGTGTGAAAGAGGATATTGCCAACCACTGAAAAGAGTTCTAACAGTATATAACTTAGTTGATCTCCAAGGCAGTTTTTACCTTGCTATTTTAAAACACACCCAATCCAGTTTGCTGAAATTCTGTGTGTGGAGGCAATTACAGTGGGCTGTTAGACTCCTTTTCCCATTTCTGGTCAAAGACTTTGTCAACCACCAGCTTTTCCTGGAATTTTATTGTCAGCGTCAAACCTTTCCCAAAGTAATCCTAATTGTCATGGATGTGCTGTCTGTGTCTTATCCTCTGGTGCCTACCTCACCTCATCTATTATAAAAAAAATCCACCAGTTAAGTTTGGCCCTTGTACTCCTGGAATACATATCAAATCTGTGAAATAGGTTCATTAAAATAACCTTATTGAGAAAATCAAGTAGATCATTTCAAACTAAGGGCTATTTTAGCCTACATTTTCACAGCTAATAAAGAATGCAAAAATTGTGGTGGTTTTGGACAAAAGAAATTAAGTTTGAACCCTGGATTCATTCATAAACAATTGGATGTTTACTTTTTATGTAACATCTTTGGCATACAGAATTAATAAAGAAGTGTAGGTGATATAGATGTAGAAGACAAGGTCCTTGCTCTCAAGTTTATTTCTGACCAAAAGGAAACATCCAAGAAACTTTCAGAATAACTACAGTCTATCAAAGAATGAAAAATAACATGCTGAGTGGGAAAAGAATAAAGGAGGGATCAGAGTAGAATCACTTTGCTACAAATGAAAATTTTAGCTGGGACTATAGAGAACAATAACATTTGCAATGGCACTTTATATTTTTTCAAACAAACTTCACAAATAAAACACTTTTCATTTGATCCTTATAAAGGCAGCTATACATAATCTGGTAGGAATCAGAAGAGCCTGGATTCAAGCCATGCCTCTGACAGTGAATAAATCCCTTAACCCAGGGGTCAGCAACCTTTTTGGCCGGGAGAGCCATAAACACCACATTTTTTAAAATGTAATTTTGTAAGAGCCGTACAGTGCTCACAATGCATGCTCCTGTAACAGCACCTGAAAAAAATGACTTTATGGCTCCTGCAGAAAGAGCCATATCTAGCCCTCAAAAGAGCCAGATATGGCTCAAGAGCCATACGTTGCCAACCCCTGCCTTAACCTCTCAGTGCCCCTAGGCCATACTCTAAAAGTTAAGAAAGTCCACAGTCTATACTTAAAGAAATTTTCTTGGTAAATTCTCTACATATAAAATCATAGCTCCAGACCACTCCCATTCCACACTCCCAAACACACACAAAAATGGTCCTATGAGATAGGTAGTGCAAGTACTTTCTGCATTTGCTGGATGAGGAAGCTGGGAAACTGAGTCACAAAGAAGCAAACTAACTTGCCCAAGATCACACAATAAGTAGCATAACTGGGACTCCAACCCAAGGCTTCAAATTTCAAGCTCTGGGTTCTCTCTACTACATAATGATTCCTTTAATAAATTACACATTTTGCAACAACAGCCATAAGGCTGACCTAGGAAGGTTTCAGGCACCATGAACCATGAAGTGAATCTGAGCCTTCCTCTCATGAGGACCAGTTTCAGTACTAGGGTCTATAAAGAGAAGGGTTTTGCTCTTTCTGAAACTCTCTAGCTTTTAATGCCCCTAATTTGGAGCCCTGAGGAAAATAACTTAAAACTTACATATGGTTCTAGGTTAGGGTCTTTACAGAAAGCAATAGAAAGGTACTCAATGTGCAATGTTGACCCCATTTAGGAGAGGTATTTATATCATCCATATAAATGAATGGCTTAAGATGCAAAGTACCTGAAAGTGTGCATTAACAAAGATATCAAACTTGAAAGAATAACTCACAACTCCCAGTATACTCTAGCAAAAAGTTGTCACTTAAGACTGCTGAACAACCAATTTGCATTCACCTCGGCTTTGCACCATCCAAATAATGCCCTCCAAGTCCTTGTGTTCTAGTAAACTTAGGGTTCATCCTCCCATCATTGGCCATCTTCTCCAAAAAGGATGTAATATGAGAGAAATCTTCCTCCCGTCATTTAGCAAAGGTAAATGAAAAGCTTAGAATTCAACAGCTCATAATTCCTATCCTATCTTAAAACTTAAAGACTAGTTGAAGTTAGGATTTGTTCATTCCAATGGAAATGCCTTCCAATATTATACCTTAAAGAAGTATAATGTCGAAAAGACTGGTTTTAGCAAAGTGAGTCTTCACTAAAGCAAGTCACAATTCCTCCATGTGTTGGTAAACAGCCTTCACCAATGCTTAGGCCAAAATAAGTCATATCTGGTGGCCTTTCCAAATTCAAGCATGCTAGTTCTTTAGGAATTCCCATGGTAAACAATTGAGTCATTTTTCAGTCATGTCTGACTCTCCATGACTCCTTTTGGGATTTTCTTGGAAAAGATATTAAAATTGTTTGTGTTTCCTTCTCCAGCTCATTTTACAAATGAGAAAACTGAGGCAAACAACGTTAAATTACTTTCTCAGAGTCTCACAGCTAATAAATGTCTGAGGCCAGATTTGAACATAGGAAAAGGGCTTCTTTCCAATTCACTGTGACCTCTAGAGGTCATTCTTAACCATTCCCAAAATATTCATCTGACTGCTTTGGGGTCACCTACACTTTTGCTAAAAAAAAAAAAAAGAAAAAGAAAACAAAACCATGAAACAAGAGAAAGACAGATTTGAAGCTTGTCAGTCTCAGGCTTGTCTTGTTTAGCACTTAAGCTTTTGATGCCAAGTGTAAGCAGCCTTGTGTCTGATGGAGGCAGAGGAGCTACTCCTCCCCTCTACACCTCCCACCCCCCACTCCCAATCCCTGACTCCAACAAGAGAAATCCAAGAGAGAGTCTCACGGATTCCTGACATCCTGAGAAGATGGGAGGAAAGCCAAGGACAGAGATCTTCTTTAAGGTTGCCTTAGCTCTTCCTGGCCCACTACTCAATCCTCTTTCATATAACACCTCAGATGATTCAGGAGGGTAGGGAAGGGAGCCCGGTAGGCTTGTTCTCACAAGGCCAAACTATGTGCACTGATGAGATCACTTCCACCACATTAAAAACATACTTTCCCCTGTAATTTACTCTTTAAAAAGTCAAATCTCTAAGACGAGAACATTTTCCCCCTTGTGACTGAATGCCTTTCTTATAGTAAGTCTCAACAAATTTCTGCTGAATGAATGAATTTGTCTTTGTTGTAGGTTTGGACTGAATGGCTTCATCTCATCCAAAGTATTGTCTAGTTTTATTTTTTAATTTTAAAATAAATACTCTGTAAATTCTCTTAGGTTATAATTCTGGTTTTCTAGAATCGAATGGATCTTTTATGAATAATGTCAAACAGAATGATGAAAGACTTTCTGATATTTAGAATAGAAGCCAAATAAACAAGAAATACCCTTCCTTTTTTTCAGCATTCACTTCTATACAATCATAAAGCTGATGTCCTCCTCTTAAGTGCCTGTAGGAGTTCATATTCAACATTATTAGTTATCATCTGATTTTAGCTTATTGAGCCTTCACTGAAACTTACTAACTCCAAGAAAATCAGATCTTCTGCTTCTTTGAAGTTTATATTACCATGGCCTGCTTCTGAGATGTGTCACAGGCTAAACAATGTCCATTCTTTTCAGACTTGGTCTGTTCTAAAAGTCTGGACTTTGTTACTGTGGCCGGAATTGTCAAAAAGCCATTCCCTTTAGCGTATCCACTATGCAGTCATGGAAAAGGGGGAGCCTTGGGTTTTAATCTTTCAAGAAAAGCTACACCTTCCTAGAGTTCTGTGCTTTATTGACAAGCTATTATTGTGTGCAATTTTTTTCCAATTATTCTTGAAATAATTATAGCTTGTCCTGCCCCTGAGGTGAAGGCCTCCAGCTGCCATTCTGCCAGAAATCTGAAAATGGGAGAGCAGGTGAAGTAAGGATGGAACAGAGATTTAGCTACATGATTTACCTCCAATCGTACCTTGAATCCCCTTGATGTCCAAATCTCAGTAGTTAATCAAATGTTTGCTGCCATTAACAGCAGAGGAGAAGTAATGGATGCCGGAGCTACCTCTGCGGCTCTGCCAACAAACCTAATCTTGGGTCTTGCATCATTTTTTATTTAATGCAAAGGAGGAGAGGTCATTTAGACTTTCCAAAAGGACAAAGCCACAGACCCAAAAGCTGTCTCTCTAAAAGAGAAAGAAATGCCTTCATTTTTAAAGGCTTCTCTGGGAGTGATGTTTATTCTGCCTTCAAAGGTTCTCTTTCTTTTTTTTTTTTTTTTTTTAACTAAAATGGTCTGTGTGTTTTGCTACAGAATGTGCTAAAAGATAAGAAATGAAAGATCTATCTTCCCTGCTGCACCTTTTTTCTTTCTCTTTTTTTTATCTTCCTTGCTCTGTCTTCATTCAATTATACAGTCACTCCTTCCTGATTGCTGGCAGCCAAGCCTTCAAACCAGGCTCAGGAGATCCATAGCAACCTTTTACCAGTAGCACTTTGATAGGAAAGGTGAGTCTAGCAACCACTGGAAACATAACAAATATTGAGATGAATGAAGTTTAACCGACTCGAATTGGATATTCATTTGCTAAACAAGCTTACAAGAATTTTTTAATGAAGAATGACTCAAGGGCAGCTAGATGGCTCAGGGGATAGAGAGCCAAGCCCAGAAACGGGAGGTCCTGGGTTTAAATATGACCTTGGACACTTGCCATCTGTGTGACCTTGAGCAAGTCACCTCACTCCAGTTGCCTAGCCTTTACCACTCTTCTGCCTTAGAACTCATACTTAGTATTGTTTCTGAGATGGAGGGTAAGGACTTTAAAAGAAAAAAGAATGACACAAATTGGAAATGTCAGAGGAACTATTCAGAAAACAGCTAATTCCTCAAATAAATTGGTTCATGGGATCTTATAATTATTATAACTATATATAATTATACATCATATAATTATATAGACTATATAACTATATATAATTAAAGTTATTGTGTGGAAATTGGCCTTTCTCCATTTACAGACTGTCTATAACCTAATCATGCCCCTTCCTTCTCTTCTGCCTGGTATTCCCTTCCTCCTGCCCTGCTGTGAATCTTCTGTGTTTGCAACCTTCAGGTTAGAAACATTCAGCTTCCCGGCAGGGTTGTTGCTCCCTGCCTTTGATGTCAGCAGTTGGAAAGCAGTCAGGTGCATCTGTAGGAGACTTTGCCCTATTCCCACAAGACCTGTGGGCTATTCTGAGTCATGGCTGAAATGATCCTGGAGCTGCTCTGGTGAATGGAATGATGGATCAAGAATTCCCAGTAAGAAAGCAGTTTTGTAGAAGACCATCATAAAGAGTATTGAACTTGGAGTCAGAGGACCTGAATTCAAATCCTACCTCTGCCAGGCTTCCTTGAACAAGTCACTAAATCTCTCCTTTGCTTCCTTGAACAAGTCACTAAATCTCTCAGGACCCAAGTCTCCTCATCTGTAAAATGAGATTGTTGGACCAAATTGACCTCTTGACAATTCTAGATCTGTGAGCCTCTGGATTACTCTCTAAGGTAACTCTACTGTTGTTTAAGTTACCCATTCCATCCTCCTATCATTTTTTAAAGCCCTTACGTTCTTAGTATCAGTTCTAATATCTAGTATCTAATATCTAATAATATCTATCTATGTCTAATCTAATATCTAATAATCACGGCAAAGGCTAGGCAATTATGGTTAAGTGACTTCAGGGTCACACAAATAAGAAGTGTCCAAGACCAGATTTTAACTCAGGCCATCCCAACTCTCGTATCCATTGAGCTACCAAATTGTGTTTTTTGTGTTGTTGTTGTTGTCTGGTTGTTTCAGTCATGTCTGACTCTTTGTGACCTCATGGAGTTTTCATGGCAAAGATACAGGAGTGGTTTGCCATTCCTTCTCTAGCTCATTTTACAGGGGAGGAAAGTGAGGCAAATAAGGTTGTGACTTGCCCAGTATAGCACAACTAGTTAAGTATCTGAGGCTAGATTTGAACTCAGGTCTCCCTGACTCCAATTTTGACACTATCCACTGTGTCACCTCGCTGCCCTTTACCCATTCTATCCTAAAGCATTACGACCTACAGAACCTTAATCAAGTTACTTAACCAAGCTGAACTCTAGATTCCTCTAGATATAAATTGAAGATAATATATTATACTATTTTAGTCTATTACCAACCCATACCCGAATAAGACCACATAATATTAGAGCTAGTTCTTAATAAAACTGGTAAGTGAAGTTATTGATTGTCACATTTCTGCCTTGAATCAATTGTCTTCCTCCTTGAACACTTCCTCCGGAACATTCCTACCCCTATTAGATTCCAATTCTGTGTTCTTTCCCCACAGGATCTTGTTCATCTAACTTGTCTACTAACTCCTTAAGGAATTAGCTGATAATGGCATAAATCTTACCTCTCACCCCAAATCCAAGGAATTAGGTTATTATAGCAGAATAAGAGATGGTGACATTGATATAGAATCATAAAAGCAAAGGCTCTAGAACTGGAAGAGATGTTTGGTGTCATCTAGACCAGAGGTTCGAAACTGTTTCTCTGTAATGGACTCCTTGGACAGTCTTTTAAAACATGTGGACCCCATCTCAGAATGATGTTTTTAAATGTATTAAAAAATATAAAGAATTGCAAAGGAAGCATTTATAACCCACTATAATCATCTTGTTGAATTATGAATTTTTTCTTTTTTTAATTTCTTTCATTTTTTACAATTACATGTAGAAACAATTTTTGACAATTGTTTTCTGACATTTTGCGGTTCTGATTTTCTTTCTCTCTCCTTCTGATAGATATAAAGTGGTATCTCAGAGTTGTCTTACTTAACCTTTCTCTACTTAATAGTGATTTGGAGCATTTTTTCTTATGCTATAGACCAGTGTAACTTGGAGATGGCAGGGTGGCCCCCTGGAATTCTGGGTTGAGGTTTGACCCTATATCTTGCAGGAATTCCACCCTGCCATCTCCATGTTATGCCAGTGATGGTCAAACTATGGCCCGCGGGCCAGATGTGGCCTCCTGAAATGTTCTATCTGGCCACATGACATTATTCCTAATCTCATGAATACAATACAATGAAACTTCGAAAGAGTTGCCTTAGAAATAGACTGACATGAGCATTTCCTTTCCTTTGGCCCCCTTTTTAAAAAGTTTGCCCATCACTGCTATAGACAATTTTAATTTCTTCATTTGGGGACTTTTTGGTTCATATCCTTTGATAATTTATCAATTGGAGAATGCTAAAATATTTAAAGAAAATAAATGGACAAATGCAAGGTTAGGAATCCATGATCTAGACCAACCCTTTCATGTTATAGATGAGAACACTGAGGATCAGAGAAAGCATGTGACTTGCTCAAGGTCACACAGGTACTAGGAAGCAAAGCTAGAACTAAATGCAAGGGTGTGCTGGTGCCAGATCTAACTGGATTGTACAAACAGATTTGAAAATGTTCATTTTGAGCATTTATGCCTCAGAAATCTGTGCTTGTTACAAAGCTCTATAAACAGTGCTTGAACTCAGCTGGGATGTAGTTGAAGACTTGGGGAACATCATCACCAGAGTGGAAGCTTAGTGGACTAATATTAATAATAATGGCAACAATAACTTTAGTACTTTAAAAGGTTTGCAAAGTGCTTTTCTTGAGTTCTATCATTTGAGTTTCACAGCACCCCTGAGTAAAAGCCAGGTTTTCTGACTTAATTTAAGAATTAGATGAAACATCATTGGTACAGGCACAAAAGGAATCCTTATTCTAACATAACTTACTAACAGTCATTCAGTCTATGCTTGGAGACCTCCAAGAAAGGAGGAATCTATCAGTTCTCAAGGCTGACCATTCCAATTTGGAACAAGTCTAATTGTTAGCTCCCTGGCCTCGGCGATTCAGAGTACATCACGTTGTCTCTTCTCTCCTAATTTTTCATCCACCGTATTCTGTTATTGTGTGACTTCTGCAAGCTTATTTTTTTCCAGATATTTGGTTTTTTTGACTTCCATTTCTTCTGATGATGAACTTGCCCAGACTGTTGTAAATGATTCTAGTTAAGTCTATTTAGTAAGTTCTGTCATCACCTCACACCCCCACAGGGGGTCAGCACCTCAACACAAAATCGGAATATTTCCGTCAGCTGGGGAGCCACTTTGAGAGAGAAAGCGAAGAACTAGCCTAGAGAAAAAAATGCAACTTCTGTTGGGCCCACAGAGCCTCTTTTTGAGCCAGCTGATCAGTGTTGTCAGAGACTTCAACCTGTCAAAAGTGGTCAGCAGAAGCAATTCAGAGAGAAAAAAAGAGCTTGGGGAAATCCTCAGAGGAAAGGACTGATCAAGAGAACAATAGATATCCTAGTTCAATGTTAGAGGTGCCTCGCGGTCTGGTGGGTCCACAAACAGACCATTTTGAGGAAGCAGGGATGCATTTTGGATGCTCTAGCTACTCTAAGGGCTGAGAGCAGCCATGTGTAATTTTTCACTGGATTCAAGTAAGATTAGTGAGAACAGCCTTGTAGAAAGGGAAGAAGATGGAAAGTCGGGGCAAGTCAGTGTACAGGTTCCCCTGGATTGTTTGGTATGAGCACAAATGTAATACTACCAGCCTGACATCTAGCCTGGGCCTGATTACAGGAAAGGCTATATGCTCATTTTTGTCCTATTGATTTTCACTGGTTTTCAACTCATTCTTTCTTGGCTTAGAAATATTTGGGTTAGTAATTTCTCTTTTCTAATCAGAACTATTTGCTATTTTCAGAGCGAGATACTTTATCTCTCCCCTGAGAGAAAAGAGCCCAAAGGGGGCTCCAAAATTATAGCAAAAATTCTACTAGTTGCTTTTCTATTTCAAGAAGGAATATTTGCAATATTTTGTGAGAACTCTAAGACATCAGGAAACCTGGCATCTGTAGACTATATACTTGAGTCAAACCCTTGAAATTTGCAAGACTGATACATTTTGATGGGGCTGTCAATTTTGATCCAATATTCTAGAAAGTAATTTGAAATGATTTTAAGGAGGTGACTAAGATGTCTGTAATTTTTTTTTAATTTTAATTTTAAACCCTTAACTTCTGTGTATTGGCTCCTAAGTGGAAGAGTGGTAAGGGTGGGCAATGGTGGTCAAGTGACTTGCCCAGGGTCACACAGCTGGGAAGTGTCTGAGGCCAGATTTGAACCTAGGACCTCCCGTCTAAGATGTCTGTAATTTTGACTCAGACATCCCACCGCTAGGTATATATACTGATCCCCTAAGAAGGTGATGCCAAACCTATGACACGCATATCACAACTGACACATGTAGCCATTTTCCATGATACGCAGCCATATGCGGCCACATACTGAGAAGTACGGGGCCGCCTGCCGAGGATGAAACATTTGAGTGTAGTGTAGACACTCTGTGCACTATAGATGACAATTCTATCTTTATTAATTTACCTATTTTGGTTTGTTAAATACAGTTATATATTACAATTGTACATTTTTGTTATTTAAACTATAAATATCATGAAATTATGTTTTGTTTTTTCTCGAAGTGACACACCACCCAAGTTATGCTTGGATTTTTGGCGAGTTTTGACACACCGAGCTCAAAAGGTTGCCCATCAAAAGAACATGAAACCTGTAACTATGTGAAAATATTCAAAATAAAAATAAAAATATAAAAAGGTTGCCCATCACTGCCCTAAGAGATCAGTAATGAAAATAAAAGTCACATATAATTATAGCAATAATTTTTTTTGCAGTGGCAAAGAACTTTGAAACAAAGTCTATGCTGATCAATTGGGAATAACTAACAAAGGTACATGAATGTAAAGAAACATTAATTACTATACTGTAAGAAACTATGAATACAATTAATCCAGAGAAGCCTGGGAAAACAGATGAACTGATACAATGTAAAGTAAGTAGAACTAGGAAAATAATAAAAATGATGACTGCAACAATGCAAAAGGAAACAACAATAAAGCAATCAAAACTCAATGCTGTGAAATTCCTAGTAAGTTTCTCTTCAAAGAAAAGATTTGACAAAGTACCTCCTTCCTTTCTTTACAGAGAAAGGAAAAGTGGAAATGACAGTGTTGGAAAGTCAGAGCAGTGGAAATAACCTCTGCCATAGGCCTTCTCTTTTCCTCTGCATAGCTATAAATATTACCCAACTTGCCCCTGCATTGTAGAAAACTCCTCCTCCAGGCAAAATAAATCTAGTTTACGATGAGCTTTCATCTTAATCTGAATGGGGGGGGGTGGGGGGGAAGAATAGGAGTAAGGAAATTAGGGCCCATTTTTAGGGTACACCATTTTAGCACCTAGCACAGTATTTGGGACAGAGTAGATAGAAAAGATAAATAGAGACAGATAGATAGACTAACAGAAAGATAGGTAGGTAGGCAGGCAGGCAGATAGAGTAAGTATTTATTAAAGTCTTGCTATATGGCAGGCACTGTGCTAAACACTAAAGATATAAATACAAGAAAATGACAATCCTTGCCTTCAGTGAACTTACATTCCAATGAGAAGGAAGCCCACAAAAAAGAAATGAAAGGGTATGCCTGCTTGATAAATGCCTGTTGATTGATCAATATTCAGGTTTCATTCATATGGTTTAGACCAGTGGTTCCCAAACTTTTTTGGCCTATTGTCCCCTTTCCAGGAAAAAATATTACTTAGCCCCCTGGAAATTAGTTTTTTTTTTAAATTTTAATAGCTATTAATAGGAAAGATAAATGCATCAGTGGCCATCACCACTTCCCTGGATTGCTGCAGCACCCGCGAGGGGGTGGTGGTGCCCACTTTGGGAATCACTGGTTTAGAGGAAAGAGTAGAAACACCTTAAAGCTCAATTTTTATGACAAGCATTTGTAAAAAGATCATCATGATGGCAATTTTGACTTGTGAGTGAGATCTGTTGCTAAGTATGTGACCCTGGACAAATGACTTTCTAGACCTCAGCATCCTCATCTGTAGAATGAGATTGCTGAATTAGATGATATCTCAAATCCTTTTGACTCTAAATACCCAGAGCCTAGTTCTTTCAGGATTTATTGTCTTACACTCTAAGGGTGTTCTTGTTTTCAGCCTGGTAAACTCTTATTCCAATACCACATAACAACGTGGAAATAACTTTATATTCTCAAAAGCTACACCAGTCTCACATCAATTCTTGCAGCTTCTACCATGCTAGAACTACTTTCAGGACAGTTCCAGTAATAGACTAAATCTTTTTCTGCCTCTCCATGTTCAAAGAATCATCAGCCATTGGCTGACCACTTGGTAAAGAATTCTTTGGTCTTATTGACCCCAAAAAAAAAAACAAATAAATTACAAAATAGCCTTTAGTCCTATGTTTCTTCAGTGAAGGTGGCAAAGTGATGGGGGAAAGGATGAACTACACAGTTTAGGGACTCTCTTATCAACATTAATTTAACAGTTGGTCCTCAAACTGTGGGGTCCTAGGCCAGTAACTAATGATACACTACAGGAGAAACTGGCTCATTAATCAATGTTTTCCTTAAATGAATCCAGAAAAAAAAAGAAAAAGAAAGTTGCTGCTATATCAGATGGCTCATGATCACAGATTCTTGTTGCAAAGGCAAATAAAAAAATTGGAGTACTTCATTTTATCACATGTCCAAAGGCAATGAAAAACATTGCATAGGATAGTGATGGGCAAAATTTTTAAAGAGGGGGCCAAAGGAAAGGAAATGTTCATCTGTCAGTCTGTTTCTAAGGCAACTCTTTCAAAGTTTCATTGTATTGTATCCTGCTCATTATATTTGTCAGATTAGGAATAATGTCCCGCAGCTGGATAGAACATTTTAGGGGACCGCATCTGGCCCGCAGGCCATAGTTTATCCATCACTGGCATAGGATAATTGGTCATCTCAACTTGCAATGTTCTTGATAAGTATTTGCAAAATGAACTTAATGAGGGCAATTTTGGTTTATGTTCTAACATTTTTTTTTGCAGAGGATGAAGAGGCAGAAATATTCTACAAAGAACTCTATAAGATACCCAAAGTTAAATCAATATATAGCTGTGCAAAAAATAATGAGATAGGTAGCAAGAAGAGAAGTACTACAGATAAAGTCAAAATATTAGTCACCAAGAACAATCTCATTTACCTCTCAACCATGAGAAATATAAACTGAAAGACTTAAAAGTCAGAGGTACCCTGCTGAAATGCCTGAGATACTTCCTACCTGTGTGATCCTGGACAAGTCACTTGAACCCAGTTGCCTAGCTCTTACAGCTCTTCTGCCTTAGAATCAAAACTTAGTATTGATTCTAAGACACAAGAGGAGGGTTATTAAAAAATAAAACAGAGAGAAAATTGATGGATAACTCATGTGCTCCATATATATCCAAGCAATATCAAAATATCTACTAAAGAAAAGCTACCACTCCTCCTATAGAGGATTTATAGAAGGGCATGGGCAAGAGTTGAGAATAAAAAATCAGGGCTATTTCAGAAAGAGCTGAAAAGGGTTACATGAATTGATACAGAATGAAAGAAGCAGAACCAGGAAAACATTATACACAGTAACAGCAACATTATGGAATGATAAACTGTGATGGACTTAACTACTCTCAGCAATACAATGATCCAAGGACAATTCTAAGGGACTTATAACAAAGGATGCTATCCATCTCCAGAAAAAGAATTGTTAGAGTCAGAATGCAGATCAAAGCATGTGATTTTTCACTTGTTCGTTTAGGTTTATGTTTTGGCATTTTGATTTTATATGATTATTCACTTACAAAAATGAACAATATGGAATAATGTTTTGCATGATAATATACACATATCCAAATTGAATCACTTGCCAGCTCCAACTGATGCTTGAAAATTGATTGTTAAACTTTCAGTTTGAGTATTTATACCTTAGATATCAGCAAATGCCACAAATGAGAGTTTGATTTATTTTGTTGTTGATTGTCTAGATTTTAAAAAATGGTAGAGAAAATGTTAATAATACACATTAACCTTAAAAGTGTGTTGTACACATGTGGAGATCTGATTGTTAAACATTAAACATTTACCAGCATTCCCCTGCCTGCAAGTCTGAGTATCATATAATGGAATCACTGTTTAGTTTATTCTACACTTTGCTCAAACCAGAAATAATTTCATAGTTGCTGTCTTTCAAACTTCACTTGTTGGGGGCTTTTAAAATATGACTATAGATTTCTCTAAAATTGGCTACCCATCTGGTCTATCAACAGATTGGTGGCTTTTTCCTTCAGTCTTTTAACACATTTTAATCACCAGGTGCTACTGATAGCCACTAGTCTGATCTTATTTAACAGTACTGGTCAATGCACAGTCCCATACTTCCTTGGAAATTATGCATTCTTCCCCACTAAGATTTCATGATTCTTCTTTCCTCCCATCTGTCTGATGAATTTGCCATCTAATCAATAGAAGGGCATGATTAGTAGGATTTTTAAATATTTTCCAGGCCCCATCTTACCTCTTTCCTGAACTTATTCTGTCACTAAGCTCTTCTGATATGGCCTCATCATAATAGACTGATTCCTTGTAGGAAAGGATGGAACATACTTAACTATATAGAGTGCTTTACTCTTGGCACATTCCTATTCTCAGAAACAACAAAAGGCAACGGAATGATACATTAAATATCTCCCACCCAGCAGCATGCCTGAAGCTTTAACCTTTATTCTTTTTTCCCACTGTTTTAGGAAAGATAACATGTAGTATGTTTAGTCCCCATTGCTATTTCTTTTCAGAGGGGTGCAAAAGAATAGATAACACAATATAGTCCATAAGTAATGTCCAAACCATGCTTACAATAGAAGGCAAGTCAGGAATCTTGAATCCAGGTCATGGTTCCTTCTCATAGCTCAGGATTTAAAATGTGGGATCCATTGCTTTTCCATTTGGTGACCTATTGCCAGCAGGAACTCTAATTGCTTTTTGCCATACCTCCTCGTGGAGCAGTGGAAATATACTCAACAGCAGGACACGGCATGGAAAATACTACCAATGCCATCTTACCCTGGCACCTCTGCCCTTGAGCCCTTCAATTTAAGTTTCTGATGACCGAGAGGCAAGCCACATCCTGCTCAGTGGCTAGATCTTTGACCTTAACTGTATTATCTCTCCTTTGCTGCCCATTTTATTATTATTTGTACTTACACAATTATTCTCTTGGGCAGACAACAAAAGCACATGAACACACACACACACGCATGCATCCCTTTGTCCTTTATAGACAAAGTTCATGCACTTTAATTTGATTTTCTAGTAAAGATGACTTTGCACAAATCTACCTGCACTGTGTTGCATAATCATTATGTCCCATTAGAGGTGCTGTCAATAGCTATGGAAGACAGCAAGACAACTGGCCTTTACAGGAGTATAACTTTTAACCTTGGTCTCATTAGCACTATTCTCTAACCAACTGAGCTAGCAATGTAATATGTTCCTTGTTAATAAGCTTAGACACATGAAACACAAATACAAAACAATGATGTTGTGATCAACATGAAAAAATGGATGAACCAATTTTGAGTTTCCCTGATCCTGAATATCCACTCAAGGATGTTTCTGTAATGATAAAATGCTCTAAAAGAAGAAGAATTAAAAGCCATGATAATAATTGTGTGCCATAATAGATTTAAAGTGTTAACAGGGAGGCACTCAAATTTTTAAAAAATGAGTGTAGCATGTGAACTATATCTGTTTTGCCCCTTTCCAGTCATAAAGCTGGTTACAGAAGAACTCAATAAAAGATAAACAGTTTACCTCTTCCTGATAATTCCCCTCAGCACTACATTCCAATCTTGACTACGTGTTTCTATTGAGACAGTTAGGCTTCTTGCTCTGAATTGTTGGCCAAGAATGGTCTCTAAAGGGACCTCGGAAGAAATTTTCTATTTCAAATTCAAACCTGATGGCACATATTACATCAGGGGATCCTTTTTATCAGCAGGATATTCAGAGGGGACAATTGATTTACTCACATAATCTCTTAAAACATCTACCAGGAGAGATCCTAAGGGCTGAATTTATGGCTTTTTTTTTTCATCTTTGAGCCCTCAAAAAACAAGAGCAAATTCCTCTATGAAATCTGAAACTCTCATTGCTGATTTTCTAGCTGATGCAATTTCAAAGGCATGTGTTGCTCTGTGATAGTCACAGCAGGGCTCTGCTTCTCTTTGGGGGTTTCCATCTGTTTGCTATCAGAAAATACCTCTCTGGGGAGCCAAGTTAAATGCATAGCACCCATTCGTCCCACTTGGAAATCCTGAAGTCTTGTATTAACCTCCCTTAAAGTCTTTTAGGGCTCTGTTACCTACTGGTAGGATTGGTGATGCTCAAGGTTTTCAGAACAATATTTACTTAAAGAACATTTATACTCTTAAATTATCTTTACTCAAAGTTCTTATTAATATAACTAAGTTTGTTACCTTTCTAGAGTACTGTGTAAAATTTTTTCCATGTTTGTGAGAGTAACTATACCTAAGAAATAAAAACGGAGATGTTAGGAACTGAGATTCTTTCCTTTTGAAAAAATGTTCTTCTAAGTAAAATCTCTATCATCTTTCATTTCTTAAACCGATGCTTTCCTTTGTTCCTTCCCTCTCTCCTTTCTTCTTTTTCCTTCCTCCTACCTTCTTTCTTTCCTTCCTTTCTTTTTTTGAGTCTGGATCTCACAATATTGCCAAGATTGAAAATACAGTTGTTCAAACAGATTCCAATGTTGATCAGCACAGAAGCTGTGACCTACTGTTTTTCCAGCATGGACAGGATCACCCCTCCATAAGCAGCCTGCTTCTGGGGACTCCTCATACTAGTCCAAGAGTTCAAGTGAATACTATATTAATTTTAACTCTACTGTAGCGAAGAACTAACTCAAAGAATGCATCAGCTTTAGCCTTGTCACTAGGAAGGACTATAAGCATTTATCAGAATGCTTAGCTTTAAAGAGGCTGTTTTCAAAGCAATTTTCTCTGACCCAATTAGCTGATTTTTTTTCCCTTTTGGCTGATCTATTACCTTTTCAGGATCTGTTGGGCTGGAACCTGAATGATTATTAAGAAAAAATAGTCAAATCTGGCCTAAAATACTTTTTTACTATGTGACCCTGGGCAAGTCACTTAACCCTAATTGCCTGGCCCTTACCAATTTTCTGCCTTAGAATTGATTGATTCTAAGACTGAAGGTAAGGGATTAAAAAAATAAAAAGAGTAAATTGAGATGAGAATAGTAGATTAAAGCCAACAGAACCGGTTAATATTTAAAGATGTTTAAACTAAGATTTCTTGAGGAACACTATTTTTTTTGTATTCTTCAAGTTCTCAAACCATTGGTAAGTTTTATGGTCTTTCTGAATGATGATAAAGTATTGTTTGGTAAAGTATAAATGAAAGAAACTTTGGGAATAGCCGATGACATTATCTCTGAGTAGATGATATATGAGAAAGAAAATACCAAGTCCATGCAAATATGTACCCTTGATTTTAGAAGATGGGATTTCAAAAATAGAATGGGAGAAACTCTTGGTCTAAGACTCTAAAAAGAATGGTGGGTGCTGGATTTGTACCTCAAAGAGATAATAAGGAAAAAGACTTGCACAAAAATATTTATAGCCTCACTCTTTGTGTTGGCAAAAAATTGGAAAATGAGGGGATGCCCTTCAATTGGGGAATGGCTGAACAAATTGTGGTATATGCTGGTGATGGAATACTACTGTGCTGAAAGGAAGTAACTAGAGGATTTTTCTGTGAACTAGAAAGATCTCCAGGAATTGATGCAGAGCAAAAGGAGCAGAACCAAGAGAACATTGTACACAGAGACGGATGCACTGTGGCACAATTGAATGTAATGGACTTTTCTACTAGCAGCAATGCAATGACCCGGGACAATCCAGAGGAACTTATGAGAAGGAATGCTATTCACATCCAAAGAACTATGGGAGTAGAAATGCAGAAGAAAAACATATGATTTATCACATGGTTTGGTGGGGATATAATTGGGGTTTTGGTGTTAAAAGATCACTCTACTGCAAATATGAATAACATGGAAATGGGTTTTGAACAATGATGCATGTAGAACCCAGTGGAATTGCTTGTCAGTTTTGGCAGGAGGAAGGGAAGAGAGGTGGGAAAAATCATGAATCATGTAACCATGGAAAAATATTCTAAATAATTTTCAAAAAAAGGAATGGTGGGGATCTTAAGGATAAACACTAATGATACAACCACAATTAATTCTGATAAGGATCAAAAGGGAGAGTGCAGGGGCAGCTGGGTAGTTCAGTGGATTGAGAGTCAGGCCTAGAGATGGGAGGTCCTAGGTTCAAATCTGGCCTCAGACACTTCCTAGCTGTGTGACCCTGGGCAAGTCACTTGACCCCCATTGCCCACCCTTACCACTCTTCCACCAAGGAGTCAATACACAGAAGTTAAGGGTTAAAAAAAAAGGGAGAGTGCAAAAAGACAGATGCCACAAAGGTAGGGGACAGTTATCCATCAACTCATATTTTAGAAGAATATGTATAAAAGATGATAAAAATAGTAGAAAACTAAAATTTAGTTATTAGAAGAATAAAGTCCAAAGGTTGAAATAATTTCTAGTTACAACAAAAAGGGCTTTATGATATGAAGAAGGTCAAAGAAGGAATAGTACTACTGCTTGAATCAGATGGAAAGAAAGGACACAATGGAAAAAAGAAGTATTTGACATTTATTTTGCATCTATTTTCTATACCAAGGAGAATGATCTTTAAACTGGAAAGGATAGAACAAAAAAATGGCTAAACAGGGAATTGAAACTCAAAATAAGTGATGAGATAATGAGAGCATATAGTTGCCCTTAATAAGCTCAAGTCACCATGTCCAGGCAAACTCTATCCCATGATACTGAAAGAATTTGTGAATGTTGATTGCTAAATTAACATAAGTTATCTCTAAAGAACTGTTGTACTAAAAGATCCTGGAGTCCTTGGGTGGGAAAATGTCATTACAGGAAAAAGGTGAATATATCAAACTATAGGCTACTGAACCTGACTGATTCCTGGTCAAATAAAGGGACAGTTTATGTGTCCATAGGAGAAAAAAAGCTAGGGTAGGTAGGCTGCTCAGTGGTTAGAGTATCAGGCCTCTAGTTAGGAAGACTCATCACCCAAGTTCAAATCTGGCCTCAAATGCTTATTAGCTGTGCAACCCAGAACAAATCCTTTAATTCTATTTGCCTCAGTTCTTCATTTGTAAAATTAGCTGAAGAAGGAAATGGCATACCATTTTAGTATCTTAACCAAGAAAACCCCAAATGGGATCATGCAGAATAGGACACAACTGAAAAATGACTGAACAATAAGGACAGAGCTAAAGAAATAACAATACAAGGGAAATTTTTCTAACAATTCAAGTTATTTGGAAATGGAAATGGAAATGGAAATGGGGCATGTTTTCCACTACTGGAGGTCTTTAAGTATAGACAGTATGGTACAATGGAAAGAGTATAAGAACTGGAGTCAGAGGATCTAGGTTCAAATCCTTGTTCTGCTACTTCTTACATGACACAACTGAAACAACTAAATAAGGAATACTATAGATTGGATTCATGAGTTGTCTAAGGGTTAGATGAAGAAGGCTCTGGAACCTTTCCTAATTCTAAAATTTATGATTTTTTGACTTATCTAGCAAAATTAGCAATTTTCCCCAGTGTTCCTTGGTAGTCAGTTTTTTTGTTATTGCATTAAAAAAAGTCTGAATCGACTTTGCATAACTTCCATAAAAATGAAGAGATATTATGGACATCAGAAGACTCTCTCACTGCCTTCCACTCTTGTGTTGGTAAATATGACAGAGTAAAACATAATCACTATGACAGACTTCACAAGATTATTTAGAAGTTGCAGTAGACATAGGTACTCCTGAAGTGTTCATGATGGAGGGGTAGGGGTGAGGGGAAAGAAAGGGAAGGGAAGGAGAGTTGATGGAAGTTTGCTTGAAAGGGTAAAATAAAAATAACTCAACTTTCGCAACATCCATTAAGTCTTAATTCTTCTAATAAAAAAAAAGAGAGTAAGAGAAATGCCTTTTTACTTATTATGTCAAATGCCATTTTGTGTCGATATATAGACTCCTGCCTCTGAATGAGAGCCATTTCCCAAAATGGACAAGAAAGGGTGGAAGTCTCCCTGACAGGATTAGAAAAATGATGTATGAACCTGAGTCTGAAAGAAGTATAGTAAGGCGACAGAAAGATAAAAATGAGAAAAGTTTGGGGGAAAGATGGAAGCAAAAGAGGAAGGAAAAAACTCAGAGAAGGTTTCTTTTGTGCCTTGAGAATTATAAAGTTACTATGTACATGTGGACTGACGTTTCGGTCCTATAAACACTCACATTGGAGCTCACATCCATGCTTTCAAAATGAAATACAAGATTTCACAGAGAAAAAATTCATACCTTTTCAACAAATAATTTTATGAATCAGTCAGTACTGAGTGCCTACTATTTACCTAGCATTGAGCAGAAAACCAGATTTATGTATTGCTGAGGTAAATGAGAAAAGGCTAACCTCTTGAATCAGAATGTTAGTTTAGTTTTTATTTAATGTGCTTTTCCTTAAACCAGAAAAATGTTTTAGTAAGGTTCAAACTTCATGGAAAAAAGCATAACTCCTTCCCCATAAATGCAAGAAATGCTGATCTTTTTGTAGCATGGCTAGCTAATCTTTCCAGCAGAGGGAGTCTCCCTCTGCTTTCTCAACACTCATCTATCTGAGGAGCACATCTGGAGCCAGTTCCAACATCCAGTTTCTGGAAAGCCCTTCAACCTCTTTGTTTAACTGGCATTGCATCTTTTCCACTAAAAAACATGCAAGCACGGGACTAGCCTCTGGGATAATCAGGCAGCTGCTGTTGCATCATCACATTTCATAACCATGTTCATATGTAAGATATACATCTTTAGGTTTGCTAGGGGTCTCCATGGGCCACTACATAAATCATATTGCTAAAGTCAAGAAGCAGTGTATATTATGATTCCTTCCCCCAGCTTATCACGATGTTTTTACTACTTCCTGTGCTGCCCACCCAGCAGTTTCTTTCAGTTGAATTCAGTTTACTTTTTTTTACTATATTCATGAAAAAGAATCATTCCTACTTTTTCTTGTATGCAATATTTTATAAAGTAGAAGTGCACCTTCATTTAAAAATACCAAAAAAAAAAAACCACACAACAAAATCCCTACTTTTCCTTATTTGAACTTTTTTTTAATACTTTATTACTATAGAATAAATTTTCTTTTGACCTTAATGGAAGATATATACAAGTGTGAACAAATATACTATATGTAAGTGTAATCATATACCTAGCTAAGAATCGGTAGATAGAAGGAAAATAAAATGTAGGCCAGTAAGTTTACACATACTTCTGGACCCCTTTATCCACACTCTGCTCCCAACCCCCCACCCGTCTGCTTCAGCATTTAATAAAGCTTCCAATTTCTCAGGATATTGCATTTGAGTTCAGGAAAACCCAGACATCATGTAATCATGAATTCGAATAATAGTGTATCTAATAAAAATCTACAGAACTTGCCAAAAAGAAAGGAAAAAAAAAACCCGAATCTTGTTAAGAGGCATGTGCTTGTTAAAAGAGAAAAATAAGAAAAGAGACCTCATGAAAGTGAAATCTAATCATGAAACTCCATTGTCTCTAGACCCATTTCACACAGGGGGCATGCAAAGTACTAGCACACACTTATTATCATCATGGCCTAGTATAGCAGGCTATGCACCAGACTAAGAAGCAGGAGCTCACCTTCCATTTAACTTCTGATGTTCTGCTTCCCTTTTTTGTAAAATGGGAAGAATATTCATTGCACTGTCTACCTCATAAGGTTGTCTAAAACAGAAGTGTCAAATATGTGGCCCATTGGCCACAGATAGCCCATAATACTCCCAGGTGTACCCAGACCAGACTAAAATGTAATTGAGAAATATTAAACAAAACAAAAATAACTAAATAAAGATAATATAAATATCTTCAATTTAATTTCATTTATTTATTTTTATTTAATTAATAATAAAATGAATATGTAGCTTTCTAAGTTAATAGGAAGCCTGAAGAGATCCTTTATGTATGGTTTAGTGACTCATCTGTTTCTATGAGTGTGGCACCATAAGCCTATAGAATAAAGGCTTTGGACTTTGTGACCTCTAAAGTCCCTTCCAATGCTCTCTATATGATCTAGCCTTTACTGACAGTTTCCAGGTATGAACGAATCATGA
Organism: Gracilinanus agilis; assembly: GCF_016433145.1. Taxonomy (NCBI): domain Eukaryota; kingdom Metazoa; phylum Chordata; class Mammalia; order Didelphimorphia; family Didelphidae; genus Gracilinanus; species Gracilinanus agilis. The sequence goes on from NC_058132.1 coordinate 243,369,584, forward strand.
AAGTATTAAAGATGTATTCAAAAGCTGACTCTGATGAGCAAGGTGTTCATGGACCAGCCTTATGGATATATTTCTGATATTTCACATGATTGATTTCTGGATCCTTGGATTGAATTGGGGCTCAAATTTTGTGGAACTCAAACTTCTCCCCAAGTCTGTAGTCTGGAAGGTTGGCTTGCAATTTCTACAGCTTCTTTGTAATGGCAAAGACATTCACTCAGCATTTGTATGAGAGGGTGCCAGGGTTATAGAAGAAGTAGGACTTCATCTGGGCCAGTGTGTTGGGTTCCTTTCTTTTGTCTTGTTGTTGATTGCCAATATGATGCTAATGTTTCTATCACACCACCTGTTGGATTGATAATCCCTCTTCCCCCTAGTAGAGATCTCTTTATCTCAGATAATCTGATAAGGACAGTTTAGTTGATAAGGAAATAAAAGACAGGGCAGATCTTTTCCTTAGCTCATGCTTCCAGCTCTGGCTCCAGGAGCATGGAGTTTATTATATATGTTTCAAGACTCATTTCACACAAAAGAACCCCCCCCTGAAACTTTGCAGATGCGCAGAAGTTACAAATTATGTCATATCAAAACACAAAAGTTCTCATTGGCTTCAGAACAGACCAAGGCCAAGGCTGAATTTTGACTGGGTTCTTATCAGAAAGCCATGTTGGGAGTATTTTTCTCAGGGTTGAATTACCCCTGCTAAAGTTTTGGCCTTGGCTATACCAGGCAGCAACATTCCTGGTCAAAGGGGAACAGTGTTAACCCTTTAAATTCAGGTTTGATGGGAACTTAAAGCTTTTCAATAAGGCCACAGTACTTTTCAACAAGAAATCACAAGGATCACAAAAAGGGTCAAAAGAAGATTTTTATCTATTCTCTTATTGGCTTCCCACACCCCTATTCTTTGAAACCTCAATAAAATTCAGTTCACTTGTCTGACTCCAGATTCTCTTTCTCTCTCACTATCAGAGGAGCTGATAGGCTGGATGTAATGCTGCAGAATCCTGTGTCTCTTTGTCTATTTTCTCTCTTTATGTCCTTCCTACCTTAATTTTTAACCCTTCCACCCCATATTCCCTCAGTCCCCAGCTTCCCTTTCAGGTGCTCAAGTCACACAAGAATATCTTGTAGCAGCAGGACAGTTATACTTACCATTCTTCAGCCTTGGAACTGACACAGTATTGATTCAAAGAAAGAAAGGAAAGAAAGAAAGAAAGAAAGAAAGAAAGAAAGAAAGAAAGAAAGAGAAAAGAAAGAGAAAAAGGAAAAGGGGCAGGGGAAGGGGAAGGGAAAGAAGGGGAAGGGGAAGAGGAAGGGAGTCCATTGCATCACTCTACCTTTTGTGTGCACTTAAAACAGTTCAGAGATGGTAACCTGCATTTTTCTTAAGAATTTCCCCAGATAATGTCTATCAGTTGGAGAATGGCTGAACAAATTGTGTACATGTTGGTGATGGAATACTATTGTGCTATAAGAAATAATAAATGAGAGGATTTCAGAAAAAGCTGGAAAGATCTACAGGAACTGATGCAGAGCAAAATAAGCTGAACTGGGAGAACATTGTACACAGTAACAGCAATATTGGATTATTTTTATCTGTGAAAACTTGGCTACTCTCAGCAATGCAATGATCTGGGACAATGCTGAAGGGCTTATGACAGGGAATGCTATCCACCTCCAAAGAACAAACTGTTGGAGTCATCTTTCACATCAGTGTCTTTGCTTTTATGTTAGGGTTTTGGTTATTTACAAGTTTGTTCTTACAACAGTGACCAATATGGAAGTGTATTTTGTATGACAATAAAAATATTTTTTTTAAACCCTTACCTTCCATCTTGGAATCAATACTGTGTATTGGCTCCAAGGCAGAAGAGTGGTAAGGGTTGGCAATGGGGGTCAAGTGACTTGCCCAGGGTCACACAGCTGGGAAGTGTCTGAGGCCAGATTTGAACCTAGGACCTCCCGTCTCTAGGCCTGGCTCTCAATCCACTGAGCTACCCAGCTGCCCCAAATAAAAATAATTTTTAAGAAAGAATTTCTCTAGGCAGAGATGCTATAATCCTGATAGTTAAGTGTTTCTAAAGGTAGAGCTAGTCACTTAGTACTATATTTTGCACTCTGAAAGTATTAGTTGTTGCTTTTTTTAATTAAAATTTTTTCTCTCCTTCCCACCCCTCTATCTCATTGAAAAAGAAAAAAGGAAAACAAAGTCATTGTAATGAATATGTAATCGAGTCAAACAAATTCTCCTATTAGCCATGTCTCAAAAAAGGATCTCATCCACTTCTTGAGCCCATCATATCTCTCTGTTAGGAAGTTGATAACATCATCATTCCCTTGGAATTCTGTTTGGTCATTGTGTTGACCAGAGTTTGCAAGTCTTTCAAAGTTATTTATCTTTACAATGTTGTCATATAAATTGTTTTCCTGGTTCTGCTTACTTCACTCTGTACAAGTTTAAACACATTTTTATGGTTTCTCTGAAACTACCTTACAATGCAATATTATTCTATTAAGTTCATATATCATAATTTTTTCATTCTTCAAGCAATGGTTGTCAATATTGACACTTTGAAAATCAAAGCAACTCCATTTGGGGAATTAAGTTTAAACATATTTTCTCCAATTATCCTTGTAGAGAAAAGAAAAACTAATCACTGCCCTCTTTATCATCATCTTCATACCTGAAAATAGCTAGGGAGTCTGTACTCTGCTCTCTGAAAAACATCTAGTCCAAAGAGTATGACACTGGACTTAGTCTCAGGAAGACCTCAGTGCAAGTTCTGCCTCAGACATTTGCTAACTTTGTGACTCTGGGTAAGTCATTTAATCTCTCTGTACCTGTTTCTTTCATTAGGTTCAATGGTCTTAGTCTAAAATTCTTTTAATTCTAAATCTATGATTCTGTTATTCTCAACTAAAGTTATTCTCAACCAGTTCATGGTATTATATTGCTTACCTTCTCATTGGGAAGGCAAGGGAAGAGAGGGAGACAGAGAATTTGGAACTCATCTATAAAATGCAACAGTTGGATTAGATCACTGGTTCCCAAACTTTTTTGGCCTACCACCCCCCTTTCCAGAAAAAATATTACTTAGAACCCCTGGAAATTAATTTTTTTTTAATTTTAATAGCAATGAATAGGAAAGATAAATGTACCTGTGGCCATCACCACCTCCCTGGATCGCTGCAGCACCCACCAGAGGGCAATGGCACCCACTTTGGGAATCACTGGATTAGATGATCTCTAAGAGCCCTTCCAGTTTTATGACTTTATTTCGCAATCTATTATTATTATTAATTGTTAGTATTATCATCAATAATAATAAAAGCATACCTATAATACTTTGAGGATTACAAAGCTTATATATATATGTGTGTGTATATATAAACATGTATATATATGCATATATATATATACATATGGAGATATATATATATATATATATATAATTTTTTAAACCCTTACCTTCCATCTTAGAATCAATATTGTGTATTGGTTCCAAGGCAGGAAAGTGGTAAGGTAAGGGTGAGGCAGTGAGGTTTAGTTGACTTGCCCAGGGTCACACAACTTGACAATGTCTGAGTTCATATTTGAACCCAGGACCTCACATTTCTAGGCCTGATTCTCAACTCATTCAGCCACCTAGCTATACTATATATATATATATAGTATATATAATTTTAATCTCATTTATATCCCCCAAGTGTTCTCTGAGGTATTCATGTGTTCCTCCTTGACTGCAAAGCTTAAAATTATATAAAATCCTTAAAGGAAAAATGCCCTGGAACTCTCCTTCTGAATTATCCTGGGGACTAATTCTAATGGTCTTTTCCCATTTCTCTTTTCTCCAACCACTCTCCACCTCCCCCAATCCCCAAAGAGTATTAGATCTGAGAGCCCTTGGAATATTAATTTATTATTTAAGCCCTGGTGTTGACATTAGGTCTCCAGGACTGACTGAGGGCCAGGTTAGAGTTATAAATAATTGAAAGCCTGGGGATTCAGCATCTACTGAAATATTCTTCAGGAAACATAGGAGTTATGCAAGGAATGTGTGAGCAGGGAGGCCTGTTTCCTGTTGGGCAGTAAAGGATGTGGCAGAAGTGCCAAATCTCCTGTGAGCACTCAATAAATTTTTATTGATTGAGTAACTAGGAAAAAAGAAACAGTGTGGTACACTGGAAAGAAAGTTGGTTCTGAAGTCAAAAGAACTGGGTTCGAATCTTATCTCTGATGACTTAACCTCCATGGGCCTCAGTTTCCTACGTCTGTAAAATGAAGATATTGAACTAGATGGTTTCTGAGGTCCATTCCAATTCATCATCTGTGATCTTATGCACAGGACTGAGATCCAGGTGTGAGTTTCTGATGTTCCTCTATGAAGAAAGTCTATAACCATCCTAGAAAGGCATCTAGTACTCTCCTCCACCAATGAGCCTCCCAGGCACATGCCGGAATCATGCAAGATTCCTTAACAATACAACCACAGAGATAACTTTATTCAGCAGCCCTCTGATTAGCACTCTGGAGTGAGGCATAGGACAAGGAGATTTATGCTCTCAGAAGGGCGTCCCATAGAGCATTTCTTATCCAAAGTCCAAATGGAAGTGAGAACCCCTATAGATATTGAGGGACTCTAAATGCTATAATTCGGAGATGACACTGAAATGACTGCATCAGGGCCCAGAAAACTATACAACTACATCTGCAACCATTCACCTGAGATTGGCCTAATGATCCATGCAGAGAAAAAAAATAATAAATGGATGAAGAATGTTCATTGTCCTGACGGTGACATGCCATTGGAAAGGCAATCTTTTGGTTTAGTCCACCAGTACATATTATCTTAGACAGGAACTGTAATGGCCCCAAATAAAATAAGTGGTAAAGTGCAGGACAGATTATTTTGGAGGAAACTGTAGCATTGTCAACGTTTTAGAGCTACTCTGATGCAAAAGGCCATCTTTTAAATTCCAATATTCTTTTAGTTATACTTAATCCAATCAGTCAGCAAGCTTTTATTAAGTGTTTTCCAGGTGCTAAGCAGTATACTGAACACTAGAGATACAGAGAAAGGCAAAAGACAGTTTCCAAGATAAGACACTTAGAGACTAATGGGGGAAATACCATGCAAACAACTATACATGAACAAGATGTATATGAGATAAATTGGAGAAAATCAACAGAAGGAAGTCATAGCTTAATAGTTGCAAATCATATAACACAAATTTCCAAGGTATAAAAATTGTGGGCCCACTAAAGGGTAATGGAGGAATAAATGTATGGCAGGCAAAAGCAGATGGGATTGTAATACAAACGATCACTTGTATGGGAGAAGTAGTATAAAAGATATTGACCAAGAATAAATTTATGCTTGGAAAAGGAGGTGGGCTGCTCATGTAGTTGGGAAGAAAAATTGAAAAACCAATGCACAGCTCAAGGGCTGCTCTGGTGTCCAAAGATTGTTAAAAGAGCCAAAGTCAGACCTCCAATATTTGGGCTACAAAATGGGCAAGGACCAGCTACGATCTCCACACCTGGAAGGATCACATCATAGGGATTCCAGGTCCATTGAAGCATATTAGCAAAAATGGTTTTTCTCTTATAAAAGGTTGCTAATCTATGAGTGAGATGATCAAAAAGCACGTATCCGAATCCTATTCTCTTAGCTCCTGGGTTTAATGTTGTACTATCAGCTTTGCAAAATAAATGTCAATTAGAGGTTATTTCCATATCATTTACCAAAGCTTTGCCCATAGTACAGAGGCCCCAAAAATCTTAGTGCAGTTTTAGGCTTTCATCATTTAAAACTGCACTAAGACTTTGGGAATATCCTACTGTACCCAATGTTTTTTATGTATAAAAAGTAAATCCTTCCTAGAGTACCACAAATCAAGTCAAGAAGCATTTATTAAGTATGCATGAATAGGCACTGAGCTAAGTAAAAGGAAAACCATCTCTCTGAAGTTGAGTTTACTTACTTCATTTCATCAGGCAGCAAGAACTGTATAGTCCAATAGTTTGACTTTTTTAAACCTTTATCTTCCATCTTAGAATCAATACTGTGTATTGGTTCCAAGGCAGAAGAGTGGGAAGGGCTAGGCAAGGGGGGTCAAGTGACTTGCCCAGGGTCACACAGCTGGGAAGTGTCTGAGGCCAGATCCACCTAGCTGCCTCCTAGTTTTTTTCATTTTTCACTCAGCTTAAAGCTAGATTCATTGCTCAGCTTCAGTAAAGGGTCTTGAAATCACAAAGAGCTCTGTAAGTATGAGCTATCCCAGATCCCTGGAGTGGTTATTTTTCTGTTCCTTTTAACTGGTCTTAGATTATTTTTTAATTGTTCTGTTTTATATTGCACTTAAGTTTTAATCCATCTGAAATCCTTGGATATAGGTAGGAATCTGCTAATGCAAGATGGTTAGAGAAGTCCCCTCCCAAAGCCTTCTCTCTCCTACCAATAAATTTTAACAAAGACTTTCTAGAAATAGCACCCTCACATTTGTTGTCTGATTCAGAAGTAGCAGCCTGACCATATTCTTTCAAGTTTTGTTTGATACAGAGTATGAAAACCTTTGGTTATAGTCAGTAGAGAAGGGCAGCAAAACAAGTGGAGCCTAACCCCCAAATCTGGAAACAGCTCAGGAAAATGTCACTGTTTAAAACAGAATCAGCATGACATAAATATATGGCATCAGCTTGCTGCAGAATGAACTCACCGTAAGAGATTGGTGGAATAGCTGAGAATCATTAACTGAGCAAACAGTCTCTGGTTTGAGACACACCGAGGCAGTCAGCAGAGCCAGTCTTGAATCTCTTGACCAAATAAACAAGCCCGAGGTCACCAGGAAAAGGAGTCCAGAGAGTTGTTAAGGATAGTAATTGATCAGTATTGAGTCAGAGCAGACACATGGCATTTTTTAATGCTTCTGTTTTTATTCTTAAATTGTTTTTTTTAATTAATAGCTTAATGATGCCATTACAGCCATTTTGGATTTATTCCTCTCATTTTCTCTGCTAACCCTGTGAAATTTCTCTTATAACTGAGCAAGAATGACCAAATCAGACATCATGTACAGGTAATATTCTGTTTCCCTTGTCCCTTCTCTCCAAGGAAAGAAGGAAGTTGTGTTTCCTTACAGCCAAGATTGGTCATTTCAATTACATGGTACTGAGGTTTGTTTTAGAGTACCTTTTATTTGTATTTCTTGTTCAGGCATTTTTCAGTTGTGTTTGCCTCTACATGACCTCATTTAGGGTTTTCTTAGCAAAGATACTAGAGTGGTCTGCCATTTCCTTCTCTAGTTCATTTTACAGATGAGCAAAGTGAGGCAAATAGAGTTAGATGACTTCCCCAGGGTCACACAGCTAGTGAATGTTTGAGGAAGGATTTGAACTCGGGAAGATGAGTCTTCCTGACTCCAGGCCTGGAGCTCTATCCACTATATCACCTAGCTGCCCCTTTGTTTAATTACTGTTATTTATTATATACTTATGACATATATATATATACATACATATATATTTATCAGTTTTCATATCATTGCTTCTTACTGCATAATATTGCATATATCACAATTTATTGTCATTTTAAATTATATTTTATTTCCCCCAATTACATGTAAAGAAAATTTTTAACATTCATTAAAAAAATTTTTTTGAGATCCAAATTCTTTCCCTCCATCTATCCTCCCTCCTCTTTTCTCTCCCTGAGATGGTAAACAATCCAGTATAGATTTGTTGTGTATAATCATGTAAAATATTTTTCATAGTAATCATTTTTTTGGAAGAGATAGAAGAAGAAAGAAAAAGAAAAAGATGAAGAAGAAGAAGACAGAAGGAGGAGAAGAAGAGGGAGAAGGAAGAGGAGGAGGAGGAAGAAGAAAAGATGAAGGAAAAGAACATTGGTGTCTCTGGTTTTAAGAAAGGCCTTCCCATTTTGCCCTAATGTCAAAAGGCTGGTGGATACATATAGACCGAGTGCTTTGTGGTCTCCAGAAATCTCATAAAGTATGATTACAGGCTGCTGAATGAAGATAAAGAAAATCACAAAACTGTGCTAACTGGGTCCGCTATAAATTTATATTATATAATTTCAACTGGGCCCTCATTGTGACAAGGCAATTCTTTTATGCCTCCCTAATCAATTCACTATCCTAACCACTACTGGAGCTTTTACAAATCTTTTCATCCCTCATCAAACCTCCCATGGCTTCCCCCTACCTCCATCTTCTCAGCTGAGAACCTTGCTTCGTGTTTCACTGAAAAAAGAAAATAATGAGTTCATTTACCAAGAGCAGCATCTCCTCCCCATATCACACCACTCTATTGCCTTCTGCAACTATTTCCCACCTTGACTTTTGTTTCACATGACTAAGTGCCCCTTCTCCTTGCCAAAACAAACCCCTCTACATGTGCAAGTGACTCCAGGCCAGCCTATTTTTCTCTATCATCTCCACTCTCTCTTTTATCTTTAATCTCTTCCTGTCTATTGACTACTTCCCCACTGTCAACAAACATGCCCACGTCTCCCCCGTGCCAGAAAAAACCCTTCCCTTTGTTTATCTGTGTCTATTAGCTGTTATCTCATTTTTCCTCCCTTTTACAGCTAAAGCTTGAAAAAGTCATCTCCAATAGATACCTCCATTTCCTTTTCTCTCACTCCTTTTTTTTTTTAAACCCTTACCTTCTGTCTTAATATCAATTCTAACACAGAAGATCAATAAGGGTTGGATGACTGGAATTGTGACTTGCCTGGGGTCACACAGTCAAGAAGTATCTGAGGCCATATTTGAACCTAGGTCTTGCCAACTCCAGGCTCTATCCATATTGCCTCTCTCATTCTCTTTTTTAACTCTGAAGACGAGCTTCCAACCTCATCACTCAAATGAAACTGCTCTCTCAAGAGTTACCAGTGATCTCTTGATGCCAAATTTAATTATCTTTTTTATGTATTCGTCCTTCTCAACTTCTCTATCAAGTTTAACATTGTCCATCACACTCTTCTTGGTATTTTCTTCTCTCTAGGTTTCTGTGACACTACTCTCTCCTGGTTCTTCTCCTACCTATTTATCCATTCCTTTTCAGTTCCCTTTGCTGAGTCTTTGCCCATTTCGTGCCTTTGAACCATAACTATCTCCCCAAACTCCATCCTGCAATCTTTTCTCTTCTCTTTCTATACTATTTCCCTTGACAATCTTATCACCCACATGGATTCATTTATCATCTTTACGCAGATGATTTTCTCATCTGCTTATCTGTTTCTAACCTCTCTTCCAGCCTCCATACTAATATGTCTAACTGCTTATTGAATATCTTGAACTAGATGTCCCTTAGACATCTTAAACTCAACATGTCCAAAACTAAGCTCATTATCTTTTCCCTGAAACCTTCCACCCGAATGCACTTCTCTATTATTGTTGAGGCTACCACCATCCTTCCAGTCACCCAGGTCCCAAAGCTAGATATCATCATCTTTCTCTCCCCTCTTGGATCCAATCTGTTGCCACTTTCGTCAACTTCACCTTCAAACCATCACTCATATTTGTTCCTCTCCTCTGACACTGCCAGCACCTGGTACAAGCCATCACTACCTCATGCCTGGACTATTGCTCTAGCCTGTTGGTTGCCCTCCCTGCCTCAACCTTCTCCCCATTCCAATCCATCCTCCACTTAGTTGTCAAACTGATCATCCCATTGCACAGATCTGAAAATATAAACACCACCAACCCATTTAAGAGACTTTGGTGACTCCCTATCACTTCCACAATCACATGGAAAATCCACCTTTGGACATTCAAAGATTTCATAACCTGGCTTCTTCCTACCCCCATAGTCTCATTATACCCTACCCACCTCCAAGGACTATATGACCCATTGGCGTCCTTGCTGGTTTCTTGTACAAGAAGTGCCATCTTCTGACTCTGGGTATTTTCACTGACTGTCTTCCTGTGATTGGAATATTTTTTGTCCTCTCCCTACTTCTTGGCTTCCTTTGCTTCTGTCAAGTCTCAGCTAAAGTTGCACCTTCCTCAAGAAGTTTTTTCCAATCCTCCTTAATACTAGCACCTTCCTTCTTCAATTTAGCTTTTGTATACATCATTTACATGTTATCTCTTCCATTAGATTGTGAGAATAGAGGCTGGCCTTTTTGGTTTGATTTGGTTTTGTTTAGGGTTTTTTGCCTTTCTTTGTATCTCAGCATTTTTCCCCTGGCCTGGCAAGAAGTAGATATTTAAGTAATGTTTGTTGACTTGACTGAAATAACTTGGAATCTAGTCAACTATATTATTGCAACATGGGGTCATGTTACATTTGGGTGAATAACAACCTGTGTTCTACTCAAGAAGTTCCCTAGATTTCGTGTTCCTGGATCTCCCCAGAAAGGCACGACTAAAACATGAGTGATTATAAAGAAAGCTGTAATCTCTTCCATTCCCTTGTAACATGTTTTCATGAAGGGAGAATCGTGAATGTTTTCAACTATAGATAAAGAAGGAAAAAGGGCAGAGATAAAGGAAATCTGAAAAGTCAGAATTCTATTCCAGCAGTATCCAGAGGAAAGGCTGCCACGATCTGAGAACAATGTCAGGCATATCCCTCTGGTGGAGAAGAACAATTCATCATGCTACCCAAGCTAGATGTGCATTTGCCTTAAGAACATCCATTTTCCTTGGCTTTGATTCCATATTTATCAAGCAAACTTCTGGTGTTGTGGCCTCCTGGGCAGAATGACAACCATAACTCCTCCCGCCACCCCCACAGCATCCTTTTTTTCATCGGCGAGTTTTTCCTGGAACCTCTGTTTCAAGGAAGAAACCATACCAAGCTATGCTTCATTCTCTACTCCTGTCTGCCTACCTCTCACCCCTCCTCCCATTTTTAATTTCCTTCTACCACTGGAATGTGAGCTCCTTAACTGTCTTTTCCTCATATTTGCATTCAGGGTGCTTGTAGCATGCTGCTTGGCACATAATGGCTGCTTAGTAAATGCTTATGTGGAACTTACAACCACCAACTAAGAGAGTCCAATGCATAAGACCAGTTTCTGTTCCCTTACATATTTTTCTCCCATTGGACAATAATAAGCTAGCGCTAAATAAATACCTCAGCAGTTGCTTAGGATAATCAATTCCCCAAAACTTGACCACTTCCAAATGATCTGATAAAATCAGGTTCCTGAATCTGGCAAGCTTTACAACATAAGATGCTTCCCACCACCTAGATACTCTCCCCTCCTACTATCCCTCCTTCTCTTTCTTTTTCTTTATCTCTATCGTTTATCTGTAACCCTGTCACAAATGGCAGTCAGTCAATGCACATTCGTGAAGAACCACTTATGTGCCAGGCACCACGCTAAACTTTGTGCCTACAAAAGATGGTCCCTGCCCTCAAGGAGCTCCCAGAAGGTAATGAGATGATGATGATTCTTAATAAGAAAAAACATAGCACACAGATAGAGAGCCTATTGCCACCTACACTGTGCCATCAACTGAGGGTTAAGAGTCTGGGATGGCAATACTCAAAATATTGCTTCCCCATTGCAGTCAGGTTTGGCATCTAGCTCTAAATCAAAGTTGGGGGGTTGGGGAGCATGCAGCAAAGTGGCTTGGTGGATAGAGAGCCAGACATGAAGACAGGAGGTTCTAGATTCAAAGCTGATTTCAGATACTTCCTTGCTATGTGACCTTGGGCAAGTCACTTAACCCCAACTGCCTAGTCCTTATTGCTCTTCTGCCTTGGAACTGATGCTTAGAATCAGTTTTAAGAAAGAAGGTAAGGGTTAAAAAATATCAAGGGTGGTGGGGCACAGTAAAGAGAAGCCAGCTCCAAAGAATGGGAATATTCTCCTTTTGACAGCTACAGGAACAATAAATAATTTTAGGGGGAGCATGTGTCTTTCTTCCTGCAATATAAAAAAGTCCACATGAAAGTAAGGCTCAGAGCAGTATATAAAACAGCTTCCCTTCACCCAGATACCACCCCCAAGGTCTTAAAACTTCTCCAAAGGATTTTCTTTACTTCATCTACTGGGATCCTTTCTTGCAGCAGTATCATACCAAGACATTTTCCTTGAAGGGCACCAAGGGCATCAATTTAAATGTTATGTGCACTTCCCCCTAAAAGGGCTGCATATGCAGTCAATAAAGATGCTTCCAAAATGAACAGGAGGCCTAAGGGTCTTCAAGAGAAGCTTCTTGGTACAGGAACAGTTGAATCATATCTGAATTGCTTCCTTCCCTGAAATGCTGTGAAGATTAGAGACCTTGGGTTATCTCTGCACCATACACTGCTGCTGCATTAAAAACCCAGGGCTGCTGGTGCTGGAGTCCTTGGTTTAAAACGATCAGAATCCCAGAATTTAGAACTGGAAGAGACTTCAGATGCCATCTAACTGAAGCTTTTCATTTTACAGAGGAAAATGAGGCTCAGAGAGGGCAGGTGGCTAGTCTAAGGTCACACAGGAAGTATGATCCAAGTTCAAATCTCAGCTTATAGGGCTGCAAATCCAGTGTTCTTTCCACTGCATCATGTTGCATGTTGCCCAACTTGTTTTCATATACCCAAGGATCTGTCTGTTCCCCCTCACATCCTACTTGCTTCTGACCTACTCTCCTTCTAGAAACTGTGTGAGAATGTTTTTGGCGAGCCTCGTGCAGTTTCAGAACATATGGTTGACCTAAGTAAAACTGGAATATTTTTTCCTTGCTAAAATGTTTGTTTTTCTTTTTTAAAATCTATCCACAAAGCCTTGGATCTTAGCTGAGAAATATATAGAAGTAGCAAACTTGTAGTACATCATGGGATAATCATAGATGTATATCGAGATGAAAAAAAAATTCAGAAGCCATTGAGTCCAATCATCTCTTTTTACAGATGAAGATGCTACAGTCCCTGGAGATTAAGTGTCTGGTTCAAGGTCACACAGATAACCTTGGCCTGAAACTTAGGTCCTCTGACCCTTAAATCCAATGCTCTTTCTCTAATTCCATGCTACTTCCTAACAGGGGAAAGAGCATAAGTCTAGGAATTAGGAGAGCCCAGAGGTTATTCCTCTGGCACCCCCAATAACTGCCCAGATGATCTTGAACAAGCCATAGGATTATCGATTTAGAGCTCAGAGACCTCCAAGTTCATCTAATTCTACGAGTTTTAACCTTTTTTTTTTAATCAAGAAGCCTTTTGCAGTCTTGTGAAGCCTATGGACCCTTTATTAGAACAGTGATTTTAAAAGTATATAATAAAATCCATAAAACTACAAATGAAACCAATTACATTGAAAAAAGTTAGCAAAATATTTAAAAAACAAGTTCACGGACCCCTGGGATGAGATCCAATAATCTAGTCCAAACTCCTCATTTTACAGGTGATGAAAAATAGACCCAGAAAGCTTAGGTGACTTGATTGATATGACATGGACCGAAAGCCGAGAGCCAGCCTTCAGACCCAGATCCTCGAATTCAAATCAGTATTCTACCATACCATTCTGTCTCCCAACTTGCTGATCTTTAGTTTCCTCATCTGTAAAATGGGGATAATTATGTTTTCTCTGCCTACCTTGGAGAACCATTATGAGACTCTAATGAGAAATGTAGATAAAGCATTTTAACAATTGTAAAGCACTCCATAAATACTTGGTATTATTATTATAAACTGCACTACAGGGCTATTCTATGATTTTATGGCACTTCTGCTTGAAACTGTAGAAAGGGGAATCCCTCTGGTGATTTTTATTTTTGAAACAGGAGGACTTAAGTTTGCCTTCTTGCCAGGAATCTGATTCCTGGCAGCAGCTGTTTATTCCATTTCAGCAGCTATACACATATGGCACCACCCAGCCTCCTGCAGAGCTGACAATATGCACTATTTAGTTTGATCACATCAAGGAAAATCTTCCCCCTCCGGCCTCTATCCAATATTTTTCCTACTCATCTACCTTGCCAAGTATCACACCTAGGAAATAAACACTTTCAACCAAAGCTCTGCAAAACTATGTATGTGTATGTGTGTGTGTGTGTGTGTGTGTATGTAATATATATATTATCACCTAGCAACCAGAAAGAGTCCATCAAATTCCCCCAACAAAAACAGCCTTCATTTCAGTAAATTCAAAACCCAGTTGCTGCTTTGTATAAAGTTTTGCTATGGCTAAAATAAACAGTAACATTAATATTTGTCCTTGGGCTGCCCTTTGGAGCAGTACTGATGTATCCAGCAATCGACAAATATTTCCGCTTTGCAATTTATTGACAGACCCGGCCCCATTGCGACAGGGCCCAGCTCTCTGCAGAGATATTGCGGACTGCATCGATGGCTCTGCAGCTACCTGCATTGGGACATTTCATGGCAGAGATGCAGGTCGCCATTGGGATCAAGATCCTAAGAAAAAGGAAAGGCTTACCCATTTCCAATTCTGTGAAGCAAGATATGCCACGCATTTAGAGTTCAGAACTATTTGTTCCACAGTGTTTGCAGTCTTATACATTATAAAATCAGAAATGAATTAGATGGCCCAGACAGTGTGGCCGAGACAAAACCCTAGGAAAAGGCAAGCAATTTCCAAGACAAAGGTAAGGCCCATGCAAATAGAGAAATGAATCCTGGATATAAACTTGGGGGACATTACCCAATTAAAGACTTTTGTAGGTTGCAGGTACCCCCAAAGGACTTTGCAAGGCCAAGAAAAGGTGAATGGAGAAAACAGGTGAAGGTCTGACACTTGGTGACAACTTGCTAGTCTCAGATCTGAGCCAAGGCCAAGGAGAGGAGAGAAAAGAACTCATTGAGAAGGCTAGACCTGACAATAAACATATCCTTGCAAATCATGATTGTCTAATTTAGTGCACCACCTGAAAGGCTTTGCATTTTAATTTATCTGTTTCTTTTTAATTGACCAGATTAATTATTTCCACCTTGCCACTTGGCAGGTAGGTCACTGTTCCTTTTCAAAGCATTAATGAACTAATTCAGTTTTTCTCCATGTAATTAAGACTGTGAGTTACAGATCACATTTTAAAATTGGTTTAGTGTACAGCTAACACACTTTTTATTAAACAAAATATACGACATCAAGTATTTCTCATTGCAGAAGGGTGTTAAATTTCTAGTTTATTTTCATTCAATAGAAAAAAATTCTTTCATTCTTTAATTTTTTTCTTTCTTATTCTTTCTCTTTGATTTTCTCTAGTATTTCTTCCTTTCTTTTTCTTTCTCTGTTCCCACCCCTTTCTGATTATTTTTTCTGATTGTTTTTTTCCTCTGGTGTTTTTTTTTTCTTTCTCTGATTTTTTCTCTCTCCAGGTTTTTTTTCCTTATTTCTTTTTTTGCTTTTTCTCTTTC
Organism: Gracilinanus agilis; assembly: GCF_016433145.1. NCBI lineage: Eukaryota > Metazoa > Chordata > Mammalia > Didelphimorphia > Didelphidae > Gracilinanus > Gracilinanus agilis. The sequence goes on from NC_058132.1 coordinate 243,384,927, forward strand.
TGATGCTTTCTTTGCTTTTCATTCTGTCTCTCTTTTTATGATTCATTCTCTCTCTCTCTCTCTCTCTCTCTCTCTCTGTCTCTCTCTTCCTCTCTCTCTCTCTTTCTTTCTCTCTCTTTCTTTCTCTCTGGTTTTTCTTCCAGATTCATTTTCTTCTTTCTCTCTTTTTAGAAATAAATCCAGCTTGAAGAAAGTTATAACATTCCAAATGTGTGTTTCCTTCTTAATGTGCTCAAGGTCTGCAGATTTAAAGGGCAGCTGATGGATTCATGTTCAAACATTCCAAGTGCCGCCAAAATTCTGACCAAGGTCTTTCGTGAACCATTTGAAAAGAAATAACTTTGAGTACACCATTAAGTTAGTTTAGTGAAATATATTGCTGTCTTCTGTTAGTTTTATTTCGAGGCCATTTAGAGGAAACTAGTGGAACATTAAGACTTGCTTCACTCAATCAACAGGGTAGCTGAACATAGTAGGGAAAGTTTGTGGTGTCTATAGCACTCTAGAGAGCAAACTTAAATTCTAGCTAATTCAAGCTGTCCCCTAAAACACAGACTCTTAGGAGGGGGTTGAATGGCTCAACATACTCTCCAGAGATGCTGATGGTTAGGATATGGATCTTAATTAGGCAAGGATCTAAATGGCACTTTTCACCTTTAAAATGCATCTGGTAGAGCCTGTTCAAAAAAGAAGATCTCTTGGTCAAATAGAATTGTCAGATTTGGCCCCGTTTTTATGTAGGCAGTTGGTAGCCCCACTTAACAGACAGCTATGTGGCGAAGAAGATGGAGTTCCAGGCCTGGAGTCAGGAAGAACTTGAGTTCAAATCTGGCCTCAGACACTTACTATCTATATGACCTTGGGCAAATCATTTCACTCCATTAGGCTTAATTCTCTTATCTGTAAAATGAGCTAGAGAAGGAGATGGAAAACCACTCCAATATCTTTGCTAAGAAAACCCTAAATCTAGTCACCAAGAGATGGACACAACCAAAACAACTCACCAACAAAGAAAAGTATCTCTTGCCACTCTTCCTGACAACTAAGCAGAAGTGATCTTTGTTGCAGGAAGGAAACTAGTAAATGACATTTAATAATAATAGAGTCATTTTATTTTTAAAATAATATAGAAGGGGCAGCTGGGTGGCTCAGTGGATTGAGAGTCGGGCACAGAGATGGGAGGTCCTGGGTTCGAATCAGACCTTAGACACTTCCTAGCTGTGTGGCCCTGGGCAAGTCACTTAACCCCCATTGCCTAGCCCGTGCTGTTCTTTTGCCTTGGAACCAGTACTCAGTATTGATTCTAAGACAGAAGGTAAGGGTTAAAAAAAAAAAAGGTATAGAATGCCAATCAGCAAGTCTAGATGAATGCAATGAGACTAGGAACAAAAGTTGAATGGCAGGAATTTCCCCAAATCTTCAATTTCTCAGTGGAAAGCTTCCCGCAACAGCTAATAACTAAGGGGCACTAATCTGCTCTGTGGCAAACTACTTAAGTATGTGATATAACTTTGTTCCTGATTTCTTTTTTAATGGAAGCTACATGTTGCAATCTCCTCCACAGTTGTAAAACGTTATGGTGTTCTCCTTTTGTCTACCGAGAGTTCAGGTGGTTAACTGCTGGATTTCACCTAAATAAAACATGTGACTGGAATAATGACAACCATGTGCTGGAGTCAAAGCTTGGTCTGCAGTTGCATTTTTAATAAACACGCGTGCACTCGGGCTCCCCGCCCCCGCCCCCCAATCACCCAGAGCCTTATAGTATAGCTCTCCGGCTTGTTTTATTGTGGGGCAGACACCGTGTGGATGGCAAAAAGCATGCAAGACGTGAAAGCAATCAGCTAAAGGAAAGCCTGTTCTCTGGCTCGGAGGGACCTTCACACAGACCCTGCATGATTTGAGGTATCCTTCCGAGCTCCCAAGTAAATGGCCTATTTAGTTCCCCCTCGTGCCACGGGCGTTTCTGGGGAGGAGGATGGTCAGAACAACCATTGGAAACTTCAAGTAATTGAAAGCCCCTCATAAACTGATGGAGCCCCTCTGGGCTGGCTGCCCTCAGATTGCGGTGAGCTGCGCAAGGTAGTCATAAGAGGTAAAACTGCCCAGTGAAAGGCGCCCGTGAACTTCATGGAGGTCACCACCCCTGGTAGCCGGCGGCGACGGAGCGATGCCAGAGAATCTGGGAGGCTAACAGTGACTCTGTCCCAGGGTCTCCCCCACTCCGAACGGGCAGCCAGGAAGCTAGATCACATCTGCCACGGGGAAATCTTCGCCGCTAATAAAAGTTTTCTGCTTCCCGCCTTTCCAGAGGCAGCTCGCACCAGCCAGCCAGCCACAGTACTAATGAAACTTGGGCTCTGGAAGAGCAGATGCTTGGCAGGGTTGCTGTTAATGGTCTGGCATGGGGGCTTCCCCTCTCCCTTCTCCTCCTTCCCACCAGTCACGGCCACACCTTCCTCTTTAGCTTCTTTTCATTTTCAAGGATCGTTTTATTCACTGGACTGCAAAAGCTCACTCCCACTCAGTGTCTGGATCCAGATGACTGGGGGCTGGAAGATGGGATGGGAAGGGGTAAGAAGGAGGTTATGACAGAATTACAGCTTTTTAAGAGATTATTAACTTCCTCACCTCCCTCCATGTGTGTTTAACACACTCCCCCTTTCCCCGCCCTAAACTCTTACCTTCTGTCTTAGAATCAATACCGTGTATTGGTTCCAAAGTAGAAGAGCAGGTAAGGGCTAGGCAATGGGGATTAAGTGACTTGCCCAGGGTCACACAGGTAGGAAGTGTCTGAGGCCATATTTGAACCCAGGACCTCCCGTCTCTGGGCCTGGCTTTCTATCCACTGAGCTACCTAGCTGTCCCCTGTTTCACCCTTTTAAATAGTATGAGATTCTTTCAGATGAGTCAAGTCTTTCTTTCTGAGAGGGTTGTCTCCAAAATTGAATATGTACATCGAAACTGACTTTCATCTCCAATAAAAACACAAAGATCATCTCCGTTCAGCCTCATGAACTGCATGCTGCCAAGTGGTCTGTTTGTAAATCTGCTCCAGGCATTACCTGGCATTGGCAGATGGGCACGTGGAGCTGTCCATGGTGAGGACCCTATTAGGACCAAGAGACTCTGCTGCCCAGCACAGCATCGATGCCACTATTCACTAAATGCGAAATGAAATGAGCCTTGCAAATAGACTCAGAAAGCAATGCCAGTCCACCTCAATTCCAACTAGTCTGCCCACTCTTCATTAGCCTTTCCTGATAGCTAAGAGACTCGGCTTTCTTAAAAGAGTGTGGCACCACTGGGGAGAATAGAGGTTTCCACTTGCACTAAAAATTAATCCACATGCACAGACTAGTTTGGGGTCTGGCAAGTTTGTCTTTGTATCTGCTCTCACTCAGGTCTCTGCCCATGAATATGTGCTAAATATATGAATCCTGAGTAACCGTCACTCAAGGTCCATATCCTGTCTTAGGAACCCACTAATCCTTCAAGCCTCCCCTCTGGGGGCTTCTTGAGTAGCAGACATGGCTAAGTAGATTTCTAGTTGAACCAGAAAACTAACCAGGGTAAGTCTGAACACTTTTTCTTTCTTAAGGTATTTCCCTTTCTTGTTCTTTTTTTTTTTTTTTAGATTAACTCTTCAATTTGCCTTCCTCCCACCTCCCAATTCCCCCAATGGAGAAATAGAAAAAGAACAAAATTCTTGTAACCATTATTTATTGATAGTTATTGATAATGAGACACCTGGGTTCTAGTCTTATCTCTGTTACCAATTAGCTGGGTCACTTAAATAAGTCACTTTAGGTACAATTAGGTAGCATAGTGAATAGAGTCTAGAGTCAGGAAGACCTGAGTTCAAATTTTACCTCAGGCACCTCCTATTTGTGTGACCTTGGGCAAGTCACTTAACCCCATTTGCCTAGTCCTTGCCTTTCTATCTTAGTTGTTACTTAGACAGAAAGTAAGTGTTAACAAAAAATGAAAAACAAAAGCAAAAAACAAGGAAATCCCTTTACTTCTCTGGGCCCAAGTTTCTTTATCCATAAAACAAGAGGGTTGGAATATATGACACTGAAGGTCCCTTCCAACTCTAATCATTAGACCTTATGATTCAAACAAAATGGTCAGTGATGATCTGTTTTGTTTTTTCAAAAAGCAAAATGAGTTCCATGCCCATTTAGGCTGAAGTGTTCTATACCCACTCCTGCTTAAAGTGAGAGAAAATAATGAAAGGAAAAAGTAAAATAAGCATGACACAGTAGGTATATGGTATGGACAATGGAGTTTTGATTAATTTTTTTCATAATGTGTCTTTCTTACCAAATTCCAAATTAAAAAAATAAATTTAAATATATATATGTATATATATATATTATAGTTTGGAATTCTCACAAGGTCAAGGTACAATAGGGCAACAAATGCTTTGTGCTTGTGTTATTGAAGTAATCCTTGTTAAAGACCCATTTCTAAAATCCAAGCAATATGCAGGGATAGTACATAGTACTGCATAGTACAGTGTCATTAAGTTCTAGAATTAGAGAGTAAGGGGGTTCAAATCCGGCTTTGATACTTATTAGATGTATGACTATGGGTAAGTCAGTATCAGTTGTCTTATCTTTTAAATGAGGATAATAATGTCTATAATTATAATGCCCTTAAAGTATTCCATTGTTATGAGGCTCACACATGTGTGTAGAGTACTTTGAAAACCTTTAATTATTATACAAATGTCAGTTGCCATCATCCAACAGACCAGATACTTTTCAGGGAGATTTAATGCCTTTCTGTGACTCTTGGGGAAAAAATCCTTGGGTGCTTGTCCCATGGAACAAGGAGCAATGGTACCAAGTTGCTTCCCATTTCCCTGTGGATGTTACATGAGAATTTTATTAGAATGATCTGTGTAGAAAATGTTCTAGATCCCATCGATTAAAGATACTTGTGGCTAAGTAATACAGTGAAAAGAGTGCCAGCCCAGGAAGACCTAAGTTCAAATATTCAGATCTTTACTAAATGTGTGACTAGGCAAGTCACTTAACCCTGTTTGCCGCAATATCTGTAAGATGAGCTGAAGAAAGAAATGCAAAACCAGTCCATTATCTTTGCCAAGAAAATCCCAAATAAGTTCACAAAGAGTGGGACATGACTGAAATGATTGAACAACAAAAAAGATTATATCCAAGAATATGCTTTATCTTCTCAAGGATTTCAGAGATCATCTAACTTAGAGGTATCAGAAACACAACCTATGAGCCCACAACACTCTCAGTTGTCCTTGATTTGGATTAAAATGTAATTTGGAGGGGCCGCTGGGTAGCTCAGTGGATTGAGAGCCAGGCCTAGAGACAGGAGGTCCTAGGTTCAAATCTGGCCTCAAACACTTCCCAGCTGTGTGACCCTGGGCAAGTCACTTGACCCCCATTGCCTACCCTTACCACTCTTCCACCTATAAGTCAATACACAGAAGTTAAGGGTTTAAAAAATTAAAAAAAAATCTAAAAAAAATGTAATTTGGAAATATTTAACAAAAAATAAGCAAAAATTCGATAAAATATTAAAATATTATTTTAGAACTAAATCAATATGAGTCCTATAGAGATCCTTAAGTATGGGTTAGTGGCCCCCATTCAAGTTTGATGTCACTTATCTAGCTAACAGCAACCACTGTTTTAATCAGTGACAATCAGATTATGTATTCACCTACACGGCCTGATTTGAGTGGTACCAGGAAGGTATACCAGACCTCTTCTCTCCTAAACTTTCACAGTGCCTAAAATTCTGCTGTTAGCCATTCATTCCTTTAGATTAGCATCTTCCTCATTTTGAGAAATGTAAATATTCCTGAGAGAAGTTAATTTGATTTACGTAAACTTTTATCAGCAACTAATTCCTTAATGTGAAATATGTAGTTTATTCATTTTATTCACTCTATGACAAGAGGGACTAGGAGAAGATACACACCAATTGTATTTATGTGGGATGTTGTAGGAAGAAATAAGGAGAAATTGCAAAAAGGAGAAGAAAAATCATTTTTAAAATGCAGAATTCCCACTCCCCAGAGCCAGTCTTGATTAACAATCAGCTTTTCTCATTAGGACTTTGGAGTGGTAACTGTAGCATAATCAAAGCCAGAGGACTTTAGTTCAAATCTTGGCTTGGCCACTTATTATCCATGACTTGAAAAGTAACAGCTTCTTGGATATAAAATGAAAGGGTTGGACTAAGATCTCAAAAGTCTCTTCTAACATTAAATCCTATGATTTTCTTTGGCCCTGGCTTTCTGCTGGAAGCCAAAGTTGGATGGTATTGGGCATCAGTCCAACAAATGTTCTTTATATGGGCCAACAACTCAGCTCAGAACTCACCTTTAAAGATCTAATCTGATCAAAAACCATCTGGAAACATGACTCAAATGTTTGCATCTGACACCCAAAGGCAAGTTCTGCCTTACTCTGTCTTTCACCAGAGATTCTAGTGTCAAGGGGAAAATTCAGCTAATCATCCAGATGTTTCAAAATATCTTAATACTTGGTATCATGTAATAAATCCAAAAGCAAGGTGTCATTTTTCTCCTTTCCCCTGGCTATTTTGTCACTGTCAAAGCACAACCTCTGATACCTGATGAAGCAAAACTGAAACTCCCAGGGTAAAGAATGAGAACTTGGGTCCCTGGAAATGTGGGACCAAATTGTAGGGTTATATGCAGATTTATTTATATCAGAATTTAACATGAGCAACATTTTGAGGGGAAACTAAAATTAATTTATGACTCATTGAATCTTTACCCATAATACCTTCTTAACTCAGGACCATATGCAAACTGAAAGTGTCTCAACTCAGTCATTACAAAACTTACAGAGAAATCTATATAGGAGTTGACCGTACAGATATGGTACACTTTGGCCTCTCACCTTTTTGAAATACAACACATGTAATAGAATTACAGTATCTCAGAATCTAGAAATGGAAGGGATCTTAAAGGTCAACATATCTAACAATTAGTCATATAGCCTTTGCTTGAAGATAATTATGGGATAGTAGAAAGAGGACTGAGAGAGGAAGGAAAGAAAGGAGGAAGAAAAAAGGGAAGGAGAAAAGAAGGAAGGAGGAAAGAAAGAAAGAAGGAAGGGAGGGAGGAAGGAAGGCAGGAAGGGAATTTAGCACTTATGTGTTCAGTCATCATCTGTGTAGATGATTCCCAGATCTATATATTCAGTCTTCCTCTATCTCCTGAACTAGTTATACATCACCAATTGTAAGAGAGCTGGGGATTAAAACTTGGGAAGGATACTTTCTTCAAGAATGACAAGCTCCAATGAAATCTTAAAAATAGAGAAATGTATTAAGTTGAATGCAAGTTGAATGACTGGGAGGTGGGTGCAGGGAAGACACTACCTCTTAGAGGAGATGGGGGTTTGGATTCTTATACCCTTCTGACAACAGGGGCTACATGACCAGAGATGAGTTAATGGGGTGATGGTACTACACTACCAGAGACAGGGTGATGTGTTGTGCTTCAAAGACAGAAGGGATGACCTGTGCAGTTCAGGGACTGATTAGATGTCTTGAATACAAATGGGTGCTTATCAAAATAGAACTGGGAGGTGCCTATCTGTTTTCATCAAGAAGCTAGGGGAGAAGCCAAACCCAGTGTTTCTCTCAGCTCAAAGTCACCTTCCTTTAGCACTGCAGGAATACAAGGGGGAAAGGCCTGGGGGATATCTCTAGGGTTTGGGGTGTCCAGGGAAAAACCCTGAATCCCGTGCTACAACTACCTCTTAGACATTTAGAACTAGAAGGCCTATAGGTGTTTCAAGCACTATGTGTCTAAAACAGAATTTATTAATCTCTCCAAATAACTTTTTCCTCTTCCAAATTTCCCTTTTAGTAAAGTAAACCATCCTCTTGGTTCTCCAACCTTGTAATCTGTGTGTCATCCTCTACTCTTCCCTCTCATTCACCCTACCTATGCAATCTGCCACCAAATCTTGTCGTTGCTCTCTTTACAATGTCTCAGGTATAGATCACCTTTTCTCTATTCACTTAGTACCTGGTATAGGCTCTCATCATCTTTCACAAGACTCTTACAACAGATCTTAACCAATCTTCTCTCAAGTCTTGCCTCAATCTAATCTATCCTCCACTCACCTGCTACAGTTATTTTTCTAACATGTCGATCCACCCATATCATGCCTTGCCCCCACTCATTAAGCTTTACTGACTTCCTATTGCCTCTAAAATAAAAAAAATAAATTCTTATTTTTGACATTTAAAGCTCTTCATAATGTTTACCCTTCTTACCTTTATGGTCTTATACTTCATACCATACCCTCTATGAACCAGCTTATACTGGCCTACTTGCTTTTTCTCCTTCTCCAGTCTTCACACCTTTGTGCCAGCTGTACCACATACTTGGAATGTTTTTCCAACTCACTGAGTTCTTTTGGTTTCCCTGACTTCATTCAAGATTCAGCTGAAAACCCACTTTCAGCAGGTAGCTTTCCCTGGCTTCCTCAACTTCTCATGCCTTCCCCTGTCAGATTACCTTCCATCTCTTCTGTATATGTCTTGGTCATACCTAGGTATTTATATGTTGGCTCCCCCATTAAAATATAAGCTTCCTGAAACTGCCTCTGGCTTTCTTTGCAGTCCCAGCACTTAACACAGTTCTTGGCTTATAGTAGGCACTAAACAAATGTTTATTAACTGGCTGATGGAATTACATTCTGTCTTCTTTCTGCTATATTTAGTCAGTCATCCAATAAGCATTTGTTAACGGCTAACTATGCACTCTAAGCTATTCCTTGCTAGAGCTGGGCTTAGGAAGCCTTATTCCACAGACACAGAATTACAGTGAAGACCCCAAACACCATCTCTGCCTAGAGAGATTCTGTTCATATCATCAATAAGATTGCGAGCCTCAAGAAGGAAAACAAGACTGATTCTTTTGAGCTGGGGAGTGGAAAGCATGCTTTAAAATGAGAAAATTAGAAAAATCATCGGTCAAACAGTTGTTCCTCCTGAGCTTAGGCAAAGTTTTCATCCCTTCTAAGGAGTCTAAGGAAGAAGATTATAATGACTGCTACTCAAAGTTCTTTGGGTCAGAGATGCATTTGAGAAAACCAAACAATTAGTTGCTTTATTAATAAATGTTGTCCTTGAAATCGGTGGCTCTACATATGTAAAGTAAATAAATGTTAGAGTTTCCTCAAGCCCCCACTATGCTATTATAGTAGCTTCCTAAATTCTTAAAAGGAGAAAACATGGTATAGAAGAGAGAACTCTTTGGAATTCTGGATTTGAATCCTTACTGTCTTATGAGGTCTTGAGAAGGTCACTTATCTTCTAGGCTTCATCTTTGTCATTTGTCAACTGAGTGTGTTGGAGCAGATGACCTCTAAGGTCCTTTCCAACTCTAAATCTATGATATTATGACATTAATATCTTCTAAAGGGGCAGGAAGGTGGCTCAATGAATAGAGAGCTAAGCTTAGAAATGGGAAGTTCTGGGTTCAAATATGGTCTCACATACTTCCTAACTGAGATCCTACGCAAATGAAATCATTTAACCCCAAATGCCTAGCCTTTACCACTCTTCTGCCTTGGAACCAATACTTACCATCAATTCAAAGACAAAAGGTAAGGGTTTAAAAATAAAAAAAAAATCTTCCAAAAAGTGTTGTGTGCAGATGCAAAGCATGGAATCCCTGCAAAGGTACAGGGATAGCCTCACCCAGAATTCCAGGGGACCCCCCTGGAGAACTTTGGGTGAGGGGCAGTTGAGAAGGGTTGAGGACAGTTAATTTGTGGGAGTGGATGTGAGCAGACCCTCTGCTTGCTTCTCCTGACTTGGGGTTTCTCCTGAGGTGGCCATTGTAGCTTAAGCCAGTGTTTTCTACTCATAGGGTTAGCCTATTTGTTATTACTATTCTTCATTAATATAATTATATAATTACTTAGTAATTAGAGAGTAAGATATTTATCAATAGCAAGAGAACCAGTTTTAGTTAAGTGCTTCATCCCCTCCAGTGAGGAGGGGGGAACGGGGCATCAATTTAATAGTTCAGAGTCACCTTTCCTTTATCCTAAAACCTTCTTTAACTTCTCTAATTTTCCTTCTTAATTCCTAATATAACTTTTTACCTTCAAATCTGTGCCTGATATTTATTTGGGAAGATACTTACAATTCAGTCTGTACATTTAGTTTGAATCCTGTTGGTTGCTAGTTTAAGAAGATCTCCTCTGTCCTCAACTGTTAGATAACAAATTTCTATATACTCATCATACTAACCTGTGAGGAATATAAATTTAAGAAAAGGAACATCAATTGGGGTTTCAGCCATAACTGAAACTTACCAGAGGAATCTTATTCCTGTCTTCATTACCAACTGAAGCAGAAGCAGTTAGAGGGGGAGGGGTTTGAGAGCCAGGAGTGTCTAGCCCCCTCCTTTCCTCACTGAAGCCTGTCAATCTCTGGCTCTTGACTTAAAGCTCTGGTTGGCCCTGACACATTTATCTGCTTCTCCAAACTATCTGTTATTATCATCATAACAAAAGCTAGGTTTTAATTAATCAGATTAATGGTTTGAACCCTTTCTTACTGGTGTAATTCTACCATATACCAGTCTGCATTGATCAGAACAGGAACTTTCAATAACTAAGGAAGTCAAGGAAAATCACTCATACTGACCTTACCACAAAAGGCTAGATTTCTTTAGTAGCAGCAGTGTAATCATAGGAAAAGTAGCAGTTTTGAATGGAATGAAATCAGAAATCCCAGGAAAGCATAAAACTTTCCAAAGGAAAATGTATCATATTGTTGCAGTTGAAGAGTGTTTCTTTGCAAAGAGAAGAAAAATTCAGAAAAAATCATCTAACTGTAATAAGGAATAAATCAAGGTAGAAAGGTGAACATTTTAGAAAAGTATACTGGAAAATGCAAGCTTGAGTTGAACATTCTAAGGGCTTTTGAAATGTGGCTGAAAGGTCACAGGGCTTTTGAACTCTGGGACAGTTAAGAGTTTTTGCCACTGGTGGAGGAGCGTGTGCCCTGATCTCACTGGAGAAACCCCACTTGTGCTGCATTTTGAGGAACTACAAATAGGTCTGGATCAGTAGCTTTGAAGGGTGGACCTCCAGTCCTGTGACAGCCTATTGGAATGACCCAGTGGAGTTTGTGGACTGTACCAACACCCTGGACCCTGGGACAGCTGAGAACATTGTTGGAGCAAGCAGTGAGATCCCCTGTCAAGCTTGCATTTGGCCTAGTATAGTGTAGTGTAAGTTTTATCTCCCCTGCCCTGATTTCCTGGACCACCTAAATCCCTGTTTCTTCCCTCCTAAAGCTGTTAAGAATAGTTTGCCCCATTTCCCATTTGCCCCACCTTATTTTATTATTAAAATCCTTTAATGTTACTTCCTACTGTCTCAATATAACCCCAAAGGACTCACAAAAAGTTAGTTTCCCTGGATAAGTTAAGTGTTTAACTGTCACACCAAGTATTCCTGTCTTCCCCCATTCCCCTATTTCAGTCAGATTATATAAATGCCAAACACTTAACATTTTTCTCCAAATTTGATTAAGTCCTGGTAACTCCTGGAATTTACTTAGCTAAACAGACCTCACTACTGCATTGAGAAGCAAAAGGAAAATCATCCAAAGAATAGCAAGGACTAGCATGCTAATTTCAAAAAGCAAGGAAAAAGAACTATTAAAATTTCTTCCAAAATGAAGTTTCCTATGTGCTTGGTCATACCAACATGTAAACACATGAATACTTATGTCCAAATTCCTTGGAAGTCAGAAGGACCAATCCATGGTAATAGCTAAGGCAAGGAGGAGCAGGGACGTACTAAAGTTCTAGGCATTCAAGATCCAAAATTCTCAGGAGTAGGCCATGAGAATTAAGATCTAGACTAGAAGACTAAAGAAGAGTCTTCAGGTCTCAAACAAGACTCAAGATGTTACCACAATGAGGAAGATTGAGCCTATTATGCTGTTTTTGTCTACTAGCATCAGGAAGCCTCAGCATAAAGGGAACTTGATGCCCTTGTCAGACATACTGGTAGTAGCTTCACCATAATGGAGAATTTTAGAAAATGAACATGGAAGTACTCTAACTGTATGCAGTGGCTAAAAGAGGGGTGGGGGAGAATGAGAAAGAGAAGAAGGATAGAAAGAGAATGAGAAAGACAAAGAGAGAGAATGTGAGAGAAAGGAAGGAGAAAGTGAGAGAAAGAACAAAAGAAAAAGAAAATGAGAGAATGAGAAAATGCAAAATAGAGAGACAGACAGACAGAGAGAGACAGAGAAAGGCAGATAGACAAACAGAGACAGAGACAGAGACAGAGAAATAAGAATTTACTATGTGCCAAATAGGCGGCTAGATGGCACAGATAGAGAGCTTGGCCTGGAGCCAAGAAAACTCAGCTTCCTGAGTTCAAATTTGACCTCAGACACTAACTGTATGCTCCTGAGCAAGTCACTTAACCCTGTTTCCCTCAGTTTTCACAACTGTGATTTCTCATCAAATGAACTAGAGAAGGAAATGGCAAGTCACTCCAGTATCTTTGCCAAGAAAACCCCAAATGGGGTCACAAAGAGTTGGTGATGACCGAAATAACTGAACAACAACAAAATGTTCCGAGTGCTGCACTTGAGAGCTATGGATGCAAATGCAAGCAAGGTGTTCAGTACCTGACCCCAAGGAGATTATTCAAATGGGGAAGATAACACATAAAGAGGAGCTGGAATGGGGACCAGGAGTGCTCCAGCTAGCATGGTTGTTGAACTGGTGGGCAGCAAGTGAAAGAACAAAATATCTTGCTTAGTCCTGCTGAGGAATTGGGGTTGTGGGGGGAAGCAGGGGACAAGGAAAGAAAGCTTTCATTGGCTTCTTCTGATAACTAAGTCTCCTTCCCACTCACCCTGGCCTCTTTCCTCATCCTTTCCCATTCTTGGTTAAATGTAGTGAAAAGAACTTCGGAGTAAATGTTAGGGGTCCAGACTCTACCATGAATTTGTAGTGTAACCATAGGAAAAGCACTTTCCTTCTCTAGGACTCAGTTTCAACATCTGAAAAATAAAGGTATTGAATGACATGACCTGTAAGACCCTTTCCATCTATATTATAACTGGAAATATATATATATATATATACACACATATATGTGTGTTCATATATATGTATATATATTTGTATATAAATATATGTATATAAATATAAATAATGGAGATATATTCTATGACTGTCATTTTTCCCTCTTCATTTGCCTCATGGGCCTTCAGCCCTACCATGCCAAATTAGAACTAAGGGCATAAGCTAATTTGACATTACAATTAGGATCTATCTTGTGTCTTTTGACAACTCCGGATTTCTGGTTTTTATGGAAAAAGCTAGAAAAAATTCTTCTAGAACCCCTTGATTGTCCAGTACAAACTGACTGGGATATAAATGTATATATTTATGCAGTAAAACCTCATTTACATGAACTTGGGCATATGCAATTGGCAATTAAAAAATAAAGGCAGAAAAATGTGTAAAGTAAAAAACTGAATTATGCACTAAATCCATATCATTTTCCCAAGTGGTAAAAACTCTTGCAGAAATTTGCCCGATCATGCTCATTCTTGTTTTGAGGAGCATTAGTGTGAGACAATACACTATTTGGTGCCAAACATTAGCTCCTGCATCAGTCTTCGGAATTCTCACTTGTACCAAGTCTTGTCCTCGTCAGAGCAGTGCTTCTCTTTTTTTTCATTAACGCTATTTAGTTATTAATAATGGCCCCAAAGTACAAGAGTAGTGATGCTGGTAACTCTAATAAGCCTAAGGGAACTCTTAAAGTCCCTAGCTGTGTTTGTATAAAAATATTTCTTAAATAATAGGATTCTCTATCATACACAATTTTCAACTTACCCAAAGGGTCTTGGAAAGTTTGATCATGTAAAAAGAGTTCCTGCTGTACATAGATATATACATATGTATTTGTACGTATGTATGTCAAAATGGACACCATATATATGGGCATAGACACAATCACACAGCCTAGGCAGGCATGGATGGGCTGTAATCTATATCTTTGGAGGGAATACCCATATCCATGAGATCATAGATCTATTTGAATACTTGAGTGAAATGGGTTGGCATATACAGACTGAATGCTAAATGAATTGAGAGGAGTGGTGTTTAGAGTACATTTGGAGGGAAGGATTCATGGAGAAGGGACTTATCGTAGTATTTGTAGGATTTAGAGATGGAAAGATATTGGATATCATTTCTGAGGTCCCAATCCCTTCGTTTATAGATGAGGAAACAGAGTCCTAAAGAACTGAAGAGTCTTGCCTTCAATCATATGGATAGAGTGGCAGAGAAGTGTTCTAAGTCAAATGGTCTGGCTCCCAATTCAGACCCATTTCTACTACACAAAGATGATTTAGGCTTTGAAGGATGAGTGAGATTTGAATAACAAGTGGGAATAGAAACGTTCTAGATGAGCAATAGATGAAAGGTCACAAGAGTAGGAAGGACCCGGTGCCTCCCTTGGAGAGTCTTTCTGACCTTCCTGCCTGAAGGGATGTCTGGATTGAGAAGCACCCAAGATTGAGTCATTCCCAATCAGTGCCAGCACTGGTTCCCAAACTTTTAAAATATGAAGACCTCCTTTTAACAAACATCAAATGAATTCCACTCACCCCTACATGATAGTGATTGCACTAGTAATATCTGTTGTTTGAGAAGGTACATGATTATAAAAATAATAATAGCAATTGCTAATGTTTATGTAGCACTTTCAGATTTGAAAAATACTTTACATGTCATTTTTTTCTATCCTTACAATAAATCTGGGAGGTAAATGCTGTTATTATCCCCATTTTAAAAGATGAGGAAATAGCTCAAAGTGGTTTTACATGACTTGGCCCAGGACATTCAGCTAGTAAGAGCCTGAAGTAGGCTCTGAATTTAGGTCTGCCTGATCATAGATTCAACAACCACCTAGCTACATCAAAATTTGAGCTTGGATGAGCTTAAGACTTGTTTATTGAATTGAATTAATGAACTAGGTCACACAGCTGAGTTCTAAAATAGTCTTGGACCAGAGATAGTTTCACCATGCTGCAAAATTTGCCAGGGACTTGTTTCTATTTCCTAGTGGTGCCTTCTCACCCTCCACAAATCCAATCCTCATTCTTGCCCTCAGGTAACTGGCAGAAGGATATACACATCTGTGCAGAATTATAAGGCCACTGAGTCCCCTCATATACCTAGAAATCCCCAGCCAAAGACAAGAGAACAGAAGTGGAGCCATGGGCACAAAGAAACTTCACTAAGCCATTCTGTGAACATTTGAGGGGAAACCATCTGAATGAGAGAAAGGTTGCATTCTGGAATATTTTTAGGAGAAGTGATGTTATTGACATTTCAGCACACCCAAGGGCTCTCAGACTGCAGCCCTGACAGTCCTGCCCTTATTAGCTAATAACTAAAGCTCATCCATAACAAATGCCAACATTCGATATCTGGCATAGAAACATCAAATATACTCCCAAAGCTTAGAAACCATCTACACCGGGGGAAATTATTACCCTCCTGCTTCCTCTGGTAAACCTTTAAACAAGTTCTTTCTTCAAGGTAATCCATATGTAAGCTTCCACCCACTCCAAGGTGAATGATCATAAATTCTGACTTAGAGGAATGCAACATAATAATTGAGTTTTTACTATATGTATCCTATCTCTCCAGTAGGGCTGGGTACACAGTATGGCATTTCCAGTCACCACCCCTATCTTAACCCCATCATGGAGAGGGCAACTGTATAAGGGCTTAGTTAGGAGGGGTTAGTCAATAAGCATGTATTTCAAGATAGAAGGAGCTAGAGAGATAGCTATGGGAGCCCACTTAGTGGTTGCCTTAACTTTGAGTAACTGGAGCCAACAGCTTCTGCCATTTGCATTATATTCTAAACCCACAATCTTTTGTCCTGGATGTCTGGCATTTCTAGTCTTTTTTTTTAAAACCCATACCTTCTGTCTTAGAATCAATACTGTATTCCAAGTTCCAAGGCAGGAGAGTGGTAAGGGCTAAGCAATGGGGAGTGGGGGGTGGGGGGAGAAGGTGACTTGCTCAGGGTCACACAACTAGGAAGTGTCTGAGGCCAGATTTGAACCTAGGACCTTCCATCTCTAGGTCTGGCTCTCAATCCACTGAGACACCCAGCTGCCCCCTTGCTACCTTTGTTCTTAAGTAGAAGTGCCTATATTCACTATTTCAAAGCAATATAAGAGCTCAACTCTCCTCTACCCATAATTTCCCAGTGTCTCTTCTCTTTCCTTCCCATAAGCCAGAGATGCTAAACAGAAAATAAAGATTTCAGCAAAAAGTCTAAGTTTTCACACTAGTATTATGACCAGATGGGGTAATATTTCTTTCAGCATTTAACTGTAACTTATGAGGATGCCCAAAACTAAATATGAATTTACCTCCTCAGTGGAATGTTGAGCTTCCTCCCTTAGACAAAGGCTTTAGAGGAATAACTAGGATGAAGTAAATGGGGTTTTGCCCAGAAGCACAAAAATTTAGAGGTTGAACAAAATTTAAATAATGATTTTTTTAAGGCTGTGAATTTTTTTAAAATTGACTACATTTACATTTTGATAGCATTTCCACTTCTTCAACAGAATTGAAACCATAAAGCTTACCATCTAGTTAGCAAGGATATTTACTTAAGCTAAGAAGCAACCAGATGGTATGCTTCCTTTCCTAGATGGCCATATACAAGGTACGATCTTAACCAGTCTCACCTTGCCCTGTTTTCCTATACAATGGCTTCTTCAGCAATGGTCATGTGCTGGGAACTGAGACTCTTCCAACAGAGCTCAATATCCTGGAGAGGGGGAGTGGAGGTCTCTCTGCCTCCACAAAGGAGTGGTATCCTGGGATCTCTCCTCCCTCCAGGGAGTTTTCTAAGTTCTCTTCAATTCATTCATAAATTTTTTTCAAGGCAATAATTTTTGTTATTATAATATTTTTTCCAGATTACCTATCAATATAATTTTTAAATATTTGTTTCTTGATAGTCTACAATTTGTGTTCTCTCTCATTCTCCCACCCCTTCCCAAGAAGGCAAGTAATAAATAAGATATAGTCTGTACCTATAGTAGCATATCATAAATATTTCCCTGTTTGCCATGTTGTGAAAGAAGACACAGATTGCTTACTCTAGAGAAAAATTCATGGAGGAAATAAAGTGAAGAATGTTATGCTTCGATTTGCATTCAGATTCCATCTGTACCTTCTTTGGTGGTGGATGGTCTTTTTTTGGCATGAGTTTCTTGGAGTTCTCCTGGATCCTTGCCTTGTTGCTAATAATTAAGGTCACAAAAAACCTGGAAAGACTTACATGAAGTGATGCAAAGTAAAGTGAGAAGAACAAGAAGAACACTGTGCATAGTAACAACGATAATGTATGATGACCAATATTCAATAAACATTTATTAAATACATACTGTATGCTAAGCACTGAAAATACAAACATAAGCAAAAAGACAAACCATACCCTGAAGGATCTTACAATCTAGTGGAGGAAGACAACATACAAAAAGAAGCTGTAAAAGGAAGAATGGTTTGGTACTCATGGAAGGGTGGGTGGGCAGGCAGCATGATGGAGAAGTCCAAAGGATGGAGGTGAAAGGGAAAAATGAAATAGGGATTCTCCCTTCCTGCTATGTGGCAAAGTGGCTAAGATAGACCTAACCTCAAATTCCACTTCAAACACTTCCTAGTTGTGTGATTCTAGGAAAGTCACTTAATCTCTCAGATATACATGAAATATATAAAGTGATTTGCAAACCTTAAAGTGCTATATAGATGTTGGGTCTTATTAATGAAATGTCTTAATTACTTCCAGTATTATTTTTAAATTATCAAGATGATCTGAGGGCACTTGGAGTGCTGCTTGGCCCAGACATCAAAAATTTCTAGTTAGAGCTCAAAAGGGTCTGAGCGTAGATTTCCACAGCCTCATGTCATCACCATCCTTACTTAATACTAATGTCATTAATGGATTCCAACATTTAAATTCAGTAGTTTCAGGAACAACTTGGAGTGGCCTTCAATAAGTTTATGTGGGAGAGAAGACATGTTGGTTCAGTACTAGCTGGTTCTTATTTTACATTTTTCCCCTTTTCCTTATACAGACTTTTTTATTGCTAGACTAAAAGAGGGCATCATCTCCTGGGAGTTTTGAAAACAATTACTAACTCTAAACTTCTAGGATTCCTAGAAACCTCGAGTGTCCTGAATCAACTGAACTAGCAGTGAACAACTAGTTATCACCCATCTCCTTTGTGTGGGACATCATTTCAGATGTTAGGGGACAGAAAGAAATATAAGACAGAGCTCCTTCTCTCACAGAGTGGACAATCCAGCTGAGGAGACAGGGCATAGAGAAACAAATAAGTCCCGACCAGCTGGGGCTGGATGAATGTGATGGGTTCAAAATGTAAGAGGAGACACAAAGACTTCGGTCTGACATTCGAGTCCTCAACTCTTTGGGTGTATGGCGGCCAGGGGCTGCCAACTCATGGCTGTTCTTAACATCTGCTACTACTCCTTGTTATCTTGGCTCTCGTTCTTTCTTTGTAGAAACACAGTACAAACATTTGCCCACTCATGTCCTCTGATAGCCGATTTTTGGAATAGTGGTTGGAAGAGGAAACAGAAGTAAACCAGTGGCTCTTTGTTTAAAAGAACCTTAAAGGTTTGGGAAGCCAGAAGTGAGTCCAGATCCAGATATTATTGACAGATGTTCTGCAATTGTTCCTAGGGGGGAAAAGGGGGGAGATGCGGGTGGGGGTGACACAGTGTGGCTGGGATCTGAGGTGAATCTCTCTGTACCGAGAGGTCAGGTTTTTAAGTTCCCAGAGGGAGCTACTAACTGAGAATAGCCTTCAGTCTCGGAGCTGGGCCAGGCATTTCCACAAGTTCCACCTGTGCCACAGGGCCTGGGCAATTACCTCGATGGCCTTGTTAATTTGGCAGAGACAAAAATGCAGAGATGTAATGCAAGCTGCTATTAGTGGTTGCATTTTAAATCACCCTGGCGCTCCCAGCCCAAGTTGGCTGGCATTTCTGATCACCCTGGCACTCAGGACTGGCTGGCATTTCAGAAAGCTCTGGCACCACAGCCCTAGAAAACAACAAAAACAAAGTGAGGAGAATTCAAATGGGATGCTGGCGAAAGACACTTGGTTCTATCTCCACTGAGTCTTTCTCTTTATGGCTGCCCTGTTCGTGTTCTCTTTATGATTCACTCATCCCTCTGCTCTAATCAGAAATGTCCACTCTCCTGCCCCGCTTAGGCCACTAGTCAACGGCCCCCTCTCTCTCCAGTCTGGCCTCTGAGTTGGGCAGCTGAAGCCTGGGATCCAAGAGAACCATCAGCTCTCGTATTCATCAGCTGGTGGTCAAGCTGGGAGGGGAGGGGACTATTGAGCCATCTGAGGTGCAACTCCCCACCACAGATGGGCTGATGAGCCTGGGCATAGCATATGGTGGCACAGGACACTGCCATTATGGGGCTTTAGGGACTGGCCTCATGTCTGTTCTGACGACCTATGATGGTGTCTGTACACCAGCATGGCATAATTAATTGGAGTGAGAAGACCTCATTTCGACTCGCAGCTATGCCGATTATCGACTCAGTGGTCTTGGGCAAGTTACATCACCTGAGGACCTCAGTTTCCTCATCTGTAAAATGAGGGGGTGAACTTAATGACCTCTGAAATCCCTTCCAGCTCTCAATTTATGATTCTGTGATTTGATTACTGCCTGCAAGTATATGAAGGGTTTTACTAGGGGGTCACTGAAGAGCTATTCTCCAAAGTCTCAGATGACTGAACAAGAAGAAAATGAAATTAAAATAAAGCAGAAGGGATTTCAGCGGGGCATATGAAAGAACTCTCTCTGATAGGGTTGGGAACAAATTTAAGAATGGACATCAGGAATGACCATGGCCTTTCTTGAGAGCTTCAAGAAGAGACTAAACAACTATCTGTTCTAGAGAAACAAATATTTGGGGAGATCATAGGCAGAGGGCTAAATGCAATGATCATAGGATCGTAGATTTAGAGCTGGATCATACTTACGTTGGCAGCTAGCGTAACAAGCAAAATATGAAATGGTGGAGGAAACGAAAGTTTGATCTTCCAATACAGCAATGCATGGCAATCAGGACCAGGACCCTTCCTCAGCTCAGGGTTGGACCCAAAATATAGGGGGAGGCAGACTTTTATACATTAAAAACAATTAATCAAACAAGACAACTAATTAAAAGGAAACACTATATTAGGTAATCTGATTTCTAATTAGATGGAAAATGAGCGATTTTTCAAGTTGAGAGGGGGAGCATAAACAGGTGCAATTCCCTGAGTTCAAGAAAAGAAATGTGTTCTCCCCAACTGTCTGTGAACATGGAAAGGAAAAGAAACAATAAATGATGGATCAGTATGGGACCAGTTTTCAGATAACACATCTTAGATTGCTTGAGATGTACTATTATAAGAAAACTCCTTACAATAAGCTTAGACCAGTGTTTCTGGTCAATGTAGGTTCATAGGTTCTTGGTTAAGGATCTCTAAATGGCAGGTACAGGTGACCCAGTTTCCTAGCCATGCAGGGCTGGGTTCAAACGATGCAATAACATTTTCTTCCAATTTCTACAACTGAATAAAACTTTCTCACAGAAGTTGGACTAAGTCCATAATTAAATAGAAAGGGAACTAACATAGCTCCAGAGCTGTCACAAGGTAGAGCCAGTGTGGTTCACTCATTTCCCATAATTAATCACTTGCTGTCCTATTCCTCTCAGTTCTTTCACTAGATGGCCCAGTGGATAAAGTGTTCAGCATGGAATAAGGGAAACATCTTCCAATCCTCAGACACTGAGTGACCCTGAGCAAATCACTTAACCACTCTGCCTTAGTTTCTCCTCAACTATAAAATGGTCTGGGGTGGGGTGGCATGATAAAAGCACCTACCTCACAAGGTTATTTCAAAGATTAAATGAGATAATATATATATAGTGGGTGCCTAAAAAACACTTGTTCCCTTCCTCTCCCCCTTAATATTCCCAGTGGATGCCGTATGTGCATAAGAGAACTAGTGAACAGTAGTATACCCCAAATCCCTACTGTAGTTTGTACAGGGTGGAGGTTGACACAAAAAATCACCAAAGTCTATGGGCAGCTGGAAGCTTAGTGGCAAGCAACTGTGAGCTATGGTTGTTCTGGAGCAGGGGTTGACAACCTTTTTGGCTGTGAAAGCCATAAACGCCACATTTTTTAAAATGTAATTTCGTGAGAGCCGTACAGTGCTCACAGTGTGCACTCCTGTAACAGCGCCTGAAAAAAAATTGACTTTATGGCTCACAGAAAGAGCCATATATGGCTCAAGAGCCATATATTGCTGACCCCTGTTCTGGAGCAAGCCCATCAAAGGGCATCACAACCACATCACCCACTTTGCAGCATTGGAAGTATGAATTGCCCATTCCTCGGTGCATGAACCCTGGCCCATGGGTTTTCTGCCTGTGCATTCTTTCATGCAGGTGGCCAGTGTGTAAGTATTCACCTTCTTTAAATGTCCTGGCCACGATTCCTATAAAGCTATACTCTTCCTACTGGGCAAAGATCTATTTGTGGGAGGGTAAGTCCGTAGCTTGCGAGGGGACATTTAATATTATTACTTGAATGACATTGCTATTTAATTAAAAATGTCGTTAGTTATGAACTGAGTATGTCCTATAAACAACTGGTAAAAAAATACACAGAAATAGGAGCTCATGAACTATGATTTGGAGAGGATTCTAACCTACAAAATACTTTGAACCTGATGTAGTTGACTGCTAGCAAGGGTGGAGGGACCAGAAAAAGGGGACCTGGGTCAGCTGTGCTTATTTTGGGGTTGGGGAATATTTGGTAGGGAAAGAAGGGAAGCACAGTGTCTATTACTTTTCTACCAATGAATGAAGACTTGGGACACCATCTAGACTTAGCCCCAAAACCACGGGAATAAAGAGAGTTTCTATCTGTGATGGAACAAAGCAGACTCTATTTTTTTTTTTAAGAAAAAGAAAGAAAGAAAATTCTAGGTGGTGAGACACACAGTGCTCTGGGGCCAAGTTCAATTAACTTACAGCCTCTGATGTCAACAGCTTCCAAGGCTGACATGATCCATTAGCCAACACATTGCAGGAGGGTCAACAGGATCCTGTGTTGACATAGCTCCATAACTGTCGGAGGCAGGAATTTTCAATTTATGGATGTTGTAAAGTTCGGGCATTATGATTACTACAATGTGTGGTATGTTTTAAACAATAAGCAGAAGGTGGGGGTTTGGAGGACATGCAGAGTACACATTTGGCAGAGGAAGCCTTGGGCTCATAAGGACAAACTCACTGTGAGTTCTGCTGTCACACTATAGACTTCATAATGACCCCAAATGTTCTGGCCCAAAAGGAAGTTTATGGTCTTTTGACTACCATGCTCCTTGTGGAGAATTCTGTACTTCTCCATCAAGCCCAAAGGAGACCTCTTATCAGAAAAAAAGAGAGTATAGCTTTATTCTTTATTTTATTTTATTGGAGGGGAGAGGGCTTTACCACAATCTAATGATTTTATCCAGTCTATTATTTTATCTTCTCTTCTCACCCTCAGTTTCTTCTTCTTCTTCTTTTTTAAAACCCTTACCTTCCGCGTTAGAATCAATACTGTGTATTGGTTCCAAGGCAGAAGAGTGGCAAGGGCTGGCCAATGGGGGTTAAATGACTTGTCCAGGGTCACACAGCTAAGAAGTGTCTGAGGCCAGATTTGAACTTAGGATCTCCTGTCTCTAGGCCTGGCTCTCTTTAGGCCAGCTGCCCTTTCTCCCTTGGCTTTCTAAAAATAACAAAGGGAGGGGGGAACCTGAAAGGAGGGCGAGAAGGGAAAAAGAATGGAGCTAAGGATATTCTGAACAAGTTGAAACAGTATTCAGATTTTCTTCCTATCTTGCAGTTACTGGAAAAGCTTAAAATGGCATAATAGTAAGAGCTGATATTTATATAATGCTTTAAGACAGTGATTCCCAAAGTGGGCGCTACCACTCCCTGGTGGGTGCTGCAGTGATCCAGGGAGGTGGTGATGGCCACAGATGCATTTATCTTTCCTATTAATTGCTATAAAAATTTTTTAAAAATTTAATTTCCAGGGGCCTAAGTAATATTTTTTTCTGGAAAGGGGGCGGTAGGCCAAAAAAGTTTGGAAACCACTGCTTTAAGAATTGAAAAGCACTTTCCATGTGTTATATGGAAACCTAAGCTAAGAAATAACTCCTAGTGCTCTTCTGCACTGGAACCAATGTATAGTCTTGATTCTAGGATTCTAGGATAAAAGGTAAGGATTTATCAAAAACTGCTGGGAGAAAGACCATTCCAGCAAAAGGAGAAATTCCACTTTAGAGGAGTAGTGGGAAGATGGGAAGGATAGGAGAAGCCTAGGTTTTAACCTTGGTCTAAGTATCCTCCCACTCATCCCTGTACCCCTAAGGTGATGGTAGACCTGAAGAGCTTTTGAAGAGTTTGAGAATGCTGAGAATCATAAGCATCTCCATGAATGGGAGAAAATGACTTCTATAAACCAGGAGCTATGACTTACCACTTTTCCATATGTTCTCTCTTTTCCTTGCATTCTCTATTATATTTGTGAGGGAATGTATCACAGACTTTGGGGAAGGGGGAAATGTTTATAATAATACCTTAGCATACCCTTTTCTCAAAACTATTTAAGACTAGATGATTAAATGATTCTCGACTGATAATTTTAGGCTGACACATACTGGTGGGGGTTGAGCTGATAGCATTAGGCAATCAGTCTCCAAGTCCTCCAGAGAACTCTCTAGAACTCCAGGGAAAAGACTTAACCTTGCTCCAGAACCAGAGACTTGTCTGTGAGAGTGGGAATTGGGATAAGGATCCCCTCATAGCTTCCATGGGCTACACTTAGTACTTCCCAAACATTACCCATTTTCTTCCAAAACCTCTTACTCCAGGCTACTGAGCCATTTCAGTGACTTGAATCTAAGGGGATGAGCAGCCCTGAAAAGAGTTCAGCAAACCCTTACACCAGAAATGTGAGTCCTCCCTGAACACCCCAAACACCTAAAGCAACTAGGATCCAGAATTGCCAATGGTCTGGGGGCATAAAGACAAAATAGAAATGATTTCTGACTTCAAGGAGTTTACATTCTATTGGGGGAAATAACAAGGACCTTACATAAGTTGATAAGGACTATGATGTGCCTCAGGGGAGGGAATATCACCAATAAGGAAATCACAGATCCCTGAAGCATTAGATTAGTGTAATCATACCAAATTTTTTAGGTCAGAGATTGAGCTATATAATATGGGTACCTCAATTCTGAGATATATCACTCTATCATCCTGTGATCAGAAGGGCTGCAACTCAGGCTTTGGGATATACTTAGGTGCAGAAGAGTTTCTCCAGGAGAAGTTACTCTAATTTGTCATAGAGGGAATATGAGGCAATGGGAATAAAGAAGTACAGTCTGTAAGGATTAAGGTGTATTGGGGCATGAAATGAATCCTAGGCCAAATCCACACGAAAAGGCCAGTCTTGTTTTTTAATTCATAGCTCACATGCTTTTTAGGACTATATAGCACTCATTCTGAGCCAATTTTTCCCAAGAGAAGAGTGTCCTGGAAAAATAAGAGCAACCAGAGCAGATCAAAAGGAAATCAAAATATTTCAACAATGCAGCTTATATAATCAAAGGTCAAATTATTTGTGAATGGAAAGAAACAGCACCAGTGACTGCTCCTTTCCTCTGCACCAACCTAGAGCCATAAAAAGCAAGAAAGAACAGACCTGCAACACAAAACAAGCACAAGTAAGACACTGCAAGTCATGGCCTAAAGGTTTTAAATCCTAGACCAGTGATGGCAAACCTTTTAGAAAAGGAGTGCCATGTCCTCCTCCCCAGTGCTGGGGGTGCCCTGCTCGCCCTTACCCCCACACGGGAAAGAAAGAAAGCACTCCCATCGGGCTGATGGATGGAGAAGTGGGTGAAGTGAAGAATATCCTCATTGAGTGTACAGAGGGGGAGGGGAACAGCTTGGTCTGAGTCCCTCTGCCTTTCTAGTAACAAACTTGGGGGGACGGGGGAGGAGAGGAGAGGGCAGTGTACATGCTCACATAGAGCACTCTGAGTGCCATCTTTAGTACCCATGCCATAGGTTCGCCAACACTGTCCTAGGCTATAGATAGATTGAGGGGATGGGGAGAGAGAGGTAACAAGAAAGAAGGGCAAGAGAATGAGTGGTCACCAAAAGTTGGCTCAGATCAGTCCAAAATTAAAATCTGAACCTTTGCCACTAATCTAATTCTAACACTGTGAGCTCCATGAAAATTCTTCTAGGGGCATGTTCTCTCCTCATAGTAGTGACCCAATACCCAACCAAGAAATACTTTCAGAGGAAAAATGCAAGAGTCCGCATGCCAAAAAGGGAACAAAGCCATCAGAGAAAACGGAGTACATGAAGGTGAGCAGGGTGTAAGGAGACTAGAGAGGTAGGAGGAGAGCAGATTAGGAAGCCTTTGAATGTCCAAAAGAGGATTTTCCATGTGATCATGGAAATGATAGGGAATCACCAGAGTCTCTTGAATGGGTTGGTGGTGATAACATCCTCAGATCTGTACTATGGGGTGATCAGTTTGACAGCTGAGTGGAGGATGGATTGGAATGGGGAGAGAGTTGAGGCAGGGAGGGCAACCAGCAGGCTAGTGCAATGGTCCAGGCATGAGGCAGGGAAGGCTTGCACCAGGGTGCTGGCAGTGTCAGAGGAGAGGAGAAAAACAAATATGAGTGATGGTTTGAAGGTGAAGTTGACAAAAGTGACAACAGATTGGATCCAAGAGGGAGAGAAAGTGAGAAATAGAGGATGATACCTAGCTTTTAGGCCTGAGTGATTGGGGAAGGGAGAAGAAAGGAAGGGAGAGGAGGGGAGGAGAGGGGAGGAGAGTGGGGCAGAGGGGAGGGGACAGGAAAGGATGGGAGAAGAAGGGAGAGAGGGAAGGGGAGGGA